>NC_134353.1:10076317-10378983 GCF_048569485.1 Anomaloglossus baeobatrachus
ACGAACAGGATCGATCCCAACTACTTACCAGTAGAAGTGCGCCTTGTGATCTCCACCGGCGGTGTCCGGCCGAAAATTTTGAAGCGCCGCTATCTTTGCGCGAAAAACTCCCGCTCGAGCATCTTCTCCGAGCAGGGAAGGCGCGAAAGCGAAGCCCCACCCCCAACAAACGGAAATGCGAAGAGTACCAAGGGGGGACGGGTGAAGAATGGCGGCATGTAACTAGTGCTGCAGCATGCAAAGATGCCAGGATTCTGCCGCAACATGTTCCTGGATCCAACAACAAGATGTGCCAGGAGCTCCTGGCCAAGGTCCACTCCATGCTGGCGGAGTGGACGTCGGAGATGAAGGGCCTGGCCGCAACCATTCGGGCATACGAAGCGGAGGTGGTTCCAGAGGAGCGGGTAAGAGACACACGCCCCTATGTCCCCGAGCGATCGGTCGATGCGGCTGAGGGGCCCGGCCTGCTGCCGTTCACCACGCCACCTCCCTCACTGCCCATGCCCGCGGCCAACACCCCGACTGACCCGTTACCCCTGTCACCGGTAGTAGACCCCGCAGCGTCTGCGGGAGGGGGCCCAGACCTGGGGTCCCCGAGCCTTACCTTTGTCACCGCCCTGGCACCCATCCCGGCTTCCATCCTGGCCGCGACGGAGATGACGACGGCCCCGGCAGTCCGCCCAGCCGCAGCGGAGGCGATCCTCGATCAGCCGCCAACACCGCAAGTCACGTCCACCGCTCCCAGACACCCGGCCTCGGCTGAGGCACGAAGGGGATGTAGCTGCCAAGCAGCAGAGCAGGCCACGTCGCAGCGGGGTCCCTCATTACCGAAGGTGCCAGTCGTAGCCGACACGGAGGAACTCTGGCTGGGTCCGTCCCCCACACTGGCTGAACCGGAGCAAGCAGAAAGTGCTCTATATTGGGAGCGGCAGCAACAGCAGCTGTGCAGGGAGATAGTTGCCCGAGAAAAGGGTAAAGCGGATGTGCATGCCCGCATGTGTATACAGAAGGATCAACTGCAGCAAGCTACCACCGGGGTCCAGAGCGGTGCACCATGTGAAGGTGGCACTAGAGCCCCACGATTGAGAATGGACTGTTGAGCAATAAAGGCAGCGGTCCCCCGCTGCAACCTGTTGTCCCTGTTGGGACCCTCAGCACCTTGTTTAATGAATGAAAAATCAACCGAAGATCACCTGATTGTCTATTGTGATTATCCCTGCCGTTGCCGGCAAGTAGTCCCCGAAGGGACTTTGTGTCTACAGTTTGCATGAGAGACTGCTCATGGACAAGGCCGAGAACTTGCAGGCCACACACGAACTAGTGGGCTTGTAAATAATGTTGTGGTTTGTTTCCGTCGGTGCTGCCTCTGGAGAGGCAGATTGGAGGAAGGGTCTGCAGCAGAGCAGGCTGGGGCCCGGCCACCACCAGGGCCGGTGGCCATCCTCTGGGGGTCAGGGGTCCCCCCAAGGACGTGGGGTCCCCTGAACTTACATCCGGGTGCAAGTCACCGTACCTGTTCCCGCTCGGGCAGCCTGAACCTGGACTGGGGTCAAGGGGTGCTGCCCACTTCTTAGGGGCAGCATCAGGTCTAGGTTGCTTGGGTGGGAGAGCGGAAGATAACCGGCCGTATTAAAAATATTTTATATGTGCAACGTTCAAGTGTCCTAACTAGTGATGAGCGAGTACTAAAAAGCTCGGGTGCTCGAAGCTCGGGCCGAGCCTCCCAAGATACTCGTGTACTCGGCCCGAGCAACGAGCCCAATGTTATCCTATGGGAGACCCGAGTATTTTTGTGAAATGACCTCCCGGCAGCATGGAGAAACCCTAAAAATGGCACAAAAGTCTCAGAAGAGTGCTCAAATGACATGGCAACAGCATGGGGAAGACCCCTTGAAGCATTTATCACTCAAAAGTCACAGCTGTGAACAATTTTGTCCGCGTTTTACGCCATTTTTACGGACTCACCAGAAAACCTTCCAAAATGACCCCAAAATGATTTTTCATGGCAGAAATGTTAAGGGCACATACCCAATAGTGAGATAGAGCTGGTGTATGTTACTTTTTGAGATTAATACATGAAAGATTTTACGTGAAAACATTGTGTGGCACTCCGATGTCCCTGAGAAGAGACGTACATGAAGGCCTCTTGAGTCTAATGTGCCCATTTTGAGGAAGTGAGTCTTTGTAGTATTTTCCTTTGCCAGGGCAGTCCAAAATTGTGAGGTTCACCAATGTCCCTGGATAGAGACGTGCATGATGGCCTGTAAACCTGAAGTGCCCATTGTAAGGAAGTGGGTCTATTTTAGTATAGCCCTTTGCCAGGGCAGCCAAAAATTGGGAGGCTCCACATTGTCCCTGGATAGAGACGTGCATGATGGCCTGTAAACCTGAAGTGCCCATTGTAAGGAAGTGGGTCTATTTCAGTATAGCCCTTTGCCAGGGCAGCCAAAAATTGGGAGGCTCCACATTGTCCCTGGATAGAGACGTGCATGATGGCCTGTAAACCTGAAGTGCCCATTGTAAGGAAGTGGGTCTATTTCAGTATAGCCCTTTGCCAGGGCAGCCAAAAATTGGGAGGCTCCACATTGTCCCTGGATAGAGACGTGCATGATGGCCTGTAAACCTGAAGTGCCCATTGTAAGGAAGTGGGTCTATTTCAGTATAGCCCTTTGCCAGGGCAGCCAAAAATTGGGAGGCTCCACATTGTCCCTGGATAGAGACGTGCATGATGGCCTGTAAACCTGAAGTGCCCATTGTAAGGAAGTGGGTCTATTTCAGTATAGCCCTTTGCCAGGGCAGCCAAAAATTGGGAGGCTCCACATTGTCCCTGGATAGAGACGTGCATGATGGCCTGTAAACCTGAAGTGCCCATTGTAAGGAAGTGGGTCTATTTCAGTATAGCCCTTTGCCAGGGCAGCCAAAAATTGGGAGGCTCCACATTGTCCCTGGATAGAGACGTGCATGATGGCCTGTAAACCTGAAGTGCCCATTGTAAGGAAGTGGGTCTATTTCAGTATAGCCCTTTGCCAGGGCAGCCAAAAATTGGGAGGCTCCACATTGTCCCTGGATAGAGACGTGCATGATGGCCTGTAAACCTGAAGTGCCCATTGTAAGGAAGTGGGTCTATTTTAGTATAGCCCTTTGCCAGGGCAGCCAAAAATTGGGAGGCTCCACATTGTCCCTGGATAGAGACGTGCATGATGGCCTGTAAACCTGAAGTGCCCATTGTAAGGAAGTGGGTCTATTTCAGTATAGCCCTTTGCCAGGGCAGCCAAAAATTGGGAGGCTCCACATTGTCCCTGGATAGAGACGTGCATGATGGCCTGTAAACCTGAAGTGCCCATTGTAAGGAAGTGGGTCTATTTCAGTATAGCCCTTTGCCAGGGCAGCCAAAAATTGGGAGGCTCCACATTGTCCCTGGATAGAGACGTGCATGATGGCCTGTAAACCTGAAGTGCCCATTGTAAGGAAGTGGGTCTATTTCAGTATAGCCCTTTGCCAGGGCAGCCAAAAATTGGGAGGCTCCACATTGTCCCTGGATAGAGACGTGCATGATGGCCTGTAAACCTGAAGTGCCCATTGTAAGGAAGTGGGTCTATTTCAGTATAGCCCTTTGCCAGGGCAGCCAAAAATTGGGAGGCTCCACATTGTCCCTGGATAGAGACGTGCATGATGGCCTGTAAACCTGAAGTGCCCATTGTAAGGAAGTGGGTCTATTTCAGTATAGCCCTTTGCCAGGGCAGCCAAAAATTGGGAGGCTCCACATTGTCCCTGGATAGAGACGTGCATGATGGCCTGTAAACCTGAAGTGCCCATTGTAAGGAAGTGGGTCTATTTCAGTATAGCCCTTTGCCAGGGCAGCCAAAAATTGGGAGGCTCCACATTGTCCCTGGATAGAGACGTGCATGATGGCCTGTAAACCTGAAGTGCCCATTGTAAGGAAGTGGGTCTATTTTAGTATAGCCCTTTGCCAGGGCAGCCAAAAATTGGGAGGCTCCACATTGTCCCTGGATAGAGACGTGCGTGATGGCCTGTAAACCTGAAGTGCCCATTGTAAGGAAGTGGGTCTATTTCAGTATAGCCCTTTGCCAGGGCAGCCAAAAATTGGGAGGCTCCACATTGTCCCTGGATAGAGACGTGCATGATGGCCTGTAAACCTGAAGTGCCCATTGTAAGGAAGTGGGTCTATTTTAGTATAGCCCTTTGCCAGGGCAGCCAAAAATTGGGAGGCTCCACATTGTCCCTGGATAGAGACGTGCATGATGGCCTGTAAACCTGAAGTGCCCATTGTAAGGAAGTGGGTCTATTTTAGTATAGCCCTTTGCCAGGGCAGCCAAAAATTGGGAGGCTCCACATTGTCCCTGGATAGAGACGTGCATGATGGCCTGTAAACCTGAAGTGCCCATTGTAAGGAAGTGGGTCTATTTCAGTATAGCCCTTTGCCAGGGCAGCCAAAAATTGGGAGGCTCCACATTGTCCCTGGATAGAGACGTGCATGATGGCCTGTAAACCTGAAGTGCCCATTGTAAGGAAGTGGGTCTATTTTAGTATAGCCCTTTGCCAGGGCAGCCAAAAATTGGGAGGCTCCACATTGTCCCTGGATAGAGACGTGCATGATGGCCTGTAAACCTGAAGTGCCCATTGTAAGGAAGTGGGTCTATTTCAGTATAGCCCTTTGCCAGGGCAGCCAAAAATTGGGAGGCTCCACATTGTCCCTGGATAGAGACGTGCATGATGGCCTGTAAACCTGAAGTGCCCATTGTAAGGAAGTGGGTCTATTTTAGTATAGCCCTTTGCCAGGGCAGCCAAAAATTGGGAGGCTCCACATTGTCCCTGGATAGAGACGTGCATGATGGCCTGTAAACCTGAAGTGCCCATTGTAAGGAAGTGGGTCTATTTTAGTATAGCCCTTTGCCAGGGCAGCCAAAAATTGGGAGGCTCCACATTGTCCCTGGATAGAGACGTGCATGATGGCCTGTAAACCTGAAGTGCCCATTGTAAGGAAGTGGGTCTATTTCAGTATAGCCCTTTGCCAGGGCAGCCAAAAATTGGGAGGCTCCACATTGTCCCTGGATAGAGACGTGCATGATGGCCTGTAAACCTGAAGTGCCCATTGTAAGGAAGTGGGTCTATTTTAGTATAGCCCTTTGCCAGGGCAGCCAAAAATTGGGAGGCTCCACATTGTCCCTGGATAGAGACGTGCATGATGGCCTGTAAACCTGAAGTGCCCATTGTAAGGAAGTGGGTCTATTTCAGTATAGCCCTTTGCCAGGGCAGCCAAAAATTGGGAGGCTCCACATTGTCCCTGGATAGAGACGTGCATGATGGCCTGTAAACCTGAAGTGCCCATTGTAAGGAAGTGGGTCTATTTTAGTATAGCCCTTTGCCAGGGCAGCCAAAAATTGGGAGGCTCCACATTGTCCCTGGATAGAGACGTGCATGATGGCCTGTAAACCTGAAGTGCCCATTGTAAGGAAGTGGGTCTATTTTAGTATAGCCCTTTGCCAGGGCAGCCAAAAATTGGGAGGCTCCACATTGTCCCTGGATAGAGACGTGCATGATGGCCTGTAAACCTGAAGTGCCCATTGTAAGGAAGTGGGTCTATTTCAGTATAGCCCTTTGCCAGGGCAGCCAAAAATTGGGAGGCTCCACATTGTCCCTGGATAGAGACGTGCATGATGGCCTGTAAACCTGAAGTGCCCATTGTAAGGAAGTGGGTCTATTTTAGTATAGCCCTTTGCCAGGGCAGCCAAAAATTGGGAGGCTCCACATTGTCCCTGGATAGAGACGTGCATGATGGCCTGTAAACCTGAAGTGCCCATTGTAAGGAAGTGGGTCTATTTCAGTATAGCCCTTTGCCAGGGCAGCCAAAAATTGGGAGGCTCCACATTGTCCCTGGATAGAGACGTGCATGATGGCCTGTAAACCTGAAGTGCCCATTGTAAGGAAGTGGGTCTATTTTAGTATAGCCCTTTGCCAGGGCAGCCAAAAATTGGGAGGCTCCACATTGTCCCTGGATAGAGACGTGCATGATGGCCTGTAAACCTGAAGTGCCCATTGTAAGGAAGTGGGTCTATTTTAGTATAGCCCTTTGCCAGGGCAGCCAAAAATTGGGAGGCTCCACATTGTCCCTGGATAGAGACGTGCATGATGGCCTGTAAACCTGAAGTGCCCATTGTAAGGAAGTGGGTCTATTTCAGTATAGCCCTTTGCCAGGGCAGCCAAAAATTGGGAGGCTCCACATTGTCCCTGGGTAGAGACGTGCATGATGGCCTCAAAACATTAAGTGTCCATTTTAAGGAAGTGGGTCTATTTCAGTATAGCCCTTTGCCAGGGCAGCCAAAAATTGGGAGGCTCCACATTGTCCCTGGATAGAGACGTGCATGATGGCCTGTAAACCTGAAGTGCCCATTGTAAGGAAGTGGGTGTATTTCAGTATAGCCCTTAGGCAGGGCAGCCAAAAATTGGGAGGCTCCACGTTGTCCCTGGGTAGAGACGTGCATGAGGGCCTCAAAACATTGTTCCCATTGCAAAGGAGCGGGTCTCCTGTCTTTGTAATGTCCATTCTGCAAAGAATGGGCGAAAAAATTTACCACTGGGGGTATACCTGAAACAAAGACCTAACTATTGTAACGGTCATCATGATGGCGCATGAGGAGAAGGAGGAGCAGTCCAGCGATTATCCAAAGTCGAGAAGTGTACCCATGGGTGAGTGGAGGTACATGGCAAACTTTAAACTCCGCTCTCATTTGCTGGTGGTGTGGTGAAGTCTGGCCCAATCCAACCCTTGTTCATCTTTATCAGAGTCAGCCTGTCAGCATTTTCAGTTGACAGGCGGGTGCGTTTATCTGTAATGATTCCACCTGCGGCACTAAAAACACGCTCTGACAAAACGCTAGCAGCAGGGCAGGCCAGGACTTCCAAGGCGTAGAGAGCCAATTCATGCCACGTGTCCAGCTTGGATACCCAATAATTGTAAGGCACAGAGGAATGTCGGAGTACAGTTGTTCGATCTGCAAGGTACTCCTTCAGCATCTGGGCAAACTTAGGATTTCTTGTGGCACTACCCCGCACCTCAGGGGCTGTGGTACGTGAGGGGCTGAGAAAACTGTCCCACATCTTAAAGACTGTTCCCCTACCTCTGGCGGATTGGACTTGTGCCTCTCTCGGCTGTACGCCTCGGTTGTCCACTGATTCCTGACCTATGCCGCTAGCGTTTTGTGAGGGGAATGCTTTGCCTACTTCCGTGAGTATGGCCTTCCGAAACTGCTGCATTTTGGTTGACCTCTCCTCCACGGGAATAAGAGACAAAAAGTTCTCCTTGTAGCGTGGGTCTAACAGTGTTACCAACCAGTAATGATTGTCGGCCAAGATGTTCTTAACGCGAGGGTCACGAGACAGGCAGCTTACCATAAAGTCAGCCATGTGCGCCAGACTCTTAACAGCCAGGACTTCAGTAGCCTGACCAACAAGATGACTGAACATGCTGTCCTCCTCCTCCTCCTCCTCCTCCTCCTCCTCCTCCTCATCTACCCTGTCCTCTGGCCAGCCACGCTGAATCGAGGATATGACTGGTGTGCATGTCATATCCTCAATTTGGCCGGAGAGTTGCTCCATGTCTTCATCCTCCTCCTCGTCATAGTCCTCCACTGCACGTTGTGATGAGACGAGGCTGGGCTGTGTGTTATCACCCACACCCACTACTGTTTCTTGCTGCAACTCATCGCGCTCCGCCTGCAATGCATCATGTTTGTTTTTCAGCAGGGACCGTTTTAGAAGGCAGAGTAGCGGTATGGTGACGCTAATAATGGCGTCATCACCACTCACCATCTTGGTGGAGTCCTCAAAGTTTTGGAGGATGGTACATAGGTCTGACATCCATCTCCACTCCTCAGGTGTTATGTGTGGAGTTTGACCCATTTCCCGACGGCTTAGGTGATGCAGGTACTCAACAACTGCCCTCTTCTGCTCACATATCCTGACCAACATGTGCAGAGTTGAATTCCAACGCGTGGGGACATCACACACCAGTCTGTGAGCCGGAAGATGCAAACGGCGCTGAAAGCCGGCAAGGCCGGCTGAAGCAGTAGGTGACTTTCGAAAATGTGCAGACAGGCGGCGAACTTTTACCAGCAGATCAGACAGCTCTGGGTATGACTTTATAAACCGCTGAACCACGAGGTTGAGCACATGGGCCACGCATGGAACATGTGTCAGCTGGCCTCGCCTCAAAGCCGCCACCAGGTTCCGGCCATTGTCACAAACGACCTTTCCTGGCTTTAGGTTCAGAGGTGTGAGCCAGTGATCTGCCTGCTGTTTCAGAGCTGTCCACAGCTCTTCTGCATTGTGGGGTTTGTCACCTATGCAGATTAGCTTCAGCACAGCCTGTTGCCGCTTCGCCGAGGCAGTGCTGCAGTGCTTCCAGCTTGTGACTGGTGTGGAGGGCACAGTGGATGAGGATGCGCAGGAGGAGGAGGAGGCTGAAGAGCATGACATTCCGGAGCTGTAGAGTGTGGGTGAAACACTGACTGAGGTAGGGCCTGCAAACCTTGGTGTGGGAAGGACGTGTTCCGTCCCTCGCTCAGACTGGGTCCCAGCTTCCACAATATTAACCCAGTGTGCCGTCAACGAGATGTAGCGGCCTTGCCCACAAGCACTTGTCCACGTGTCTGTGGTTAGGTGGACCTTGGGTGAAACAGCGTTGTTCAGGGCACGTGTGATGTTTTGTGACACGTGGTTATGCAACGCGGGGACGGCACACCGGGAGAAATAGTGGCGGCTGGGGACCGAGTAACGTGGGACAGCTGCCGCCATCAGGTCACGGAATGCTTCTGTCTCCACCAGCCTAAAAGGCAACATTTCCAGCGCAAGCAGTCGCGAAATGTTAGCATTTAGAACTGTGGCATGTGGGGTGTTGGCAGTGTATTTGCGCCTGCGTTCAAAGGTTTGCTGAATGGATAACTGAACGCTGCGCTGGGACAAGGACGTGCTTGATGATGGTGTTCTTTCTGCGTAGGCAACTGCAGGTGCAGGAGTGGAGGAGGCTTGTTCGCAGGCAGCATGGACAGAGGATTGGCTCGCATGCACAACCAGCGAAGACGTAGCAGTGACATCAGCAAGCACTGCTCCTCGACTCTGTTGTACTTCCCACAAAGTCGGGTGCTTGGCTGACATGTGCCTGATCATGCTGGTGGTGGTCAGGCTGCTAGTTTTGGTACCCCTGCTGATGCTGGCACGGCAGGTGTTGCAAATGGCCTTTTTTGAATCATCTGGATCCAACTTAAAAAACTGCCAGACTCGTGAAGACCTAACATTTGTACAGGCACCTTGTGTCGTCGTGTTGTTCCGGGGAACGGTTGCCTGACTTCTGCCTGGGGCCACCACCCTGCTTCTTACTGCCTGTTGTGATGCTACGCCTCCCTCCCCCTGTGCACTGCTGTCCTCGCTCTGCATATCCTCCTGCCAGGTTGGGTCAGTTACTGGATCATCCACCACGTCGTCTTCCTCTTCCGCACCCTGCTCCTCCTCCTGACTTGCTGACAATTGTGTCTCATCATCGTCCACCACTTGTTGAGACACGTTGCCAACTTCGTGAGAACGTGGCTGCTCAAATATTTGGCCATCTGTACAGACGATCTCCTCATGACCCACTTCAATATGAGCTGGCGAGAGGCCAGAATGTGTGAATGGAAACGTGAACAGCTCTTCCGAGTGTCCAAGTGTGGGATCATTAATGTCCGAGGAGGACGTGTACTCAGCCTGGTGGTAGGAAGGAGGATCAGGTTCAGAAATGTGCGGTGCAGTATCACGGCTACTGACACTTGACCGTGTGGAAGACAGAGTGTTTGTGGTGGTGCCAATCTGACTGGAAGCATTATCCGCTATCCAACTAACAACCTGTTGACACTGGTCTTGGTTCAAGAGCGGTGTACTGCTGCGGTCCCCAAGAATTTGGGACAGGACGTGCGAGCGACTAGATGTGGCCCTTTGTTGTGGCGAAATTAGAGCTTGCCCACGACCTCGGCCTCTGCCTGCACCACCATCACGTCCACTTCCTTGTTCCTTGCCAATGCCCTTGCGCATTTTGCAATGCTGTGCACTGCTGACGTGTATATTCACTACTTGTGCGTTATATCAAAGTTTCTGGAAATTGCACACAAGTGCACCTGTACGCTGCCACCAACAGGCACACACGTGCGGTTTTAAAAACCAAGCACGGACGCAATAATAACCTAACACAGGTTTTAGGAGCAAAAATTAAGAACTCTGACACTATCAGCCACTGCTGACTGACGTGTATTATACACTACACTTGTGCGTTATATAATAGTTTGGTAAAAACGCACACCAGTGCACCTGTACGCTGCCACCAACAGGCACACACGTGCGGTTTTAAAAACCAAGCACGGACGCAATAATAACCTAACACAGGTTTTAGGAGCAAAAATTAAGAACTCTGACACTATCAGCCACTGCTGACTGACGTGTATTATACACTACACTTGTGCGTTATATAATAGTTTGGTAAAAACGCACACCAGTGCACCTGTACGCTGCCACCAACAGGCACACACGTGCGGTTTTAAAAACCAAGCACGGACGCAATAATAACCTAACACAGGTTTTAGGAGCAAAAATTAAGAACTCTGACACTATCAGACACTGCTGACTGACGTGTATTATACACTACACTTGTGCGTTATATAATAGTTTGGTAAAAACGCACACCAGTGCACCTGTACGCTGCCACCAACAGGCACACACGTGCGGTTTTAAAAACCAAGCACGGACGCAATAATAACCTAACACAGGTTTTAGGAGCAAAAATTAAGAACTCTGACACTATCAGCCACTGCTGACTGACGTGTATTATACACTACACTTGTGCGTTATATAATAGTTTGGTAAAAACGCACACCAGTGCACCTGTACGCTGCCACCAACAGGCACACACGTGCGGTTTTAAAAACCAAGCACGGACGCAATAATAACCTAACAGGTTTTTTTGGGGAGCGACAATTACAGTACAGACAAGTCAGACACTATCTGGACTGTTTTACACTGTGTACACCAGCCCCAGATATGAAGGCTGGTATACGGTCACCACTACCCTGCCTGCCTGCCTGCCTGTATACTGCTACAATAGTCCTGACAAGGACTCTTTTGGTCACTAGCCTGTATTCAGACCTGGCTATACCCTGCCTGTATATAGCAACAATAGTCCTGAGAAGGACTCTGCTACTGTACGCCGACCTGGCTATACCCTGCCTGCCTGTATACAACTAGAATAGTCCTGAGAAGGACTTTTGGTCACACTGTTTGCAGCCCTGCAACTGAAAAAGCTATAAAGGGCCGCAAAGCTTTCCCTGAATCAGCGACACTCTCCCTACACTCACTGTCAGAATAGCTGTGAGCAGAGCACAGCGCGCCGGCCTATATAAAGGCTCGGTGACGCTGTGCAGGCCGGCCAATCACTGCAATTCCACAACTAACAGGGCTGTGGCATTGCAGTGGTCTGCCAGCCAATCCCTGCATGAGGGCTGGCTCTCAAAAGAGCGCCAACATGCAGAAATGAAGACCACGAGTAAAGCACGAGTATCGCGAGATTACTCGGTCCCCGCCGAGCAGCCCGAGTACAGTGATACTCGTGCGAGTACCGAGTAGTGACAAGCATGCTCGCTCATCACTAGTCCTAACAAAAATACTTAATAATTGAAATGATTATATGTTATTTATGTTTTACAGTTAAAAAATAAAAATAAAACCGGTGGTGGATGGGCAGACCGCGGACGGTCTGCATTTTACCAAGGGGGAATGTGGCGCCCTGGACTAGCCAGGTCGTCACAAATAACACACACACACACCCCCACCCCCATTAGACAGGGACACCAGCCAAACACAAATCCTTGTTGCCTCCCTCCAGGGTCTGATGTCCACACCAGATGGAGCGGAGCCAAGCAGTTGGCCCCACCCACCGAGGAGTTCACAGGCCTGGAGGTGGGAAAAGTGTCAGTTAAGCTAGAGTTAAGCGAGAGTGAAGTGAGGAGTTGTGGAGTGGAGTAGTAAGAGAGAAGAGTGAACACTTGGGTGCTTGGGTAGTGGCCCGGCACCAACAGCAAAGTCGGCAGACGGTGGTGGCTGTCTGCAGGAGTGGTGAAGCAACGTGGAACCGTAGGACCGGGGACGGGCGATGGCCCGCCGGTACCGACCGGGGAGCGAAGTGAAGCCAGCACACTCAGGCAGGGCCTCCGGACCCCGACCAGGCTTGGAGCCGCCGACAAAGGTCAAATCCGTGAGTGACAGGAAACCCCTGGGGTTTCCTAACAGCAAAAGTCCCGATTGAAGGCAACAGTCCACACCGTGCGGGTAAACAGCTACTGCCTAAGGCTAGAGACCCAAGGGCCAGCGCCTACGGGCAAAGGGGCTCCTCCGGTACCCATACACCGGGGAGCGGACTACCATTGGGAATCCATCATAGTCAAGGAACACATCAAGGTGCAAGGAAAGACAGCCGCCATCACCTGTCTGGGGAGAGAAACACTGCAGCCGGCTGCAGGACCCGTCCATCCAGCCGTTTTGTTTACCGAGGACTTTGTACCCTTCTTGCTGAGTGAGTACACCCGTGCCATCCGGCACCGCGCCGCGCTGTCCCTGCGACCCTGCACCTCACCAACCCAGCGTCAACCACCACCTCACCGGGCCCCGGGACCACCAACCCATACCCACGGAGGGGGAAAACACCATCTCAGCTGCTCCCTACCATCGCTCCTGGAATCCCCATCACCAGCAGCGGTGGTGCCCATCTTCACCACAACCCGTGGGTGGTGTCACGGACTAAATCCCTTAACCCAACCACCCCTTTCACTCACGGGCGAGGGACGCTGCTCGAGTCCCCGGATCCGGCCCACCGCTCGAGCCACCGAGCAGCCGCAGCAGCGCCGGACCAGAGCACAAATGAGAGTGCAGCAGCAAGCGTGTCCTCCCCGCCCGCGACAGTTACGTAATCGGTCATTTGTAAAATACCATTTGTTTGGCTGTCCTGTTTATGTGTTTCACATCCCTTTGTGTTTTTATCTTCTTCTTTTTTGCTGGTTGCACATAAATAACTATAATAATAAAATTACACCTACTTTTTGGCACTTTATGACTCTTGTTCTCTTACTTTAACATGTCTCTTTGAGTCTGTGCAATGGTCTTACTGACCAATTTGGGCTAAGTAATGCCCAGCATGAATATTTATACCGCTGTATGGGGGCCCCTATACTTAATATAGAATTAATATGTCTTCAGGAATATCCAGCTGCTGCTGTCTTGTTACTTTGGTGACCGAGTTTGATAAATGGCTCCACTCAATCTACAATAATAATAATGCTAATATTACCTGCACACTGCATGTTGACAATTGTTATTGCCTTTAGAAAAAATGAAAAACACCGCCCGGTTATATCCATGTATTATTGATGGTCTTAATAAACTTGTTAGTGCAGTATTTACACATTGCATCTTGTCAAGTTAAATTTCTTTCAGAACATTTTTAAGCCAGCGCTCTGCGAATAACTGTATCGTGGCCAGGGGTGATAGTGATGGTTAGAGCTGCAGTCTTCAGCCTGCCCCATAATGCTACAGACATGGGGGGTAGGTGTGTGGTACCTGTTGCAGCTGGACACTCCAGACTTCAGCCGGCTTCTCTGGATCCCATGTAAGGGGTAGTCGGACCCCCGAACCGGGAAAGAGAATCCCCCCCTGAAGACGCCACAGGAGTATGGTGGCACATTGTACAATGTTGTGTGTTATGTACGGTTCTCTCCCCCTAGGTGCCAGTGTAGTGAGTGGTTCCCCTGGTAACAGTGACAGGGAAGGAAGGGGCAGGGCAGCCTAGGAGGGAAGAGAAGAGGGGTTGGGCTCTGAATGCAGGGCAGTGTGCTGTGAGGTGTAACAGGAGAGAGAGCTGAGGAGAAGTGCCGGGGCAGAGTGCAGGAGTGGGTGCTGTGGCAGTGGAGCGAAGAAGTTGGAGCTAATCCGGAGCCGGTAGTGAGTACTGGAGCCGTCCCCTAGTTCAATACAAATCCCTGGGAAAGGGCTGGACTAAAATCGGGATAGGAGTACCACTGCTAGGGGGATAACAATTGGCCCCTGCAGGCAAAGGAAAGTGCCCGTAGAGAAAAAGGAAACCGTTTTTGTAGAAAAGGACTTGTAACGTACTAAAGTAAGCCTGCTGCAAACAGAAAGATGGAAGCTTTGTTTAATAAAACGGTGTTTGGTTTACCCGCTGCCTGCAATTGCCTCTTTCCTGAAAGTGAAGAAGGAGCTGGAGAGCACAGAAAGAACGCTGTCATGAATGGGCCCCATGCATCCACACTCTGCCCCAACAACACACCTATATTGCAAGTAACGGCCGGGCCGGGGTTCAGCCTGCGGCCCACAAGGCGAGGGGACTCGACTACACCCCCTGAGCCGCCCCCTGCCCCCGTTACATTTTGGCGTAGTCGGCAGGATCAAGCCCGCAGAAGAGAAACCCCGAGCAGAGACCAAGTGGTGCCTGATGTACTGAACAGGCCACAAGATGGTGGCAAGATGGCGGCCGCCCTCATGGATTTAGTGAAGGCGCGAAAAGTGGGCGCCAAACGAAAAGCGCTGGGCTGGCCTGTAAGGAAGAAGCCCGGAGTGCACCGCCCAAAGAGGGGAGGTGCTTGCCCCGAGATACTGCAGAGGCCTAGAGACGTGGGCGGCGCCGCAAGAAAGAAGAGGCGTCGCAAACGCTGTGCCGACCTGGTGGGTGAGGCTGGGGGCGGAGTATGGGCAGAAGCGGGAAAAGAAGAACTGCCTCCACCTTCCCCGGCGCGATTGCAACCCCGGCAGTGGAAGAAGAAGCAAACTCCAATACCTGGACCAAGCAGAATGGAGAACAGAGCGTGGCGCGCTCAGCATAAGCAAGCGCTCGCTGAAGCCTGTGGGCTGAAGAGTACCCCGACGGTCGCGCCAAAAGCGGCCGCCAAACCTACGGCTGGAGACAAGCCAAGAGAAGCATCGGCATTACTGGTGATACATCAGAGTATGGTGTCGCACCCGGTAGTTGTTGTCGGCAGCCCACTGCGGTCCCGTCCAGCTACCCCCTCACCCCCGCAGGAGGCTGAAGGGCCTGAACCGGAGAAGGAAGTACCGGAGCCACCGGGTTATGAGCCGTTTCGTAGGCTACCCCGCTTACCTGGACAGTCCCTCTCCGACCATGTGAGGGCCCAGCGGGCTGAATGGCTGCGTGCATACCACCCAGCGTGAGGGTTAATCATCCGGAAGAAAAAGATCTGTTTGTTGTCGAAAGCCGGTACTGTTGGAAGCCGGTGAGTGTTTATGGTTAAAGCTACGTTAAAAGAACTGAACCCGGGAATAGAACAATGCAGGGACTATGCATGGACTTCTCCCGCGACTGTTAAGTAAAGAACCCTTTTGTTTCTGTTGGTCGCGGCTCATCTAAGACCGGGAGCGCTTGAGGAGAGCCTCCGGGCAGAAGAAGATCAGCCAAGACCGGGAGCTCCCCTGGAGGGACTCCGGGCACCGGACTTGTGTGCCAATCTGGTGTGCTTTGATACGTTAGTTTTAAAAAAAAAATTTTTTATTGATAAGAAAGAAAAAGAATACTGCTGAAGAAACGTGTGTGTGTTTTCCATATGCGTTGTCTTGCAGGTGCGGAACCTCGCCAGGAGGCTGAGGTTAAAGAGGGGAGGAATGTAAGGGGTAGTCGGACCCCCGAACCAGGAAAGAGAATCCCCCCCTGAAGACGCCACAGGAGTATGGTAGCACATTGTACCATGTTATGTGTTATGTACGGTTCTTCCCCCCCTCTAGGTGCCAGTGTAGTGAGTGGTTCCCCTGGTAACAGTGACAGGGAAGGAAGGGGCAGGGCAGCCTAGGAGGGAAGAGAAGGGGGGGTTGGGCTCTGAATGCAGGGCAGTGTGCTGTGAGATGTAACATGGGAGAGAGCTGAGGAGAAGTGCCGGGGCAGAGTGCAGGAGTGAGTGCTGTGGCAGTGGAGCGAATAAGTTGGAGCTAATCCGGAGCCGGTAGTGAGTACTGGAGCCGTCCCCTAGTTCAATACAAATCCCTGGGAAAGGGCTGGACTAAAATCGGGATAGGAGTACCACTGCTAGGGGGATAACAATTGGCCCCTGCAGGCAAAGGAAAGTGCCCGTAGAGAAAAAGGAACCGTTTTCGTAGAAAAGGACTTGTAACTTGTAACGTACTAAAGTAAGCCTGCTGCAAACAAAAAGATGGAAGCTTTGTTTAATAAAACTGTGTTTGGTTTACCCGCTGCCTGCAATTGCCTCTTTCCTGAAAGTGAAGAAGGAGCTGGAGAGCACAGAAAGAACGCTGTCATGAATGGGCCCCATGCATCCACACTCTGCCCCAACAACACACCTGTATTGCAAGTAACGGCCGGGCCGGGGTTCAGCCTGCGACCCACAAGGCGAGGGGACTCGACTACACCCCCTGAGGCGCCCCCTGCCCCCGTTACACCCATTCACACCGTGGGGCAACATGAGTCTGCAATCAGTTAAAATGTCAAAGGCTTTACTACATATTCATCTGAAACATTTCCAGTTAATATTCACAGGCTTGACACCACATTCTTTAACAGGTAATTTCTATGCTACATATTTTAGCTCTCCCACCGGCTTTCACAGAGGATGAGGTGGTGCTGCTGTTGTTAGGCACTGTGCTGCTCCCCTTGATGGCTATGCTATTTTCCAGGAGAACTGGTAGTGACACCCTGGCAGGGCCAGGTAGTCACAAATAGGACCCCAAACAACACCGTCCCTCACAAGTGACATCAGCCAACCTTAAAACTCTAGTCACCCTCTTTGGGCTTGATAGACACACAAGGGGGCCGAACTAGGCGGTTGGAAGACGCCCACTAGGAGTTTTAGACAGCCCGAGGCGGGGAAAAGTCAGTTCAGTTGTAGAGTTCAAGGTGAGTGGAGGTCAGGCCGGTGTCTGAGGCCTGATGCAAACTGACAGGTACCAGGGTAAGAGCCCTGGTGCCTTTGGCTAGGAGGCAGACGGCAGTCTCTGTCTGCAGGAGCCAGGAAGATGGCTCGGTGGAACTGAGGTGGACTGGGACAGGGTTTTAGCCTGCCGGTACCGACCCAGGGAACCGACTCGGAAACCGGAGCACACAGGGTACTCAGATCCTAAAGCTAGGTCCAGAAGCGACTGGAACTGGTTAATTAACTGATTGCGGCCAGGACTAGAGGTCCTGTCCCACCAAAAGTCCCGATTGAAGGCAACAACCCACCGAGGGGGATAACAGACCACCGCCAGGGCTCAGAGATCCCACGGGCCAGCGTCTGCGGGCAAGGGCTCCTTATGCCACATCCAGCCGGGAGCGGACTCCTGAAGTTGCAAACACAGGCAGTCCACCGTAGACAGAAACCACCAGCCTGGTGGGGGAACCAGAACGCAGCCGGCTGCGGGCACCGACCACCATCACCTTGGTTTACCAGAGACTCGTGTGTTTTCTTAATAGTGAGTACACCAGTACCCTGCGTTCGCCCATCTCCCTGCACCACCAACCCCAACGGGTCCCAGTGTGGCGCCCTGGACAAGCCAGGGGCCACAGATAACAACACATACACCCCCCACCCCCAGCAGTTCACAGCAGACATCCCCAGTGAAACTTGATTCCTTTCCTCGGGCTCAGACTGACACACCAGGTGGGCGGAGTCAGGAGATGGAGACGCCCACCCAGGAGTTAGCTGGCCTGAGGCAGGAAACAAGCCGAGTCAAGTCCTAGGAGAGGAACAGAGAGGAGGTCTGCAGAGAGGCAGACTCAGACTGGGGCCTAGGATTGGAGCCTAGGGCCCTCGTGCAGCAGAGAGTCAGGCAGACGGTAGTGGCCGTCTGCAGGGAGCCGGGGAGACAGTTGGTGGAACCGTAGGTAGCCGGGGCTGGGCGGTGGCCCACCGGTACCGAACCAGGGAGCCAGCTGGAAGCCGGAGCGCAGGAGGAGCGTGCACGGAGGTGGAAGGAAGGACTTACACCACCAAACTGGGTCAGGGGAGAAACAACAACCGCAGCCGTCTGTGGGCACCCGTCCATCCAGCCGAGTGTTTTACCAAGGACTGTGTCGTGATTACTGGCTGAGTGAGTACCCCGTGCCGTGCGGCACAGCGCTGCCCCTGCGACCCTGCACCTCACCAGGCCCCATAACCCGCCTGCTACCCATCCACCTACCTCACCGGGCCCCGGGAAAACCAACCCCCTACCCACGGAGGGGAGAACTAACATCTAGCTGCTCCATACCATCACTCCCGGGATCCCCGTCCAGAGCAGCGGTGGTGTCACATCCTCACCACAACCGTGGGTGGCGTCACGGACAATCTCCCTTACCAAACCCCCCCCTTTTACTGTGGAGCCTGGGATCACAGACCGGGTCACGCCACCATGATACCCACAGAAGTGACCTCGTGGCCCGGATCTGAGTACCCCTGGTCCCCGGGCGACACATTTGGCGTCACGAACAGGATCCTACCGCTCTGCCGATTGGTAGAGGTGCACCTTGTTACCGCCGGAGGTCTCCGGCCGAAAGTTTTGCAAAGCCGCCATCTTGGGCGCGAAAAATTTCCCACTCGAGCGTCTTCCCCGAGCAGGAAAGGCGCGAAAGTGGAGCCCCGCCCCCTGAAGAAGGAAGTGCTAAAAAGAGGCTAAGGGGGACGGGATGGCATCCGGCCGCATGTGAACCGCGGCTGTGGAAGCAGGGACGCCAAGACTCTGCCAGTGTTTGGTTCCTGGAACACCGCTGCACGAGATGTCCCGTCCGTCCAGCACCGCTGATGACAACGGCCCCGGCAGTCCGCCCGGCCGCGACGGAGATGACGACGGCTCCGGCAGTCCGCCCGGCCGCAACGGCAGCGAAGTACCCATCCCGTTAATGAATCTGGGCAGCCTGGTTCTGGACTGGGGTCAAGGGGTGCTGCCCATTTCTTAGGGGCAGCATCAGGGCCAGGTTGTTTGGGTGGGTGACTAAAGGACCCGTTCCGTTGCCATTATTAAAAGTGTTTGATTGATGTTGCAACGTTAAAGTGATATGCATCCCGTTATGGGAAGTTAAAAAGTAATGCTTGTGTTTAATGTTTTAATCTTTTGCAGTTTAAAAAAAAAAGAAAAATAAAACCGGTGATGGACGGGCAGCCCGAGGACGGTCTGCATTTTGCTAAGGGGGAATGTGGTGCCCTGGACAAGCCAGGGGCCACAGATAACACACACATCCCCCACCCCCAGCAGTTCACAGCAGACATCTCCAGTGAAACTTGATTCCTTTCCTTGGGCTCAGACTGACACACCAGGAGGGCGGAGTCAGGAGATGGAGACGCCCACCCAGGAGTTAGCTGGCCTGAGGCAGGAAACAAACCGAGTCAAGTCCTAGGAGAGGAACAGAGAGGAGGTCTGCAGAGAGGCAGACTCAGACTGGGGCCTAGGATTGGAGCCTAGGGCCCTCGTGCAGCAGAGAGTCAGGCAGACGGTAGTGGCCGTGTGCAGGGACCTGGGGAGACAGTTGATGGAACCGTAGGTAGCCGGGGATGGGCGGTGGCCCACCGATACCGAACCGGGGAACCAGCTGGAAGCCGGAGCGCAGGAGGAGCGTGCATGGAGGTGGAAGGAAGGACTTACACCACCAAACTGGGTCAGGGGAGAAACAACAACCGCAGCCGTCTGTGGGCACCCGTCCATCCAGCCGAGTGTTTTACCAAGGACTGTGTCGTGATTACTGGCTGAGTGAGTACCCCGTGCCGTGCGGCACAGCGCTGCCCCTGCGACCCTGCACCACACCAGGCCCCATAACCCACCTGCTACCCATCCACCTACCTCACCGGGCCCACCAACCCCCTACCCACGGAGGGGAGAACTAACATCTAGCTGCTCCATACCATCACTCCCGGGATCCCCGTCCAGAGCAGCGGTGGTGTCACATCCTCACCACAACCGTGGGTGGCGTCACGGACAATCTCCCTTACCAAACCCCCCCCTTTTACTGTGGAGCCTGGGATCACAGACCGGGTCACGCCACCGTGATACCCACAGAAGTGACCTCGTGGCCCGGATCTGAGTACCCCTGTCCCCGGGTGACACACCAGGGCAACCATCCCTTCCCATGGAGGGGTTATTATTATTATTATTATTATTATTTTTTATTATTATATTTTTAATTATAGAGCACCATTGATTCCATGATGCTGTACATGAGAGGGAGTTACATACAGAGTACATATACAAGTTACAATAGACAGACTATTACAGAGGGAAGAGGGCCCTGCCCTTGCGGGCTTACATTCTAAAGGGTTTTGGGGAGGAGACAGTAGGTGGGGTGTAGGTTGGGCGGCAGCTCCGTACGGTGGTGGGGCGGTAGCTCCGTGCGGTGGTGGGACGGCAGATCCGCGCGGTGGTGGGACGGCAGATCCGCGCGGTGGTGGGACGGCAGCTATTTTTGAGTTGAAGATGGCAGGAAGTGGTGAGAGATTGGATGTGTGGTATGAAGGACAAGGCAGAGTCAAAGGTCACTCCGAGGCAGCGAACTTTGAGTACTGGCGAGAGCGGGATGTTATTTATTGTAATAAATAGATCAGGTAGGTGGGGTGTAGGTTGGGCGGCAGCTCCGCACGGTGGTGGGGCGGCAGCTCCGGGCAGTGAAATGTCTGCTCCCCGCTGCATCTGCTGAATCTCTGTCCTGCTATAACTCTGCTTACTGTGAATTGAAATGTCTGCTCCCCGCTGCATCTGCTGAATCTCTGTCCTGCTATAACTCTGCTTACTGTGAATTGAAATGTCTGCTCCCTGCTGCATCTGCTGAATCTCTGTCCTGCTATAACTCTGCTTACTGTTACTTATGCTACGTCATTTTCACATTATTTTTTTTACTCACTGTTGTATGAATGTATCTTCCTCTTTGTAAATCTTATCTGATGGTGGAAGGTGTGAATGTGTGTAGACTGGAAGTCCGGGCGGGTGTCAAAAGTGTCCTGTTCCCTTTGATTCCTTAATCATTCCCTGCTGTGATCAGCATTTGTTGATTTCCCTTAACAAGTTGAGCTCCCAGAATCCCCCTTACCCATTCCTCTTGTCAGCCCTATATATTTGTGTCCTTTTTAAAGGGGTGCACGTGTGTGGGGTGCCTGCATGTGGCCATCTTATGCAAAGTGCCATCATTGCTAAGTGCCTGACAGTTATTTCAATGGCAGTTAGTCAGTGCAAAAGTCAGGTAAACTAATCTTTGACACCGTCTGTTTCAACCCTGACCATTATTTCTATCTCTATCATCCTATGTGCTTTTACTGTCCACTTACACCGCCCTCTCCCCCCTCCATCACCACTCATCCACATCAGCCCCTCTCTCCTCCCTTCTCCTATGTGAAGCTCCCATGCTCTTTCACCTATTTAATAAATCTCAATCCCTCAGGCTCCAGGGTCTTACACAAAATGCCAAGCCACAAGTCCAAAAACCACCTGATCTTTGTCCTTCTACTCCTACTTCTTCCAGGTGATATCTCTCCTAATCCCGGGCCACCCCATGCTAACTTTTCCTCCTTCCCCACCTCCCATAGAAATCCTGATAATATTATTAACATTAGTTGTACACCCTCACTTCCCTCTTTTAATTGTGCTCTCTGGAATCCACGGTCCGTATGTAACAAGCTTCCTTACATCCACAACTACTTTCTCAATAACTCTCTTAATCTACTAGCCCTCAATGAAACCTTGGTTCAGGATTCTGACACTGCTTCCCCTGCTGCGATTTCTCATGGTGGTTTACACTTTTCCCATTCACCAAGACCTGGAAACAGACATGGTGGTGGAGTTGGTTTACTCCTGTCCCCTCAATGCAATTTCCAGGTCATCCCCCCAGCTCCATCACTCTCACTCCCATCCTTTGAGGTACACACCATCAGGCTCATCCATCCCCTCTCCCTCAGAATGGCGGTCATATACCGTCCACCAGGCTCACCCACCCAGTTTCTTGATCTCTTTTCAGCCTGGCTGCCGCACTTCATGTCCTCTGAATTACCAACCCTTATCCTAGGAGACTTTAGCATCCCGATGAACAGCCCCTTCTCCCCATCTGCATCCCAGCTTCTATCTCTCACCACCTCCCTTGGCCTCTCACAGCTCTCATCCACTGAGACACATGAAGATGGGAACACCCTTGACCTGGTCTTTATCCGCCTCTGGTCAATCTCTGACAACTCACCTCTTCCCCTCTCTGACCACAACATCCTCTCCTACAAGCTCACAAACCCTCGCCCACCCCAGCATACTCCCACCTATCACACATTGAGAAACCTACAGGCCATTGACTCTCAAACACTTACAGACTCTCTACACTCATCACTGTCCCCTATCTCCTCACTTTCCTGTCCTGATCTGGCTGTAAAGCACTACAATGACACACTCAGGAGTACACTAGACCAAATAGCACCCCTCACCCTCAGAAAGACCAAACACAAAGTAAAACAGCCCTGGCTCACATCCCAAACTCTATTTCTTCAGTGATGCTCCAGGAGTGCCGAACGCCTATGGAAGAAAACCCGCACACCAGAAAACTTCATCCACTACAAGTTCATGTTAAGGACCTACAACTCTTCCCTTCACCTCGCCAAACAGACCTACTTCACCACACTTATTTCCTCACTAGCCAACAATCCAAAAAAGCTCTTTGACACCTTTCACTCCCTCCTCAGTCCCAAAGTACATACCCCTATCACAGACCTTCATGCTCATGACCTGGCCACGTATTTCACAGAGAAAATAGAAAACATCCGCCGAGAGATCAGCTCCCAGCCACCAAGCGTTGTGAATCCCATTCCTTCCCACATCCCATCCAGCTCACTTTCCACATTTGAACCAGTCACAGAGGAGGAAGTCTCCTGGCTCCTATTCTCTTCTTGTCCTACCACTTGCCCTACTGATCCCTTCCCCTCACCTCTACTCCAGTCCCTCTCTCCGGTTGTCACCACTCACCTAACTAAAATCTTCAATCTCTATCTCTTCTGTATCTTCTCTTCCTCCCTCAAACACTCTATCATTACTCCATTATTAAAAAAACCTTCTCTTGATCCATCCTGCACAAGCAACTACAGAACAGTCTCCAATCTTTCCTTCATCTCCAAACTCTTGGAGCGCCTGGTCTACTCTCTTCTCACCCGCTACCTATCCACTTACTCTCTTCTAGATCCTTTACAGTCTGACTTCCGCCCTTTACACTCAATAGAAACTGCCCTTGTCAAAGTGACCAATGACCTTTTCACAGCAAAGCGTAACGGTGACAACTCTCTGCTTATCATTCTTGACCTCTCTGCCGCCTTCGACACTGTTGACCACCATCTCCTTCTCTCTATGCTCCATTATATCAGCCTAAAGGACACTGTGTTTTCCTGGTTCTCTTCCTATCTTTCTGGCCGTTTATTCAGTGTATCTTTTGCTGGCTCCACATCTTGTCCTCTTCCTCTCACTGTTGGGGTCCCTCAAGGTTCAGTCCTTGGCCCTCTTCTGTTCTCCCTCTACACTGCCCCAATTGGAATGACCATCAGCAGATTTGGCTTTCAGTACCATCTTTATGCTGATGACACACAGCTATACACCTCCTCCCCTGAGCTCACCCTCGCTGTACTACAGAACACAAGTGACTGCCTGACTGCAGTTTGCAATATCATGTCTGCTCTCTATCTGAAACTTAACCTTTCCAAAATAAAACTTCTTCTTTTCCCTCCATCTCCCAACTTTCCTAAACCTGACATCTCCCTCTCTGTGTGTGGCACAATGATAAGTCCTAGGCAGCAAGCCCGCTGCCTGGGGGTTATACTTGACACTGATCTCTCCTTCACCTCCCACATACATTCTCTTGCCCGCACCTGCCGCTTGCACCTCAAGAACATCTCTAGAATCTGCCCCTTTCTCACAATGGAAATGACAAAACCCTCACCGTGGCCCTGATCCACTCTCGTCTTGACTACTGTAACTCTCTATTAATTGGTCTCCTCCTAACTAGACTCTCTCCTCTACAGTCCATCCTTAATGCAGCAGCCAGGGTCACCTATCTGGCTAACCGCTACTCAGATGCCTCTGCTCTGTGCCAGTCATTGCACTGGCTGCTCATATATCACAGGATCCAATTCAAACTGCTTGTTCTCACCCACAAAGCTCTCCACAGTGAGGCACCCCTTTACATCTCCACCCTCCTCTCTGTCTATCACCCCACCCGTTCTCTACGCTCTGCAAGCGACTTTCGACTAACATCCACACTAATTCGAACCTCCCACTCCCGGATCCAAGACTTCTTCCGAACTGCACCAACCCTCTGGAACGCTCTACCCCAAGAAGTTGCTCTGGCCAACTGGTCCAGGAAACCATTATCTATCCCCCATTTCCGTGAGATGGCTGGATTGTCATTGTAAATAAGCACTTGTACCTTGCCCCCCCCCATATCTCATTGTAGATTGCAAGCTCTCACGAGCAGGGTTGTCTTTTTTTTCCCCTCTAAATATTGTATTTTCTATAACTGTTACTTGTTTGTATATGATCCTCCTGAATTGTAAAGCGCTGCGGAATATGTTGGCGCTATAGAAATAAAGATTATTATTAATATTATTATCAGGTGGAGAGTGTAGGTGAGATGGAGGAAAGATGATCAGTTCAGTTTTCGCCACATTGAGCTTTAGGAAGCGAGAGGAAAAGAAGGAAGATATAGCCGATAGGCACTCTGGGATTCTGGACAGCAGAGAATTGACATCTGGGCCAGAGAGGTAGATCTGAGTGTCATCGGCATATAAGTGGTACTGGTAACCATGGGAGTTTATGAGTTGTCCCAGGCCAAATGTATAGATGGAAAAAGAGTAAGGGTCGCCAACAGAGAGATGGTGGGATGAAGAGGTTGTGTGGGAGTGGGAGACACTAAAAGTGCAGTTGGAGAGGTATGAAGAAATCCAAGAAAGGGCGAGGTCTCTGACACCAAGGGAAGAGAGAATCAGTAGTAGCAGGGAGTGATCGACAGTGTCAAAGGCTGAGGATAGGTCTAGAAGCAGGAGTATGGAGAAGTGCTTGTTAGCTTTGGCAGTAAGTCATTTGTGATTTTAGTCAGGGCAGTTTCGGTAGAATGATGAGGACGGAAGCCGGACTGTAGGGTGTCAAAGAGAGAGTTAGAGGAGAGGTGAGAGGAAAGTTCAGCATTGACATGCTGTTCCAGGAGTTTTGAGGCAAGTGGGAGTAGTGATATGGGGCGATAGCTGGTAGTAGAGGTTAGGTCAAGGGAAGGTTTCTTTAGGATGGGTGTGACTGTTGCATGTTTACAGGCAGAGGGGAAGGTGCCAGTGGTTAAAGATAGGCTGAAAAGATGGGTTAAGGCTGGAATAAGGATAGTGGCGAGGTTGTGGAGGAGGTGGGATGGGATGGGGTCAAGTGCGCAGGTGGTGAGCTTTTGAGAGATGTGCAAGCTCTCCTTCGGTGATAGTGGGGAGGAAGTTTATGGGGGAGGGGCAGTGGTCTGTTATATGAAGGGGTTGTGGTGGTTTGGTGGAGGTGAGGGCCAAGCGAAATGTGTGAATTGCATTTTTGAATGTGGTGAAGTCTTCCTGGGAGTGCGTTTTCTTCCAGCGCCGCTCTGCAGCCCTCGACACTTCCCGTAGTTTTTTAGTGAGGCTGTTGTGCAAGAGTTGTCTTTTGATTCGTCTCACTCTGCCGTGCACAAGGGGAGCGACTGAATCAATAGCTGATGTGAGACTGGTGTTGTAAAAACTGGTGGCACTGTTTGTGTCGTGGAGTGACGATATGGAGGACAGCAGAAGGATAGAGTCAAAGAGGGTGTGCATGTTGAGGTGTGCAAGGTTTCTGCGGGGATGTGCAAGGTGCTGGACAGGGGGGGCAGGTGAGGAGGACAGGGCTGAAAAGGTCAGTAGGTGGTGGTCAGACAAGTGGAGAGGGGAGGTAGTGAGGTTAGATAGAGAGCAGAGACGGGTGAAGATAAGGTCTAGTGTGTGTCCATCTTTATGGGTGGCAGAGGCGGACCACTGAGTTAGACCAAAAGATGAAGCGAGGGAGAGGAGTTTGGAGGCCGCTGGCTGGCGGGTGTCAGTTGAGATGTTAAAGTCATCCATGATGATAGTGGGAATGTCAGCAGAGAGAAAGTGTAGAAGCCAGGCAGAGAACTGGTCGATAAAGGCAGTGGTTGGGCCCAGGGGTCTGTATATGACGGCCACTTGGAGGTTGGAGGGAGAATAGATGCGGACAGAGTGCACTTCAAAGGATGGCAGGGCAAGGGAGAGTAGAGGTGGGATTGGGTTAAAGCAGTAGTTGTTAGAAAGAAGGAGGCTCACTCCTCCACCCCGTCTATTGCCAGGGCGAGGAGTGTGGGTGAAGTGGAGGCCGCCGTAGCATAGTGCAGCAGGAGACGCAGTGTAGGAGGGTGTCAGCCATGTTTCGGTAAGGCCCAGAAAGGATAGTTTGCTGGAGGTAAAGAGGTCGTGAATGATGTGTAGTTTATTACAGACAGAACGGGCATTCCAGAGCGCTCCAGAGAGAGGGGGCGGCAGAGTGGGTGAGAGGGGAATGGATTTTATATTGGAGTGGTTGTGAGACGCCCTGGAAAAACCAGGTAGTCACAGATACATCTAATCCTCCTTGGTAATTTGATCCCACACTGGTACAGTTCTACAGACACACCCCTCCCCCCAGTGTAAGAGGTAAACTGAGCAGCAGGGGAGGAGCTGGTGCAGAGTGTGAGAGGAGATGGAGCAGAGCAGACATGAGTGTGGAAGCTCCCGGCTGCTGTGGAGTGTGGAGCGAGCTCCAGGATTGCAGGAAGAAGCCAAGGTGGCCGGGGCAGGGTAGTGGCCCGCCGGCACAGAGTGTGCCCCAGTGGTGCCGAACCTTAAAGCTGCAAATTAACCCTGAAGTTTTACAGCTCAACGTTTTAAAGTTAAAGTTTTAAAGGACCCGCTCCTGCAGTAACCCTCCAGCCTTTGTTGAATGTCCCCGTATTCCCGGGGGACGCCATCCAGTACACGGGTGGAAGGAGGAGGACCCTGCTCTACATGTTGAACACCTCCGGGGTCGGAGCCTCGGTAGGCGCCATCAGGAGTCGGAGCCCCTGGTGGAGGATGGCAGGGAGTTAAAGGAGTGAGGACAGTTCCAGTCTGTGACCATGCCCAGCAGTCGTACCCGCACCGCAGGCAGTGTAAGTCGGGGTCTTTTTGGACAGTGCCACCTGAGTGAAGTGGCATTTGGGACCCGTGCTGCCCTATGGTGGACTGTGTGAAAGTGCTGGAGGAGGCTGTGCTGGCAGCGAAGTACCCTGCCCATAAGCAACACCTGGCCCGTTCCGGTTCCTGGACTGGGGAAAAGGGGTGCTGCCCGTTTCTTAGGGGCAGCATCAAGGTTCAGGTTGTTTGGGTGGGTGCTGGAAGGACCTGGCTCCGTACCGTTATTAAAAATGTTTTTATATGTGTGTTTGCAACGTTAAAGAATGTGCCTCTCGTAAGGGAAGAAAAATTGTCTTATTGTTAGTATGCTTGTGAACTTGCTTTATCTTTTTCAGTTCCGATTACAATAAATGTCGGTGCCCGGACAGCCCGCGGACGGGCTGTGTTTAACCAAGGGGGAATGTGACGCCCTGGCAAAACCAGGTAATCACAGATACATCTAATCCTCCTTGGTAAGTTGATCCCACACTGGTACAGTTTTACAGATACACCCCTCCCCCCGGTGTAAGAGCTAAACTGAGCAGCAGGGGAGGGGCTGGTGCAGAGTGTGAGAGGAGAGGGAGGAGAGCGACAGGAGTGTTGAAGCTCCCGGCTGCTGTGGAGTGTGGAGCGAGCTCCAGGATTGCAGGAAGGAGCCAAGGTGGTCGGGGCAGGGTAGTGGCCCGCCGGCATAGTAATCAGGCTCCGGATTGTCGCTGGGGAGTGGGCCCCCTGTTCCAAGCCGAGGAGTTGAGTAGGCTTCCATAGTAGTGGATGGAGAGAGAAAGGGCCCTGCTGTACCGGGTGTGGGATCCGAACACCCTCTGTACCAAAGGCTATGGACACCGGCAATTTCTGGTTAATTCCTGACTCTGTGTGAGTTTTCTTGCAAAGCGAACTGTGAATAACAACATCCCCCGGTCCAACCAGGCACGCAGCTCTCAGACGGCCGCCCATCTCCCTGCACTATAAAGCCCAATGGGTCCCGGGGCCACCATCCCTACCAACGGATGGGTTAACATCTCGCTGCATCACCATCGGCCCCCTGGTACCACCATAACCGCAGCGATGGTGTCCACCTTCACCACAACCCGTGGGTGGCGTCATGGAACATAGACTACCAAAATCTTCCCTCTATATAATCACCCTTTTGTTGTGGTGCCTGGGATAACAGACCGGGTCACGCCACTGTGATACCCTCAGAAGTGACCCCTTGGCCCGGATCTGAGTACCCCCATCCCTGGGCGACACAGTTGCGGTAGTTACTACTAGGTGGCGGGCGATAGGGGGGTGATAGAGAGCAGTGTCCCATCTGTGGGGGGCCAAGATTGGGAGATATGTCACCAGCAGTGAGAAGTAGAGAAAGAGAGAGCAGGTGGGAGGAGAGTGGACGGCATGGTCTGCGTGTTATTAGGAGAGAGCTGAGATTTAAGAGCAGGTCAGCAGATGAGGACAGGTGGGGAGGTGAGATAAATATTTGTTTGGAGAGTGCTGGGGTTTAGGGATAGCGAAGGAGAGTGAGGAGGAGAGGAACAAAGACTGTGAGGGCATAGGTGAACATGGTGAGAATAAGGTTACAAATGTGAATAAGGAAGAGAACAAAAAAAAAAAGATAAAATGCAAGCGAAATACACACATTGAAAGAGGTAATGCTCACCTTCTGGTCAGTTCTGGGACATTTCTGGAATATTTCTGATTGCCCACTTAGAAATCACACATACCATGGTCAAAACAGACCAGTGTCCTCTGATTTCTACAACTCTAGCGGCATAGAAGATGGCTCAGGTGTGAGCAGAAGGGAGGGGCTGGGGGAAGAGAGATCTGACAAACACACAAGGGGTGAATTAGTAAGTTTTGACTTAAACAAACAGTTGGACTACTTCACAGCAAGAAAACAAACTACTTAAGATGCAGAAGATATGGACAGGTGTTAAGTGAGATCAAAGAGTTAGAAGAATATGAAAGTCACAGAGAGGAGGCAGTTGTTCAATTAATATGACGTACCACAGTAGAAATAAGCATATAGGAAAGAATAGGCATCAAGTTGTTGAATTAATATGACATACCTGTGGATGAAACAGCTGCAATTTCAGGTCAAAAGAGGTGGCAGCATTCAAGAGGATATATAATGAATTACATTTCTGGAATATTTCTGATTGCCCACAAGGGGTTAACAACTTGCTGCACAACATCTCCCCCGGGCGCCCCCATAACTGCAGCGGTGGTGTCCAAACTCACCACTAGAGATGAGCGAACCGGTCGCGGTTCGGCTCGAGTTCGGTTCACCGAACGGGCGTCTCGTTCGAGTTCAGTTCGGCGAACGTTCGATGAACCGAACTCGAACCGCATAGGAGACAATAGGAGGCAATCACAAACACATAAAAACACATTTTAAATGTACACATACAGTTAATAAACATTGCCATAACACTTACCGGTCCCCGCGATCCCTCCTGCACTCTGTCTCCTGCCATCCGATGATCGCTGAATCCTCCCGGTAACCAGCACTGCCAGCAGTGATGCAGGACCTATCGTGACGTGAAAAATAGCCATGTGACCAGTCACGTGCCTGTTATCTCATTGGCTACAGACTGGTCACATGACTATGACGGGTCATGTAGCACCTGTCATTGCATCTCTCTGTTACACGGTGCACGTTTGTGTATCGCCGTGTACCGGCGACATGCTCTAGCTCAACTCCCCGCTCTGCTTCCCCATTCCCTTAAGGTACTGTCACACTAAGCGACGTTCCAGCGATCCCACCATCAACCTGGCCTGGCAGGGATCGCTGGAGCGTCGCTACACGGGTTGCTGGTGAGCTGTCACACAGGCAGATCTCACCAGCAACGAGTGACCACAGCCCCCAACCAGCAGCACACATGGAAGCGATACTGCGCTTGGTAACTAAGGTAAATATCGGGTAACCAACCCGATATTTACCTTGGTTACCAGCGCACACAGCTTAGCGCTGGCTCCCTGTACTCCTAGCCAGAGTACACATTGGGTTAATTTAACCCGATGTGTAGTCTGGCTATGTGTGCAGGGGGCTGGCACTGGCAGTGTGAGAGCGGCGGACGCTGGTAACTACGGTAAACATCAGGTAACCAAGGAAAGGGCTTCTGGGTTACCCGATGTTTACCGTAGTTACCAGTGTCCGCAGAAGCCAGCTCCTGACCGGCTGACACAGCCGGTCAATGACGGAGATCACCGTTGCCATAGCAACGCGCTTGGTAGCGGTGATGGGGATGTCCCGCTACCAGCACGCAGCGGCACCGGAATCACATGATTGGAGCAGTGTTGCTATGGCAACCCGTGCCACCGCTTAGAGTCGGGAGCCTGTGGTCACTTTCACAGAGTGATTTCTGCACGGAGCAGCAGCGTCTTCCCCCATGCAGCTGTGCTGTCTGATGGAGTAGACAGAGCTGCATGTGTTGAAGGGGAAAGAAGACAGAAGAGCAGGATCGTGGAGGGGTGACAGGGGGTAATAAAGATGGAGTCTCTAATGTGTCTGTGTATTTATTTCTATTAAAGTATTTTTTCTCTGTGTGGTGTTTTTTTTTAACCCTTTATTGGAGATTCTTAATGGCCGGGTCAAACGTGCCTGACATTAAGAATCTCTGGCTTAATACTGGCTAGTAAAACAAAGCCAGTATTAACTCATGATTACCCAACAAGCCACCCGGCTCCAGGGCTGTTGGAAGAGTTGGATACAGCGCCAAATGATGGCGCTTCTATGAGAGCGCCATTTTCTGGGGCGGCTGCGGACTGCAATTGGCAGCAGAGGGGCCCAGAAACCTCGGGCTAACCTGTGCTGCGGATCCAATCCTCAGCTGCCTACTTGTACCCGGCTGGACACAAAAATGGGGCAAAGCCCAAGTCGTTTTTTGTTTTTTTTGTTTTTTTTTAATCATTTCATAAAATTCATGAATTAATTAAAAAAAGGGCTTCCCTATATTTTTAGTTCCCAGCCGGGTACAAATAGGCAGCTGGGGATTACGGGCAGCCCGTACCTGCCTGCTGTACCTGGCTAGCATACAAAAATATGGCGAAGCGCACATCATTTTTTTTGTAGTTTTTTGGCAAAAAAAATAAAAAATGCTTCCCTGGATTTTCCATTGCCAGTGAAGGTAACACCAAGCAGTGGAGGTTAGCAGCCAGTAGCTGCTTGGATTACCCTTAGCTAGCAATACAAAAAATGCAGCGGGAGCCCATATATATTTTTTTTAACTATTTATTTAAATAACTAAAAACAAAAAGGGCTTCCCTGTATTTTGATTGCCTGACATGACAGTGCTGTAAAAATAAATCTTTAAAAAAAATGACGTAGCGCTCCGCGGTATTTTTGATTCTCAGTGCAGATAAAGCAGACAGCTATGGGTTGCCACCCCCATCTGCCTGGCGTTACCTTGGCTGGCAATCAAAATACAGGGAAGCCCATTAATTTTTTTTATTTAAAAAATAGTTAAAAAAAAATGATGTTGGGTCCCCCCATTTTTGATAGCCAGCTAGGGTAAAGCAGACGGCTGTAGCCTGAAAACCTCAGCTGGCAGCTTTACCGTGGTTGGGGATCCAATGTGGCGGTCACCCCAGGCTCTTTTTTTATAATTATTTTATAAATAATAGTAATTACAAAAAAAAGTAGGGTCCCCCCCAAATTGGATCACCAGCCAAGGTAAAGCGGACAGCTGTGGTCTGGTATTCTCAGGGTGGGAAGGTCCATAGTTATTGGGCCTTCACAGCCTAAAAATAGCAGGCCGCAGGCGCCCGAGAAGTGGCGCATTCACTAGATGCGCCACTCCTGGCGCTTCACCCCAGCTCATCCCGTTCCCTGGTGCAGTGGCATACGGGGTAATAAATGGGGTTGATACTAGTTTTAAAGTCACCTGACATCAAACCCAGCAGTTTGTGATGTCATGGTGTCTATCAGATACCCGACATCACAAACTGTCAGTACTAACAAAAAAAATCGACAAAAAAAATGTATTTGAAAGAAAACTCCCCAAAACATGCCCTCTTTCACCAATTTATTGTAAGGAAAAAACGGGAACGTATCCCCCATTTTCTAGGAGTGCAGACCCTCCATGTGAGGAGTGTGGGTGCAATGAATCTGCACCCACTCTCCCCGGGTCCACAGCAGCAGAGTCCATGTCGTAACGGTTGCTACCAAAGCTGCAATGCACTGCTCATGAGGTAAAGGCATGCCTAATCAGGAGAACTATTCTACATTTACAAATATTGGTATTTGCTGATATTATTGCTATTCCACCTACTATATAGTGGGGATAGGATCTTGGAGATAGAATACCCCTTTAAGTCCAGTTATCCAGCTGAATGAATACTAAACAACAGAGCTCGCTATTTAGATGTTTTCTTGTGGCGTATAACGGATTCTCATGTTTGGTAGTCGTTCAACAGGGCAACTATAAAATCAATACCTCCATTTGGAAATGTAGTATATAGCTCTCCTGATCAACTATGTTCCTTACCTCATGAGCAGGGCATTGCAGTAATAATTTGAGATGAGCGAACCGGTCCCGGTTCGGCTCGAGTTTGGTTCGCCGAACGGAGGTCTCGTTAGAGTTCGGTTCGTCGAACGTTCGACGAACCGAACTCGAACCGCATAGGAAACAATGGCAGGCAATCACAAACACATAAAAACACCTAGAAAACACCCTCAAAGGTGTCCAAAAGGTGACAAACAACTCACAACACAACACAAACACATGGGAAAGAGACAAGGACATATACTCATGCGAAAGCAAAAGAGCTGTACAAGGAAAAAGAGGAGGAGACACAGATATAGGCATGGCACGCCCTTCTAAAATCATGTAGAACACCACAAGGTGACTCCAAGCGGGGTCTCCCTTTTTTTCCAAAAATTGTGCCCCACACGCACCCACCCATTCAGTGGCAGCACTTGTGCCCTAGTTGTACACTTCACAGCTAGATTTGCATCAAGCACATTCAAAAATACGCCATACTTAACCGTCCCCAGGATGACACCGGGGTAGGTAGCAAAGTCTTTGCTGAACCATGACTTGTTCATCTTGGCTCCTTTTAAAAAACACAGCAAGTAAGGGTTACTCCAAGCGGAGTCTCCCTTTTTTTCCAAAAATTGTGCCCCACACACACCCACCCATTCAGTGGCAGCACTTGTGCCCTAGTTGCAAACAGGATGTTTTGATTTGCATCAAGCACATTCCAAATCCACAAGCATTTACTCTTTCCAGGATGACACAGGGGTAGTAAATTCCTTGTGGATCCATGACTTGTTCATCTTGATGAATGTTAGTCTGTCCACATTGTCACTGGACAGACGCGTGCGCTTATCTGTCAGCACACACCCAGCAGCACTGAAGACACGATCAGAGACAACGCTGTCAGCTGGACACGACAAGATCTCCAAGGCGTAAGTGGAGAGCTCTGGCCATTTTTCAAGATTTGAAGCCCAAAATGAGCAAGGCTCCATTTGCAAAGACATGGCATCGATGTTCATTTGGAGATACTCCTGTATCATCCTCTCCAGACGTTGACTATGTGTCAGACTTGTTGTCTCTGGTGGCCTTGCAAAGGAGAATCTAAAAAAATTATGAAAAGATTCAATAAAATTGCTGTTACCAGCACCAGATACGGTGCTACTGGTACGGGTAGACTGTTGAAGATGACGAGACCGTCCCATGTTTGTCAAGTTACAACTGGGAGAATCACTCCCTGCACCTGCACGGTTGTTTGGTGGAAAAGCCGAGCTAAGATCGAGTAACAGCTTCTGCTGATACTCCTGCATACGTGCGTCCCTTTCTATGGCTGGAATTATGTCACAAAATTTGGACTTGTACCGGGAATCTAATAGTGTGGCAAGCAAGTAGTCATCATCACTTCTAATTTTGACAATACGAGGGTCATGCTGGAGGTAGTGCAGCAAGAAGGCGCTCATGTGTCTTGCGCAGTCATGCGGACCAAGTCCACGCTGTGTTTGTGGCATAGAGGTGCTAACCGTTCTTTCTTCTTCTGACATCTCCCCCCAACCTCTTTCAACTGAAATTTGACCAAGGTCTCCCTCATCCGTTGAGTCTTCCATGTCCATGGACAGTTCGTCCTCCATTTCTTCATGTTCTCCTGCACCTTCCTCAACATTTCGCCTGCTACCATGCACCCATGTTGATCCCTGTCCCCCATGGTCCCATGCCTGCCGCGTTGGTGATGATGAACATCTGGACCTTGGTGATGTTGTTGTGTCTTGCGCATATGAATCCTCCTGTAGTTCCTCCCCTTCCTGTTGTCCCACCCCCTGACTCCGAATAGTGTTTAGCGTGTAGTCCAGCATGTAAATGACTGGAATTGTCATGCTGATAATGGCATTGTCAGCGCTAAACATATTCGTCGCCATGTCGAAACTGTGCAGAAGGGTGCATAGGTTCTTGATCTGAGACCACTCCATCAGGGTGATCTGCCCCACCTCTGCATCTCGTTGGCCCAGGCTATACGTCATGACGTATTGCACCAGGGCTCGGCGGTGCTGCCACAGTCGCTGTAACATGTGGAGAGTCGAATTCCAGCGTGTCGCCACATCGCATTTCAGGCGATGAACCGGCAGGCCGAAAGACTTCTGGAGTGATGCAAGTCGCTCAGCTGCGGTGGTTGAACAGCGGAAGTGAGCAGACAGTTTTCGTGCCCTAGTCAGAAGGCCATCTAGGCTGGGATAGTGTGTTAAGAATTGCTGGAAAACAAGGTTCAACACGTGAGCCATACAAGGCACGTGTGTCACCTTGCCCTGGAGAAGGGCCGCACCCAGGTTTGCAGCATTGTCGCACACGGCCTTACCAGGCTGCAGGTTGAGTGGAGACAACCATTTACCAAACTCAGTCTCCAGAGCTGCCCACAACTCAGCCGTTGTGTGACTCTTATTTCCAAGACATTTCAAGCTAAAGACTGCCTGATGCCGTTGCGCTCTGCTGCCAGCCTAGTAATGAGGGGTGCGTGATTCCTTCTTCGCAGTTAGAACGCTGGTGCCTGACCAGGCAGGCTTGGGGCGGAGGTGGAGGACCCAGACGAGGTGGAAGAGGCAGAAGCAGTGGCGGAACTTGGACAGACAGAGGATTGACACACAAGTCGTGGGGACGGCAAGACTTGTGCAGCAGACCCTTCACCATCTATCACCATAGTTACCCAGCGACAAGTAACGTCCCTGTCCATGCTTACTAGTCCAAGTATCGGTGGTGAAATGCACCCATTCACACACAGAGTTTCTCAGGTAAGCGGTGATTTTGTGTGCGACATGCTGGTGTAGTGCAGGCACACCTTTCTTAGAGAAGTAGTGGCGACTGGGCATCTGGTACTGGGGCACAGCGACGGACATAAGGTCTCTAAAATCCTGTGTGTCCACCAGGCGGAAAGGCAGCATTTCGGTAGCCAAGAGCTTACAGAGGGATAAAGTCAACCTCTTAGCTTTGTCATGGGTCGCAGGAAATGGCCTTTTATTTGTCCACATCTGAGGGACAGAGATCTGGCTGCTGTGTATAGACGGTGTTGAGTAGGGTGTCCCTGGAAAAATGCAGGTTTGTGAGGAAAGTGCAGGCGGAGACATGATGTTGCCTTCATCCAACGTTGGTGCTATCGATGTCTGAGAGAGCTGTACACACACACTTGTTTCCCCTTCCAAACCAACTGATGATCTATCAAGCAAATTGCCTGTTGCGGTTACAGTGGTGGAAGTTGTGCATGGAAAACCAGATGTGACAGCTGTCCCCACAGTCCTAGAAGATGAAGAGCGCGCGGATGCACTGGAAGGGGCAGGCGGTAGATGGTTCACTATGCTAGGCCGCATTGCAGCACGGTGAGCTTCCCTCTGGGACATATGATATTTATTCATGTGACGATTCATGTAAGAAGTTGTCAAACTGCTGAGGTTTTGCCCTCTACTAACAGAATCATGACAAATTTTATAGATCACATAATTTGGGCGATCTTTTGCTATGTCAAAAAAGGACCAGGCTAGGCAAGGCTTAGAGGGCATGCGACCTGCTGAGCCCCCCCCAGATTAGTGCTCAGAGGCAGAGTGGTGGCTGATGATGCAGTTGTAGACGTGCTACCAGTGCTCCCACTCTGTCCAGTAAGGCGCAAGGTAACTTCGTCGTCGGTTGCATCCTCCTCCACCGCCTCTGTTGACCTCCTCGAGTGCCTGACTGTGGGTTGACAGTAGGTGGGATCTAGAACTTCCTCATCAATTGTTGTGTTTGCACTCCCCTCACCCTCAGACCGAGCCTCTTCTTGCCCTGACCCAATATTTAAGTTGTCATCCCAATCTGGTATCTGCGTCTCATCGTCATCAGTATGTTCCTCATTGTCTATAACAACAGGTGTTACAGTTTGTAAAAAAGGGTCAACATTATGCTCAGAAACTTGGTCCTCATGGCCTGAATCAGAGTCACAAAGGTTCTGGGCATCACTGCAGACCATTTCCTGGTCTGTACTCACTGTAGCTTGGGAGCAGACCTCTGATTCCCAGGCTATAGTGTGACTGAACAGCTCTGCAGACTCACCCATCTCAGTTCCAACATACTGTGCAGGGCGGATGGAGACTTCAGAGCTGGAAGAAAGCAAGTTTGATTGGGATGACAACTCAGAGGACTGGTGTTTTTTGGATGCGGTAGTTGAGGTGGCGGAGAGGGCACTTGTTGGACCACTTGAGATCCATTCAAGCATTTTCCTTTTTTGGCCATCATCTACCTTTGTTCCAGTTGTTCGTGTCCGTAAAAAAGGGAGCACATCGGATTGTCCACGGTAAGTAGTAGACATCTTACTTTTGCTGGAAGATGGTCTATCTTCAGCAGATGTTAATGGAGCTTTGCCACCTTCCCCACGGACAAACCCTTTTTTTCCTTTTCCAACACGCCTCTTCCCCTTTCCACCAGCATCTGTCATTTTGCCACTCATTTTGATTGCGACAAAATTGTGCACTTAAAATGTGGTAGTAAAAATTGAGAGGTGGTGTAGATTGCAGCGGTGGTCTATCTTTATTGACAGCAGAATAAACAACAATAACTATCCCTGACAATGCAACTACGGCCCTTAAACTGGCAGCACAATTTGCTAGTATAATGGCTTAGTAACAATGAGTTTGAGTGTGCGATGCAGGCAGAGGTGCTGCAAATAGCTTTGCACCAGTGGGACACAAATGAAGTCCAACAGCCACTTTTAGGATGCCACTAAGTTTCCACAGTGTTTGCTAGTATAATGGCTTAGTAACAATGAGTTTCAGTGTGCAATGCAGAGGTGCCTCAAATATCTTTGCACCAGTGGGACAATAATGAAGTCCAACAGCCACTTTTAGGATGCCACTAAGTTTCCTCCGTGTTTGCTAGTATAATGGCTTAGTAACAATGAGCTTGAGTGTGCAAAGGGCAGGAGGGTACAGTGGCAGGGTTGTGGGTCAGTGTAGAGGAAAGGAACCCTCACTTTCTATCCCTCCTAATGGGGAAATGCAGCGAGGAAGTCTCTGAGCTTAGCTACACAGACGTTTTTATCTATAGCTGTTAAAATCTGTTTCCACGGACCTGACTGTCACCTATGGCTCTGAGCCTGCTGTAATTAGCCCTTACAAGGGCTAAAAGAAACTTCTATCTCTTTTCTGTATAGCGCTGTGTGTAGAGCGTGCACAGCAGTATCGGAGACAGGAGCTACGCCAGCGGTGACTGACACCAAGACGCAAAAGGCAGATAATGGCATCCAGACGGACAGATACCCATTTTTATAATGCAGGGACCTGTGACATGGACATCCTATCACACATGCCGTTGCTTCTCTGGCTAAAAGTCCACTTAGCTGTGTGTGTGTCTGGGATTGGCTGACATGCTGGCCCGCCCCACTACACGCGCGCGCTTAGGGAAGGAAGACAAGGAAAAAAATGGCAATCACCATTATCCCAGCAGCAGTGATCTGAATGCGCTGTTCCCGTACACTATACGCTGAAATTTCATAATAGTGTGAGTCACAGAGTGACTTACACTATTACAACGGAAAGCCAGCTAACAATTAGCTTGGCTTTTTGCTGCTAGAAGCGTTCTCGAACGTAACTAGAACTATCGAGCTTTAGCAAAAAGCTTGAGTTCTAGTTCGATCTAAAACAGCCCCCAAATCACTCGAACCGCGAACTGGAGAACCACGAACCATGAACCGCGCTCAACTTTAGCCAAGAGCTTACAGAGGGTGAAAGTCAACCTCTTAGCTTTTTCATGGTTCGGAGGAAATGGCCTTTTATTTGTCCACATCTGATGGACCGAGATCTGTTTGCTGTGTGGAGACGGTGTTGAGTAGGGTGTCCCTGGATAACTGCAGGTCTGTGCGGAAATTGCAGGCGGAAACATGATGCCTTCATCCAAAGGTGGTGCTCTCGATGTCTGAGAGAGCTCTACAACAGCGCTTGTTTCCCCTTCCAAAACAACTGACGACCTGCCAAGCAAACTGCCTGTTGCCGTTAAAGAGGTAAAAGGTGTGCATGTAAAAACATGTGTGACAGCTGTCCCCACAGTCATAGAGGAAGAAGAGCGCGCGGATTCACTTGATGGGGCAGACGGTGGTTGGCCCGCTCCGCTAGGCCGCATTGTAGCACAGTGAGCTTCCCACTTGAACTTATGCTTGTTATTCATGTGACGATTCATGGAAGAAGTTTACATATCTTACATATCACATGATTTGGGAGATCCTTTGCGAGGTCAAAAAAGGACCAGGCTAGGCAAGGCTTAGAGCCCATGCGACCTGCAGAGCCACCTCGACTTGAGCTCAGAGGCAGATTTGTGGCTGAGGATACAGTTGTTGACGTGCTTCCAGTACTCTGTCCAGGAAGGCGCAAGGTAACTTCGTTGTCAGTCGCATCCTCCTCCACCGCCTCTGCTGACCTCCTCGAGTGCCTGACTGTGGGTTGACAGTAAGTGGGATCTAGAACTTCATCATCAAGCATTGTGTTTGCACTCCCCTTGCCCTCAGACCTAACCTCTTCCTGCCTTGACTGAATAGTTAAGTTGTCATCCCAATGCGTCTCATCGTTATCAGTATGATCCTCATTGTCTCCACCAACAGGTGTTATTACTTTGGGAATGAGGGTCTACATTATGCTCAGAAACTTGTTCATCAGGGCCTAAATCAGATTTACAAAGCTTCTGGGCATCACTGCAGACCATTTCCTGGTCTGTACTCACTGTAGCTTAGGAGCAGACCTTTGATTCCCAGCCTATAGTGTGACTGAACAGCTCTGCAGACTTAGCCATCTCTGCTACACCATACTCTGCATGGCGGGTGGAGACTTGAGAGCTGGGAGAAAGCAAGTGCGATTGGGGTGACAACTCAGAGGACTCTTGTTTTTTGGATGTTGAAGTTGAGGTGAAGGAGAGGCCACTTGTTGGAGCACTTGCGATCCATTCAAGCATGTTCTTTTTTTGTGCATTATCTACCTTTGTTAGAGTTGTTCGGTTCCGTAAAAAAGGGAGCACATTGGATTGTTCGCGAAAAGTAGTAGACATCTTAGTTTTTCTGGAAGATGGCCTGTCTTCATCGAATGTTAATGTAGCTTTCCCACCTACCCCACAGACAGAAACTTTTTTTCTTTTCCAACACGCCTGTTCCCCTTTCCACTAGCATCTGTCCTTTTGCCACTCATTTTGTTAGCAACAAGATTGGACACTGAAAATGTGGTTGCAAAAATGGAGGGGTGGTGTAGATTGCAGAGGTGGTTTAGCTTTATTGACAGCTGAAGAACCAACACTGACTATCCCTAACAATGCAACTATGGCCCTAATAGTGGCAGCACACTTTGCAATCAGAATTACGTAGCTAAAAATTGACAGGTGTGTATAATGCAGAGGTGGTCTAGCTTTATTGACAGCTGAAGAACCAACACTGACTATCCCTAACAATGCAACTATGGCCCTAATAGTGGCAGCACACTTTGCAATCAGAATTACGTAGCTAAAAATTGACAGGTGTGTATAATGCAGAGGTGGTCTAGCTTTATTGACAGCTGAAGAACCAACACTGAGTATCCTGGTCAATGTTAGTTTGCCCCTAAAAGTGGCAGCATAGTTTGCAATTAGAATTGCGTAGCGAAAATGACAGGTGTGTAGCATGCACAGATGCTGTACCATGATTGGCAGCAAGGGAACAGTAAGGTAGTATCCCAGACAACTGGAGTATGCCCCTAACAGTGGCAGCACTTTTGTAAATTAAAATTGCGTAGCAGTAATGTAGAGGAGTGTAGAATGCACATGTGGTGTACCTTGCTTGGCAGCAAAGTAACAGTAAGGTAGTATCCCACACACTTTTAGGATGGCACAAAAAGTGTCAGTTCTTTGGGGTAATAAAATAGTGTGGCAAAAAATGGGCAGGTGGGTAGAATGCACAGGTGCTGTGGGTCAGTGGACAGCAAAGGAACACTAACTTAGTATTCCAGACACTTTTAGGATGCCACAAAAAGTGTCAGCTCTTTGGGGTAATAAAATAGCGTGGCAAAAAATGGCCAGGTGGGTAGAATGCACGGGTGCTGTAGGTAGCAAGATAACAAAGCCTAGCACAGAGTTTGTACGGACCTGCCTAGCAGCTATGGCTATGAACGCCTTTAAATTAGCCCTGAAAAGGGCTTAAATAACCAGTAGTCCCTAATCCTTAAAGTTCTGTGTAGATTGCACTGTATCTCTTTAGCTTACACAGCAGCAGCAGTAGCATCGGAAACTGGAGCAGTAACTGTCACCCACACGCAGCAGACAGATAATGGCGGCGATGGGGAAAATGGCTGTGTCTTAGAGAGCAAAGGCATGTGACATGCACAACCTATGACACAAGCTCTTACTTGTCTTGCAAAAATCCACTTTGCAGTGTGTATCTCTGTGATTTGCTGACAGCCTGGCCCACCCCACTGTACGCGCTGTTAGGAAAAAAAAAAAAAATGGCGATCAGCATTCTCTCACCACTCAGCTCAGCAGCACTGATCTAAACCCCGTCCCCCCCCCCCCCGCACACTATACGCTGAATTTCGATAATAGCTTTGATTCACAGTGACTCACACTATTACAGTGAAAAACCAGCTAGTAACTAGCTAGGCTTTTTGGTGCTCGAACCGTTCTCGAAAGTAACTCGAACTGTCGAGCTTTTAGCAAAAGGCTCGAGTTAACGAACGACTCGAACACCCCCCAAAATCACTCGAACATGAAATTGGCGAACCTCAAATCTCGAACATCGCTCAACTCTATTCATAGGAAGAGCTCTCAACTGTAGAAAAAGTTATATCAAGCTGAACAAAAATTGGTTGAATCAGACGGAAAGTGAGTAATATTGGAATGTAACCAAAAATGACTTAAAGATAAGCTAGAGCATTCTCAAGGTGTAGCTGACAAAGCTGCAGTAAAGGTGGCCCAGAACAAATATCGGAAAAGGAAAGGAAGGGTAATTAAACAGAGGGTACTTTCTAATAAGGAAGTAACCAGAGAAAAGGAAGAGTCAAAGGATTCTAAACAGGAGAAGAGTAAGGAAAAAAAGAATGGTAAAAAAAAAAGAAGGAAGGTGATCAGCCACCATAACCAAAGCCTCTGGGATGCTAGGACTTTCAGAAAATAAATCCATGGAAAGGAGGTGTGGGGAAAAGAGGATTGGCAAAATATTGAAGAACTTATCCATACAACCAAGAGAACTGTTTTCCATGTTGATGCACTTGTTCCTCTTGACTCATTGGAATGTCTGTTTAACTCCCAAGCAGATGCGCAGCTTCAATATCTGTTGCAGACACTGAACCTGACAAGGAAAAGGAAACATGGCTGCAAGATACAGGTGTTTGGGCACATCAGAAAAGTGGACACTTGGGAGAAAAGGCCACTTACAGGTGGGCACAGGAGAGAGGAGTGCCCTTGACTTTAGACTGTATCAAACAAGTCATTGCACAATGTCACATATGTCAACATTCACAAAAATGAGAGGTACCACACACAGTCATGGGACACATTGGGAGAGGACAGTTACCTGCCCAAATTTGGAAAATGGACTTTGTAGGTCCACTCCTTGAGAGTAGGTTATGTAAATACATTTGAACAGCTGCAGACACATATACAGGTCTAATGGGGGGATTCCCATGTATATATGCCACCCATTGGAGTACTTGGAGAACATTAGAACTGATCACACAATACTATGGTACTCCATTACAAATTCAAACAGACAATGGGTCACATTTCACAGGCCAACAAGTAAAATAGTATGCCCAAAAACACAACATTGAATGGGTATATGATATGCCCTATTACCCTCAGGCAGCCGGCCGTATTGAAAGAATGAATGGAATTATTAAAATCCACGTTGAAAAACTCACAATCAGATTCATACGGACAATGGAGGGATAATCTGAGTGAAGCCCTCCAAATAATCAAGAATAGGCCTAATACTGCCTCCATGACACCACTGATGAGAATGATAACACCTCATTTAAGCGTTCATGAAGTACATGTGGATACAGTTGTTTATTGAAAAAAAGACACAAATTCCCTATAGGGCATCTCCAGCGGCTGCTGGGTCACATCTTTATTCGGTCGAAGTCGTGCTCATAAGACCAGGTAAAGTGGGCACTATTCCCACAGGCTTAGGGTGCAAAATCCCCACAGATAATTTCGGGCAAATTGCTACCAGGTCTAGTTTTGCTTTGAGAGGGGCAGTGGTGTTAGGAGAAATCATAGACTCAAATTACCAAGGAGAAATTAAAGTAATCATGATAAATTTGGGAACTGAGCCATTGATCATTAGTAAGGGAGAAAGAATGGCTGTTACTACTCATTCGCATTTATTTAGCCCAAATCCAGGAAGGAGAAGCCCGCACTGAATTAACTATGAGGGGAGAAAAGTGTTTTGGCTCTACAAATGTGACCCATCTAGGGGCTAAAATTTGGGTCCAAAACCCTCAAGAACCACCGTCCCCAGGTGAAGTAATTGCTGTAGGAAACGGTGGAACTCTTCTCATCATGAGACCAGGAGTAGAAAAATGGGAATATGTTCCCCAAGACACATGTTATCTACGGGAATAACACTGTTTTCGTATTCACGTATTCACTCAGACAATTAAAGTAACAGAGTGGATACAATTACAGTCTTCCAGAATGCTATGTAATGATACCTGCTGTACCGGACAAATAGACATCTTTACTGGTACTAAACAGTATGTAATGTGTAGATATGCGCTGATTCCATTGATCAAGGGGGGCTCCAGAAAATGTATATTACTGGATGCCCCTATTCAATGGGTTATATAGATACCAGTAATAGAACTCATGATTTATCTTTATATGACATTACTTTAGAGGCCAATATTTGTAAAGATTAATCAGCAGTATAAGAACCATGGAAAATACCATTAATGTACGTGAATGGACTAATTTACCATTAACCTTTACAATGTTAATAGCAGTCGCGCCTTAAGAGATATGCGCAGTAACTGATCTGCCAATTGTGTCCGGAATGATACATTCTTAATGTAACCTGCAAATAGAGTTATCAGAGCTTTGAGATGGGAGAATGGACCTCTCATCCTCGCTCCGGAGCAGGATATTACTGTACAAGTTGATTGGAAACCTCTGTCTCTTGATGTCCCTGTTTGGGATTTAAATATAACCAAACTACATAATATATTACAAGACGCCTTAGTTATAAAACAGCAGATAACAAAGCTTAACAGCCCATTACATATTGTTAGTACGACCATAGTGGCAAATAAAATTAGCAAAATTTGCTCTATAATTGCAGATGCTACGTCACATCATTGGCATGATATTTTCATGGGATATTCCCTTTCAGCAGAGCAGATTTTAAATTGGTTAATTCACCCAGTGTTGGTAATGGCCATTCTAGTAATACTGTTGTCAATATGGAATTGCTTTATGGCCACAAAGTTTTCTGTGGGAAACCCAAAGTGCTTATGGTTTCCAGAGGCAAATAACCAGATTGATTAAGGACCGATTGTGATAGAAATGGGACCAGTTTGTTTGTGTGTGAGAAATAGGTAACCACTTATAAGATAGTAATCAATATGGTTTTTGCCTATGTTAATAAGTGAAGTTTAAGGTTATGTTAGTTCAAATCTGCTCTGGCATAAGTGGAATAAACTGGCACAAATTGGTTTTGATAAACTCCTTATCAAGAACCTTGAATCTGTGAAATACAAGCTAGAGGGTCGTACTGCGATTGCGCTAACCAAATGTGTATAAGCATGGGACTCTCCAGGAGGAGTTAGGACTTAACCTGTGGTCAAGCAGACATGCTGACGGTATTTTCCAGGATTCCTCTTGATGGGATCGTCCTGAACTCCCCCGATCACGGAGTGATGCTACAATATCCGGTGATGTATTGATGCTTACCTTATGATTTATGCTTATTAATGATATGTTAATGATAATCAATATATTAATCTAGGTTAAATAAACATTCTATATTGTTTTACCTCAAAAACTGTTTTCAGTTATGCTTAACTTGTAAGTTAATGAGCGAGCTGCAGAATAAAACTTGAACCGGTAAGACAGGGTGAAAGACAGTGTTTTTTGCATTTTATTTAAAATAAAGGATTTTTTTGGTGTTTGTGTTTATTTTCCCCTACAGATTAGTAATGGGGGAGTCTCATAGATGCCTCCCATTAATAATCTAAGCCTTAGGGGCAGCTGTGAGTTGCGAATAACCCCTATCACCCCAATTGCCACAGGATCAGGACAATTGGAAAGAACCGGGCAAAGTGCTGAGACTGTCACATCTAATGAATGCGACAATCCTGGGCGGCTGCAGGCTGCTATTTTTAAGGTTGTTGGGCTCAATAAGCATGGGCCTCCCCAGCTTGAGAATACCGGACCCAATTTTTGGACTTTACCTTGGCTAGGTAGCAAAATTAGAAGGGGCTGCACGGCGTTTTATTTTTAATAATTTATTTAAATAACAAAAAAAAATCCTGCATGCGGTTTCTCCTATTTTGATACACAGTCAAGTGCACGGCTGGGGGATGTGACCTGTAGCTGTGGCTTCATCTGTGATGGGGGACAGTATGCAAATTGTTTTATTTATTTATTTATAACATGATAGAGATCTGGAGACAGAGTCTGTGATTCCAACCAGTCACAGACGCTGCCTGGGGGCGGGATCTGACTGCAGCAATTGTCGCGGGCGGAGGAGGGGACGCTGTGCTCTCCCACTGCTCGGGTCCGGCTACTGCTGCTGCTGCTGCTCGGTGGTGGCTCGAGCGGTGGGCCGGATCCGGGGACTCGAGCGGCGCTCCTCGCCCATGAGTGAAAGGGGGGTTTGGATTTGGGGATTGATTGTCCGTGACGCCACCCACGGTTGTAGTGAGGTTGTGACACCACCGCTCCTCTGGACGGGGATCCCGGGAGCCATAACGGGGAGCAGCTAAGTTGTTGTTTTTCCCCTCCGTGGGTAGGGGGTTGGTTGTCCCGGGGCCCGGTGAGGTAGGGATGTGTGTGACAGGTGGGTTACGGGACCTGGCGGGGTGCAGGGTCGCGGGGGCAGCGCTGTGCCTCACGGCACGGTGGTACTCACTCAGCCAAAGATGAAGACACAGTTCTCGGTAAAACACACGGCTGGATGGACGGGTCCCACAGACGGCTGCGGTTGTTCTCTCCCCGGCAGGTTGATGGTGACTGCCTTTCCCTGCACCTGTGTAGTATGTATGGTTCTAATGAGTTCCCACCGGTAACCCGCTCCCCAGCTTGGTAGGATGCCGAAGGAGCCCCTTTTGCCCGCAGGATCGGGCCCTGGGAACGGTAGCCTTGGCGGTGGCTGTGTCCCCTTCACTGGTTGAGCTGTCACCTTCTTTCGGGTCTTGACTGCTGAGGAACCCAGGAGGTTCCCTTCGCTGACGGATTTGACCAACTGTACGGCAACTCCTAGCCTGGTCGGGGTCCGTAGGCGCTGCCGATGGTGCTGGCTTCTCTTTACTCGCCGATCCGGTACCGCCGGGCCACCGCCCGTCCACGGTCCATACGGTTTGCTCCAATTAGCCTCTCCTGCAGACGGTCACCACCGTCTGCCAACCTTGCTGTATGTGCCCGGGCCACTCACCCGGACACGGTCAGTCTCTCCTACTACTTCACTCTCCAAAACTAATCTGACTCCTTTTCCCGCCTCCAGGACTGTGAACTCCTTGGCGGGTGGGGCCAACTGCCTGTCTCCACCCCCTGGTGTGGACATCAGCCCCTGGAGGGAGGCAACAAGGGTTTTTGTCTGACTTCGGTGTGCCTAGCCGGGGTGTAGGGTGTGTTGGTGTTGTTACCTGTGCCCCCTGGCTTGTCCAGGGCGCCACATTCCCCCTTAGTACAATGCAGACCGTCCACGGGCTGCCCATCCATCACCGGTTTTATTTTTCTTTTTAAACTGTAAGGCTATGTTCACACTAGAAAAATGATTTTTCTTAAGAAATTTCTTAAGAAATTTCTTAAGAGTGCACCTGTGTTAAAAAACGCACCAAAAACGCACCTGCGTTTTTGCCGCGTTTTCGGTGCGTTTTTGGTGCGTTTTAGGTCCGTTTTTGGTGCGTTTTTACCGCTGGTTGCTCCCTGCGTTATTGTGCCAATTATCTATGGCAAAAAACGCAGTTAGCTGCAGAAAAGAAGTGACATGCTCATTCTTTTTCTTAAGAAAATCTACTGAAAGAATTTTCTTAAGAAAAAAACGCAGTGTGTGCACAGCTAATTTTTTTTGCCATAGGTTTTGCTGGGGAATGTCTGCAGAAAGGTTACAAGAATTTCTCAAGAAATTTCTGCAGCAAAAACGGACCAAAAACGGACCAAAAACGCAGGTAAAAAACGCAGTGTGTGAACACAGCCTTAAAATAGAAAAACGGTAAAATGCAGAATACAATTATAATAACTTCTTCCCACATCGGGAGGCATGTTTCTTAAACGTTACTAACATTTTTAATACGGTTACGGCTTCCGCTCTTCACCCACCCAAGCAACTTGGCCCTGATGCTGCCCCTAAGCAAAATGGGCAACACCCCTTGACCCCAGTCCAACACCAGATTGACAGAGCGGGTTCTGTCTCTGTCAGGGGACCCACGTCCATGGGGAACCCCTGACCCCCGGAGGATCGCCACCGGTTACGGTAATGGCGGGCCTGGGCCATCCATTTCCTCCAGGCCCATCCTCCCAAATCTGCCTCTCCGGAGGCAGTACGGCTTAAGCCAACCAACTATTTACAAGCCACAAGTTTGTGGTTTCCCTGAAAGTTCTCGGGCTTGTCCGTAGCAGTTCCTATGCAATGGTTTGCAGAAAGTCCCCACGGGGACAACAGTTGCCGGCAACGACCGGTTCAATCACAGCTTCCAAATCAGGTAACATCCTCGTTGATTCGCTTATCATTCAAAACTTTTAAACTGTACTGGTGGTCCCAACGGGGACAACTTGCAACGTAGGGACCGCTGCCATCACTTTAAGTCCACTGGGGCGACCGGAGGAGGGGGCTGGATGGACACTCGGGCCTCTTGACTGCCCCTCAGCTTTGCATCCAGCGCGAACCAACCCCTCTCCCCGTAGTGCCTGGTGTACTGTACCAAGTCTCCCGGGATCAGGTTGTGGCCTGGGTGCTCCTCCGGTAGATGGGCATTGATGTCCCGTCGGGCCACAAAAACTTTGGCCTCCAGGCCCGGCTCATATATAAAACCATATCCCCGACGTACGTCAAACTTTCTCACTTGCCCCTCGTAGAGCGGGCCGCGGACACGGAAGGTTGCTTGAAGGAGATTCTCTTTTTCTTGAATCGCGCGGGCCACCAGCTCCGCCTTTCTCCTCTCCCTCTCGGCAATCTCCAGGCCCAGCAGTGTTGGCTCCCTGTCCCAATATGGGGCTGCTGCGAGCCCCTGCGCACGAGTCGGGCCCCGCAAGACCTCCTTGATGCTGCCCATCACTGGCAATCTGGGTGGCAGGTCCCGCGGTGACTTGGCCTGGGGTTCTGCCTTACAGCGGCGACCCGGCACAACCTCAGCTGAGGTGTGGGGAACGGGCACAGGGATCCTCTCCCGCTGGGCCTCCGCCTCCTCCTGCACGAGACGGGCTGCCATGGCCGGTACGGGGTCGGGCACGGTCACCGGTGCCTCCGGTACAGCCTCACCGACGGGCTCGGCCTTTGGCGTCTTCCACGGGAGCAGCGCTGCACGGTCACGGGTCTCAGCTGCAGGTTGGTCCGCTTGGGCGGACAGGCTGGGTATCGCTACCAGTTGGTCGGGTAGCGGGCCTAGTGGCAGGGCGGTAGTGACTAGTACGGATAGCGGGGGAGGCAGCTTGGTGAGCGGGCATGGGCCGGGCCCCTCAGCCGCAGTGGCCGATCCTTCGGAATACAGGGGCATGGGTCTCTTACCCGCTCCTCCAAGCCTTCCTCCGCCTCGCGTCTCCTTATAGCCGCCACCACGTCCGCCATGTCGGTCTCCCACTCCTCCAGGAGGAGCTGCATGTGGATCTGCAATCGCTGGTGTAGCTGAGCGGTCCGGACCTCCACCCATGCCGCGGTCCCAGGCGTGGGGGCTACGGTGCTGCGGGACGGTTGGTACATCGCTGCGATGGCCTCTTCCAGGAACCACAAGATGGCCGCAGGGTCCTGGCGTCCCTGCCTTTATAGCCATGAGCTACATGCGGCCAGATGCCATCCGTCCCCCTTAGTCTCTTTTCGGCTCCTCCTCTACAGGGGCGGGGTTTCGGCCTTCGCGCCTCCACTGCTCGGGAAGATGCTCAAGCGGAGACTTTTCGTGCCCAAAATGGCGGCTTCTCGAAATTTTCGGCCGGACACCTCCGGCGGTCACAAGGCGCACCTCTACCAGACGGCAGAGCGGTAAGATCCTGTTCGTGATGCCAATTTGTCGCGGGCGGGGAGGATAACGCAGCGCTCTCCCACTGCTCGGGTCTGGCTACTGTTGCTGCTGCTGCTCGGTGGTGGCTCGAGCGGTGGGCCGGATCCGGGGACTCGAGCGGCGCTCCTCGCCCGTGAGTGAAAGGGGGGTTTGGATTTGGGGATTGATTGTCCGTGACGCCACCCACGGTTGTGGTGAGGTTGTGACACCACCGCTCCTCTGGACGGGGATCCCGGGAGCGATGAAGGGGAGCAGCTAAGTTGTTGTTTCTCCCCTCCGTGGGTAGGGGGTTGGTTGTCCCGGGGCCCGGTGAGGTAGGGATGTGTGTGACAGGTGGGTTACGGGACCTGGCGGGGTGCAGGGTCGCGGGGCAGTGCTGTGCCTCACGGCACGGTGGTACTCACTCAGCCAAAGATGAAGACACAGTTCTCGGTAAAACACACGGCTGGATGGACGGGTCCCACAGACGGCTGCGGTTGTTCTCTCCCCAGCAGGTTGATGGTGACTGCCTTTCCCTGCACCTGTGTAGTATGTATGGTTCCAATGAGTTCCCACCGGTAACCCGCTCCCTAGCTGGGTAGGATGCCGAAAGAGCCCCTTTTGCCCGCAGGATCTGGCCCTGGGAACGGTAGCCTTGGCGGTGGCTGTGTCCCCTTCACTGGTTGAGCTGTCACCTTCTTTCGGTTCTTGACTGCTGAGGAACCCAGGAGGTTCCCTTCGCTGACGGATTTGACCAACTGTACGGCAACTCCTAGCCTGGTCGGGGTCCGTAGGCGCTGCCGATGGTGCTGGCTTCTCTTTACTCGCCGATCCGGTACCGCCGGGCCACCGCCCGTCCACGGTCCATACGGTTCGCTCCAATTAGCCTCGCCTGCAGACGGTCACCACCGTCTGCCAACCTTGCTGTATGTGCCCGGGCCACTCACCCGGACACGGTCAGTCGCTCCTACTACTTCACTCTCCAAAACTAATCTGACTCCTTTTCCCACCTCCAGGACTGTGAACTCCTTGGCAGGTGGGGCCAACCGCCTGGCTCCACCCCCTGGTGTGGACATCAGCCCCTGGAGGGAGGCAACAACGGTTTTTGTCTGACTTCGGTGTGCCTAGCCGGGGTGTAGGGTGTGTTGGTGTTGTTACCTGTGGCCCCTGGCTTGTCCAGGGCGCCACACAATCAGATACAGCGGTGGTGGGGGAAAGCACTGAATATGCATTAGAGATAATTGTCAGACCCGGAAGTAGCGCTGCAGCCATGGGGACTCAGTAAGTTTGTACTGCCTCAACCCTTTGAGTCCTTTTTTTTTACATGGCTGCCATGGGCAGGGAGAGGATGAGTTTTGCGATCCAATCATTTACTCATCCTTGGCAAGATCATCGACTTTTGCGTTAAATGATCGGATGTCTGATCCTGATCAAATCCGGCCAAAGATCGTATGAATTCAATATTTTCCAATCTTTGCTGATCAGTATTACTTATAACTATCGATGAGATGATGATGCTTTTTCTCTTTTCTTGGATTACTTACAGCAAATAATGCACTAGCAGGATGCAGCAAGACCCCCAATCAGGTGGAGGCATCACAGGTCCAAAAGAAGCCAATCACTCACACACTTCCAATAGATGGAGTAGGCGATTGATGCATGATAAAAATGCACACAAGTGGCTTGTATAGGACACCATTCACACATGTAGGTGCACAGTAACTGGATAGCAGCCTATTAGTCAAGCCCATACTATTTGACCAGGCGGGCTGAGCTAGTACTATCCAAGTGCACCATACAGGGACGGGAACTCCAATATGCAAGGCCTAACATTAAGGGGACTGGCTGCATCCAGCAATCGCCCCCTCGATCTATTGGAAGTGAGAGTGATTTGCTTCTTTTGCACTTGTGATGCCTCCACCTTATTGGGGGTCTTGCTGCATCCTGCTAGTGCATTAGTTCCTTGGCCTGGGCAGGTTATAACTGCTGCCCTCTATTTGCTGTAAGTAATTGCTGAATTTTTGGAGGACATTTTATTTCTCTTTTTGTTGCTTTTTTTATTCCCTTTTCTTGGGAAATCTTCATGGCTTTTTGGCTCAAACCAAGGAGCTTTCACTTTGGTATCAACCTAATAACACACTGAACTATTAGAGAATGTGAGAACAGGTTATTATTTGTAGTATACAGGAAGAAAAAGATTATTCCACCACCAGGAGCAAAACCGTAACAATGCAGTGACTAGAGAAGAATCTATACAACTAATCATCTGCTAAAGAGAATGAAGCTCGTCTCACACTCAAAGCTGTAGAGGATGGTGAGATATGGAGCCTGAAAGTCACAAGTTCAGAACATTGTTACCCTATTGCTCTTCAGTGTACGTCTGGTTGAGGAGGTCATTATTTCTTCACATTCAAGTCTGTACAGAACTCCTGTATTGTCTCACTAATTAAAGGGATCATTTTTGGACAACTGTTGAACTTTTTTTTCTTACGTTAGTTAAGTGCGAGGCTCATTATACCTCCAAACACAGATAATTATTACACCCGACTGTGTGAAGATGCCACAACTTCTTCCATTTTCACCACATGTCTATAAACACCAGCAATTCATGAATTTTACACATATTTTCCAGGCAATCAGTGTTTTATTAGTCATGTGATGAATGTGAATTTATTCACTGCAAAACACACTTCTGGGGGAAATTCACCAACCCGGCAAATTCAAATGTCTTAAGATTCACTCATCTTCAGCATCTTCTTCTGCTTTTATTCAGTGATTCCCTGTGTGACAATGTGTTTTGTACCTAGAAAGTCCCTAGTGAATAATGGAGTAAATACAGTCCGTTCAAAATGTCTTTCCTTCTGTGTTGACAGATCAGCTATGGAGCCACCGATCCCTCATTGTCAGATAGACGCCTCTATCCTCATGTTTTCCGAACTGTCCAGGATCACCGCGTCCATTATTTGGTCATCACCAGACTGTTGAAGCACTTTGGCTGGACCTGGGTTGGGATTTTAGTATCAGAAGATGAAAATGGAGAAAACGAACTGCAAATACTAAAAAAGTACATGAGAGAGGACGGGATCTGCGCCGCCTTCACCGTAAAAGTTTCACATTTTTATGAAGATGAGGTTTTATTGAATTTTAAGGATCCACAAGTCAGAGTCCTCATAATGTGCGGGACCTTCCCTTTAAATTTTATGGCAGAATATTCCTTTAAATCTTTATCTTTGGAGAAAACTTTTATCTTTCCACCATCCTGGATCTATAATTTCATCATGACAAAAACAGATTTTCCACTATGGAATGGAAGTCTAGCGGTGAAATTTCTATCGGAGCCGTTTCCAGGAGTGGAAGACATTGTACAAAACTACAGGAAAGTTCTCATAACGTTCCGGGGTTTGAAACTCTGGACAATGATGGATGCAATAGCAAATGGGAGTAAAGATTCCTTCATTCCTTTCAATTTGCCAGACCTAGAGAAGATTTACATATATGAATTTACATTGCCAAGTATGAGGACTTTCCTCTCATCCGGGGTTTCTCCAAGATTGTATTACGCAGTAGAAGTCCTGGGAAAAGCTCTACATGAAATGTTCTCATTTATAAAGGACAAATATGAGGACAATTCAGTGACCGGGTTTGTACAATACACACGGAAGTTACAGCGCTACATACAAATGATGAAGAATTCTCCGGATCCAATGAAGCCTTCATATTACTTTAATGAAGAAGGAGAAGCCGTACACCCGTATAAGATAGTAAACTGGGTATTTATAGATGAGGCCACACGTAAGGACATACGAGTGGTTGAAGTAGGAAATTTCACCCCCTGGGCTGTGAGTGGTGAAGAGCTCCACATAAATCCCCAGTCTATAACATGGAAACACACAGGGAAGGTGAGGAGCGTTATTCTGCCACCGATGTATGTAGGTGAGATGTGTCTGAGGGATGTGAGCGCGGATCTCTGTACCAGTGATGGTAGAAAGGTTACTCGCTGTCCTCTATCTCTGGCCTGACTAGCTGCATGTAGTGAATCCAGGGGGAAGATGCAGTGGAGGAACTTTTAGGTAGTTTGCTGACAGAACCTTCACAAATGATGAGGTAGAGATGTCAGGGAAGACGAAGGGAAAAGGGTGAGGGTTAGAAGACGGGGGGATGTGGGATAGAGAATAGAGGATAGAAGTAACGAGAAAATCCTCTCTCCAGCTCTGATGCACTATTCTGCTAAGATGGCTCTGACCAGAAAGAACAGGATGTGAGGAAACAAGATAAGAGGAGATACAGAGGTAGACAGGCAAGATGGGAAATTACATCTGCAATACATGATAACATATTATAATTAGTGATGGGTGGGTGTGCTCAGCGCTGCTCGGTACTTGTTCAAGCATTGGGGTGCTCAAGATGCTTTATACTCATGCTCGAGTCCCTGCCTGCATGTTTCATATTTTTTTCAGCCACTAAACCTGCGGGAATTGCTTGACAGTCACGGTAATATCATAGAAATGTTGGTTACTGGCATTACTGTGATTGGTCGGCCGCATCGCATCATCAGGTCTATATAAGATCCAGAGACATCATGCTCAGGGCACTTGTACCGCCCCGTGCTCAGCTGCCTGCCTAGCCGCTCGGATCCGGGCTCGTTTCTGGTGGGTGGGTCGAGCGCCTCCGTAACCGGGGGTCACGTTGCTCTGAAGGGAGGCTGGTGCTATGTGTAGGGATTTCGGTGGGGAGGTTCACGGCCGGGGTCATGGTGTTTTAGGGATTTGAGTTTGTGACGCCACCCACGAGTTGTGGTGAATGAGGACACCACTGCTGCTGTTAACTAGGCTCCCGGGGACGGTGTTATGCAGCCTGGTGTTGACCCCTCCGTGTGCAAGGGGTGATGGTCTCAGGGCCCGGTGGTTGTGAGGTGCGGGCGTGTTGGTGCGGTGCGGTGCGCAGCCCGAGGGCACTGGGGTACTCACTATGGCAGATACACCGGTGTCTCTGGTAAACCAAAAGGATGGTTGTCGGTGCCCGCAGCTGGCTGCGCTTTCCCCTTTACTCAGGTTGGTGGTTCCCGCCTTTCTCCTGCACCTCTTTCTGTAGATCTTGACTGCCTATGCTTCAGCAATGGTAGTCCGCTCCCCTGCTTTATGTGTGTTGGGGAACCCGTTTGCCCATGGGATCTCTCTGCCTGTGCGGTAGCTTTCTATCACCCTCGGTGGGCTGTTGCCGTCTTTCGGGTCTTGGAACAGGAAAGGACCTAAAGTCCAGACCTCAATCAGTGAATTCAACATGGTCCAGTGGCTTCTGGGCCTCGTTCAGGGTCTGAGTACCCCTCCTGGTGCTCCGGTTTCCAGTTGGTTCCCCGGTTCAGTACCGGCGGGCCACTACCCTGTCCCGGTCCCTTACAGTTTCACCAGCTGTCTTCCCAGCTCCTGCAGGTGCCAACCACTGTCTTCCTCCTGGTCTCAGGTATCCGGGCTCCGACCCAGACCCCTAGCAGATGTTTTCTCCTTTTTAGCTCCTCTCCTCCTCAACTACTCCTCTCTCCTCTCCCTCCTAACAGATCTACCGTGTTTTCCCGCCTCAGGCTATCTGAACTCCTTGGTGGGCGTGGCCAACCGCCTGCCTCCGCCCCCTGGTGTGACCGTCAAGACCTGAGAGGGGTGACTCAGGGTTTTTAGGTTGGCTGCTAATACCTTTTTAGGGGCTGGTGTTTGTGCAGGGGGTCTACCTGTGACTACATGGCTAGTCCAGGGCGTCACACACTGTACCCGGAAATAGTGTAGAGAGATATTATACTGGAGATGTGACAATATGTTATAGCGTGACAGCACCTGCTTGTGCAACGTAAATCCCACAGTGCTTTTCAGCACTAATTCTATAATAATACTGCTCTTAGCTGCAGTTAGTGTAGGGCAAGCTGCTGAAGTAGGAATAGTCAAAAACAGGAGAAAACGAGTAGAGCTGCTTCACCAAGATATGTATTTTTATTATTCAACGTCTTAATTTATTTTTTATCAAAAAAGTGAATCCGAAAAAATACATATACACAATACATATGAGATCATAATGGTGGAAAAGTGAGAACAAGAGGAGGGATGTTTAAAAGACACAAAACATGACCTACAAGGACTCCCTGATGAAGCAACGGCGCACACGCAGTCACCTGTGAAACGTACGTTGGAGTTCCTTGGGGGACTTAACCCCTTCCTCACCTCATAGACCTCCTAGGTTACTTTGCAATTGCAGACTTCTTTGTGGTATGTATGGGGATCCTGCCAAGTTATATGCTCCTTTTGCCGTGGGAAGTTTTCCTGTTTAAATGCTGACCAGCACTGATATTTAATCGGCTAAGTGGGACATTACATTTGGTAGGGATCCTTCTGCAACCACCAGTTGTATTTATAATATCACATGCTGCATGGTTTGAGTATACATATGTGTGAGCCTCAGATGATGTGCAAACAATCTAACTGGTATATGACCGGCCCTGAGTAGACCTTGGCTGAGAACCTCCGTTGTTATATATACGGGTAATGGACTATTTATAAGCCTGGTCTGCTTATGGTGCGGTCATATATTGCTTATTGGGACAAGGGCACGTATGCGTGCTCTTTTGCCTTAAAGTAATAATTGTAAACACTGATATGCAGCTCCTGAGCCTCTCTTGCATGCTTACATGATCTCTTCCAAGAGTTTCTATACAAAACCAGTACGGCATGCAGAAGTGTCTCAGTTTAATCTCTTGGTATACTTTGTTTGATATACTCTCTATGTGACCACTATGTGGTTGTTTTGATATTTGATTGCATAAGCTTCCTTGTAGGTCATGTTTTGTGTCTTTTTAACATCCCTCCTCTTGTTCTCACTTTTCCACCATTATGATCTCATATGTATTGTGTATATGTATTTTTTCGGATTCACTTTTTTGATAAAAAATAAATTAAGACGTTGAATAATAAAAATACATATCTTGGTGAAGCAGCTCTACTCGTTTTCTCCTGTTTTTGAATCTGCTTGTGAGTAGCTCTGGCACACAATGCAGTGTCCCCACTAGGGATAACTGCTGTGTGTCTGCATATATTGTTGGACTTATGTATCTGAAGTAGGAATAGTGTATTAGAGGCCTGTAAGCAGGGATTCTAGCCTTACAGACCTTGCTGCTGCTACCTAAACAATCTGTTCTATTCTTTAGTAATAATGCTATTGGCTGTGTTTAGTGTAAGGAAAGCTGATGGAGGAGAGATAATGTATATAGGCAGGGTTTTTAGCCTCACAGACCTTGCTGCTGCAACCTAAAACCAAAAGTTTTTTTCAGGCCCACATCTGATCCATTCCCTATTAATACTGGTATTAGCTGCATCCAGTGAAGGGATAGCTGCTGGAGGATGGATAGTTTTGGATTAGAGGCATATACTCAGGGTATATTGTTTTACTTCCCTTCTATAGGTATACTACTGCTGCAATGTAACTGCACTGGTCAGGGCACAGGTGATGTTATGGGACATGTGCTGGTCTAAGATGGGGATTGCACGCTGTGAAATATATTATCAGCTTGGGTCGAGTACTAAAGACCGGCTGCACCATCAGCTTACAAAAATCCTCAGCATCAACAAGCCAAAGCAGCAACAGTTCCTGAGCAAGCAGTCAGGATATGCAAGCACATAGCACGTAGCACGTAGTATATTTTCACCATCTCCACAAGCTCAATATGCAAAGGTTCCTCTTTACCTGCGAGCAGCGAGCATCTGAATGAAAGAATCAGGAAGATCACACTGATTATCTCGTCATAGCTGCTCGTCATTTTGTTTAAGGCTATGTGTCCACGTTGCGTTCTGTCCCTGCAGAAATTTCTGCAGCGATTTAAACAGCACATGTGTGCTACAAATCGCTGCCGAAACAGTCCATAATGAAAAGCCGATTTCATGCGCTCTGGATGCAGCCTCTCCCATAGACAGAGCGGGGGCTGCATGCAGAGCGCACGAAAGAAGTGATATGTTGCTTTTTAGAACGCAGCGCTTCAGCAGTAGCTGAAACACTGCGTTCTAATACGCCACGTGGGCATGGATTAGGCACAATCTTCATAGATTGTGCTGGGGACGCAGGATGCTTGAAGTTACGTTGCGCTGCAGAACGCAGCGTATCTGCATGAAAATACGCTACGTGAGCACATAGCCATGTGTCCAGCTTGGTTCCCAATAGTTGTACAGCACAGAGGAATCATGGAGGATGCTGGCATGGTCGGCTAGGTAGTCCTTCACCATCTTCCTAAACTGTTCCCTCCTTGTCAGAGTACAACGTGCATCAGGGCCTGGACATTGGGAGGGTCTAATGAAACTGTCCAAGATCTTTGATAGTGTTCCCCTGCCCTTGTTAAATCTGTTTTGTTTCTCCCTAATCTCTCCTCCTTGGAACTATGACCTCCGCCACCAGTGTTGTCAGATGGGAAATTGTTGTACTAATTGTTCATCTTCTGGTATTGCCCCATTTTACTAGCCCTCTCCAGCTTAAGAAGGAGAGATGGAAAGTTCTCCTTGTGGTGTAGAGAACTACCAGTAATCAGTGTTGACGAAAATGTGTATAACGTGAGAGTCATTGGAAAGGCTGTGGGATATAAATGGAGCACACGCGTGGCATACTTTACAAGCAGCTCAGTCATATAAGGAGCAGTTTTCAGAAAGACTTGTACTACTAAATAAGCATGTCAGCCAGGCCTGGTCCATGTGTGAGCTTGTCAAGCTTCAGAGCCGCCACCAGATTATGGCCATGATCACACATGTAATCAACTACATCCAATTTCTATAAGCATGACACTAAAATCAATGATTAAAAATTCACATTTTCTCTTGGTTGGTTAATCATTGATTTTAGTGTCATGCTTGTAGAAATTGGACACGTCCCCCGAAGATGCCAGGGTGAAACGTATGTCGGGGTGGAGTGCCCTGTCTAACTGAACCCAGGTGCTTTACATTTAACCTATTTGGTAATATCAGCACATTGTTTGCCTATGGGTTAGCTCATTTGTTATAGTTATACTATGAGCTGTGTGTGTACATGGCATCGCTATAGTTGGCCACATTGCACTTTATTTTTCTGCTGCGTCTGGCTGCTGACTATTATTACTACATGTAATGTCTCTGTATAGTGTGTATCACTAGCAGTACTTTTGGTATATTGTTGTTTTACTTTGGCCGGGGTTGTTGCAATCAGCAGCAGGCACTTTATTTCCAGTGCATTTCACCATTGTTTGTGGTTTTTAGTGGCCTTATCTTTATATGTATATTATCATATTTAGGTGATTTCTTGATTATTTAAAGTATTTATTTGTTATATAATTTTCTTCATCAATTTTTATATCGGCTACTTTTTTGTACCCTCCATTTAAGTTCTCTGTTTCAAATGCCTAGGCAGTTTCCGGGTCTTCATCATCATTTTGTTTTTCTTATTTTTTTTTTTAGTGTAAAAAAAAAAATTCATAAATAAGTGTACTTGTGTTAGCATGAATTGCTAATTTATCTCCTTTCCTTTGGGAAATTTACTCTCTAAAAAATTAGTGAGGGCCGGCTGCTGGCCCTTTAAAAGTTATGAGTGAGGGCCAGCTGCTGGCCATCTAAAATGTACACTGGGAAATAAGTATTTGATCCCTTGATAATTTTGTAATGTTGCCACTGACAGAGACATGAAAAGTCTATAATTTTAAGGGTAGGTTATTTTTAACAGTGAGAGATAGAATATCCAAAATAAAATCCAAAAAATCCCATTGTATAAATTATATAAAATTATTTGCAGTTTGCACCGAGAAATAAGTATTTGATCCCTCTGGCAAACAAGACTTAATACTTGGTGGCCGTCCCCTTGTTGGCAGCGCAGCAGGCAGACGTTTTTGTGGTTGATGATGAGGTTTGATGTCAGGAGGAATTTTGCTCCACTCCTCTTTTCAGATTGTCTCTAAATCATTAAGATTTTGAGGCTGTCTCTTGGCAACTGAGATCCTCAGCTCCTCCATAAGTTTTCTACGGGATTAACATTTGAAGACTGGCTAGGCCACTCCATGACCTTAATGTGCTTCTTTTTGAGCCACTCTTTTGTTGCCTTGGCTGTATGTTTTGAGTCATTCTTGTGCTGGAAGATCAGCCATGACCCATTTTTAATGTCCTGGCGGAGGGAAGGAGGTTGTCACTCAGGAATTTACGGTACATGGCTCCATCCATTGTCCCAATGATGCGGAGAATTAGTCCTTTGCCCTTAGCAGAGACACCCCCCCAAAGACATAATGTTTCCTCCTCCATGCTTGACAGTAGGAACGGTGTTCTTTGGGTCATAGGCAGCATTTTTCTTCCTCCAAACACAGTGTGTTGAGTTAAGACCAAAGAGCTCAATTTTGGTCTCATCTGACCACAGCACCTTCTCCTAATCACTCTCAGAATCATCCAGGTGTTCATTGGTAAACTTCAGACAAGCCGACTGCACATGGGCTTTCTTCAGACAAGCCGACTGCACATGGGCTTTCTTCAGACAAGCCGGCTGCACATGGGCCTTCTTCAGATGTGCCACCTTTACATGGGCCTTCTTCAGACAAGCCGGCTGCACATGGGCCTTTTTGAGCAGTGGGACATTGCGGGCACTGCAGGATTTTAAGCCATTATGGTGTAATGTGCTACCAATGGTTTTATTGGTGACAGCGGTCCCAGCTGCCACGAAATCATTAACAAGTTCCCCCATGTAATTATAGGCTGATCTCTCAAATTCCTAATGACCCTGGAGACCCCACAAGGTGAGTTTTTGCACGTAGCCCCAGATCAATGTCAATTGACAGTCATTTTGTATTTCTTCCATTTTCTTACTATTCCATTAAGTGTTGTCTCCTTCTCACCCTGCGTCTTACTTATGGTTTTGTAGCCCATTCCAGCCTTGTGCAGGTCTATGATCTTGTCCCTGACATCCTTAGAAAGCTCTTTGGCCGCCCATGTTGTAGAGGTTAGAGTCTGACTGATTAAGCCTGTGGACAGGAGTCTTTTATACAGGGGACAATGTAAGGCAGCGTCTGTAATCCATGTAACGAGGTGATTAGGAGTATATAACTGGTATGTAAGAGCCAGCACTTTGAACGGTTGATAGGGGGTCAATACTTATTTCGCTCTTCAAAATGTAAATACATTTGTATAATTTAGATAATTATTTTCTGGGTTTTATTTTGGATATTCTATTTCTCACTTTAAAATGAACCTATACTTAAAATTATAGACGGTTCATGTCTTTGTCAGTGAGCAAACTTACACAATCAGCAAGGGATTGAATACTTAATTCCTTTACTGTAGGAGAACTGGCCACCTGCAGGTTCTATAAAAATTACTAGTGACTGCTACATGATTACAATGTGGATATCGTGAAGTGGGAGAAGGACAAGAAAAATAAAAAAATCATGAACCGTTTACCTTTTTAGTTTGAAGGGTGCATGAGAATACGCCAGCAAAAACATAGGACATTTGGATTGTCTTTATGTTCCGCTGCTGTAATCTGGCGATGAGGTTGAGAGGTCTGGCGGGAATCAATAATATTCATACCGGAAACTCAAGACTCCCACCCACAAAAATTGGAGGAGGCGACTGTACTGTTCCCGAAGACGTGATCGGTGAAAAACACTAAGGGTTTTTAAAAACAGGCGAAGATGAAATGCTACTGAATTGTTCACAGCATCTCTCTTAAAAGGACGAATGATGGGCGAACAAGGACTGTAAATGTCCGGATCTGGACGGATTCAAACATACCCGAGTGCTGGTCCCAGGCCCGGAGATCTCAGGAAACTACAGGTAACGATCTGCGTCCAGCAACCTGGGAAATAAAAATTAAAGTGCGGTGACTTCTTACCCATGTGCACTGATCCTAAGCCCGGCATTCTGAGGTGGTGCCACGGACACAGATATGTGTCTCACCGCTGATGACAAAGGGCATTGAATAGCATGTTAGCTTGCCCCTGTGGGAATGCTAACTAGAGATGAGCGAACCGGTCGCGGTTCGGCTCGAGTCGGTTCGCAGAAAGTAGGTCGCGTTCGAGTTCGGTTCGGCGAACCGGTTCGGTGAACCACTCGAACCCCATAGGAAACAATGGAAGGCTATCAAAAACACATAAAAACACCTAGAAAACACTCTCAAAAGGTGTCCAAAAGGTGACAAACAACTCACAACACAACACAAACACATGGGAAAGTGACAAGAACAAATTCACATGCGAAAACAAAACAGCGTTACGAGGAAAAAGAGGACGAGACACAGATATAGGCATGGCACGCCCTTCTAAAATCATGCAAAACACCGCAAGGGTTTCTCCAAGCGGAGTCTCAATTTTTTCCAAAAATTGGGCCACACAGACACCCCTTCAGAGGCTGCACTTGTGCCCCAGTTGTACACTTCACAGGTAGATTTGCATCACATTAAAAAATACGCCATCCTTAACTGTCCCCAGGATGGCACCGGGGTAGGTAGCAAAGTCTTTGCTGATCCCAGCTCTGTTCATCTTGGATCATTTTTAGAAACACTGCAAGCAAGGGTTACTCCAAGCGGAGTCTCCCTTTTTTTTCCAAAAATTGGGCCACACAGACACCCACCCCTTCAGTCCCTTTCTATGGCTGGAATTATGTCACAAAATTTGGACTTGTACCGGGGATCTAATAGTGTTGCAAGCCAGTAGTCATCATCACTTCTAATTTTGACAATACGAGGGTCATATTGGAGGAAGTGCAGCAAGAAGGCGCTCATGTGTCTTGTGCAGTCATGCGGACCAAGTCCACGCTGTGTTTGTGGCATAGAGGTGCTACCCGTTCTTTCTTCCTCTGACATCTCCCCCCAACCTCTTTCAACTGAAATTTAACCAAGGTCTCCCTCATCCGCTGAGTCTTCCATGTCCATGGAGAGTTCGTCCTCCATTTCTTCATGTTCTCCTGCACCTTCCTCAACATTTTACCTGCTACCATGTGCCCTTGTTGATCCCTAACCCTCATGGTCCCATGCCTGCTGCCTTGATGATGATGAACGTCTGGAACTTGGTGATGTTGTTGTCCCTTGCGCATATGAATCCTCCTGTATTTTCTCCCCTTCCTGTTGTCCCACCCCCTGACTCCGAATAGTGTTTAGCGTGTGCTCCAGCATGTAAATGACTGGAATTTTCATGCTGATAATGGCATTGTCAGCGCTAAACATATTCGTCGCCATGTCGAAACTGTGCAGAAGGGTGCATAGCTCCTTGACCTGAGACCACTCCATCAGGGTGATCTGCCCCACCTCTGCATCTCGTTGGCCCAAGCTATACGTCATGACGTATTGCACCAGTGCTCGGTGGTGCTGCCACAGTTGCTGTAACATGGGGAAAGTCGAATTCCAGCATGTCGGCACATCGCATTTCAGGCGATGAACCGGCAGGCCGAAAGACTTCTGGAGCGATGAAAGTCGGTCAGCTGCGACGCTTGAACGGCGGAAGTGAGCAGACAGTTTTCGTGCCCTTTTCAGAAGGCCATCTAGGCCGGGATAGTGGGTTAAAATTGCTGGACAACAAGGTTCAACACATGAGACATACAAGGCACGTGTGTCACCTTGCCCAGGTGAAGGGCCGCACTCAGGTTTGCAGCATTGTCGCACACGGCCTTACCAGGCTGCAGGTTGAGTGGAGACAACCATTTACCAAACTCAGTCTCCAGAGCTGCCCACAACTCAGCCGCTGTGTGACTCTTATTTCCAAGACATTTCAAGATAAAGACCGCCTGATGCCGTTGCGCTCTGCTGCCAGCATAGTAATGAGGTGTGCGTGATTCCTTGTGCACAGTTACAACGCTGGTGGCCTGACCAGGCAGGCTTGGGGCGGAGGTGGAGGACCCAGACGAGGATGAGGAGGCAGAAGCAGTGGAGGAACTTGGACAGACAGAGGATTGACACACAAGTCGTGGGGACGGCAAGACTTGTGCAGCAGACCCTTCACCATCTATCACCATAGTTACCCAGTGCCCAGTCAGCGACATGTAACGTCCCTGTCCATGTTTACTAGTCCAAGTATCGGTGGTGAAATGCACCCGTTCACACACAGAGTTTCTCAAGGAAGCGGTGATGTTGTGTGCGACATGCTGTTGTAGCGCAGGCACACCTTTCTTAGAGAAGTAGTGGCGACTGGGCATCTGGTACTGGGGCACAGCGACGGACATATGGTCTCAAAAATCCTGTGTGTCCACCAGGTAGAAAGGCAGCATTTCGGTAGCCAAGAGCTTACAGAGGGATAAAGTTAACCTCTTAGCTTTGTCATGGGTCACAGGAAATGGCCTTTTATTTGTCCACATCTGAGGGACAGAGATCTGGCTGCTGTGTGTAGACGGTGGTGAGTAGGGTGTCCCTGGAAAAATGCAGGTTTGTGAGGAAAGTGCAGGCGTAGACATGATGTTGCCTTCATCCAACGTTGGTGCTATCGATGTCTGAGGGAGCTGTACACACGCAGTTGTTTCCCCAAACCAACTGAAGACTTACCAAGCAAACTGCCTGTTGCGGTTACAGTGGTGGAAGGTGTGCATGGAAAACCAGGTGCGACAGCTGTCCCCACAGTCATAGAGAATGAAGAGCGCGCGGATGCACTGGAAGGGGCAGGTGGTGGATGGTCCGCTCCGCTAGGCCGCATTGCAGCACGGTGAGCTTCCCACTGGGACATATGATATTTATTCATGTGACGATTCATGGAAGAAGTTGTCAAACTGCTGAGGTTTTTGCCTCTACTTACAGATTCCCGACAAATTTTACAGATCACATGATTTTGGCGATCCTTTGCAAGGTCAAAAAAGGACCAGGCTAGGCAAGACTCAGAGGACATGCAACCTACTGAGCCACCCCAACTAGTGCTCAGAGGCAGAGTGGTGGCTGAGAATGCTCTTGTAGACATGCTATCAGTACTCCTCCTTCGTCGTCAGTTGCATCCTCCTCCACTGCCTCTGTTGACTTCCTCGAGTGCCTGACTGTGGGTTGACAGTAGGTGGGATTTAGAACTTGCACATCAAGCGTTGTGTTTGCACTCCCCTCACCCTCAGACCTAGCCTCTTCCTGCCCTGACTGAATATTTAAGTTGTCATCCCAATCTGGTATCTGCGTCTCATCGTCATCAGTATGTTCCTCATTGTCTCTACCAACAGGTTTAACAGTTTGTGAATGAGGGTCAACATTATGCTCAGAAACTTGGTCATCACGGCCTGAATCTGAGTCACAAAGGTTCTGGGCATCACTGCAGACCATTTCCTGGTCTGTACTCACTGTAGCTTGGGAGCACATCTCTGATTCCCAGGCTATAGTGTGACTGAACAGCTCTGCAAACTCAGCCATCTCTGTTCCACCATACTGTGCAGGGTGGATGGAGACTTGAGAGCTGGGAGAAAGCAAGTGATGTTATTGGGATGACAATTCAGAGGACTGTTTTTTTTGGATGCGGTGGTTGAAGTGGAGGAGAGGGCACTTGTTGGAGCACTTGAGATCCATTAAAGCATGTGCTTTTTTTGTGCATCATCTACCTTTGTTACAGTTGTTCGGGTCCGTAAAAAAGGGAGTACATCGGATTGTCCACGGTAAGTAGTAGACATCTTACTTTTGCTGGAAGATGGTCTATCTTCAACAGATGTTAAATTAGCTTTGCCACCTTCTCCACGGACAAAAACCTTTTTTCCTTTTCCAACACGCCTGTTCCCCTTTCCACCAGTGTCGCGGGCGGAGGAGGGGACGCCGCACTCTCCCACTGCTCGTGTCCGGCTGCTGCTGCTGCTACAGCTCGGTGGTGGCTCGAGCGGTGGGCCGGATCCCGGGGACTCGAGCGGCGTTCCTCGCCCATGAGTGAAAAGGGGGGTTTGATTGTGGGGATTTGGTTATTGTCCGTGACGCCACCCACGGTTGTGGTGATATTGGTGACACCACCGCTGCTCTAGACGGGAATCCTGGGAGCGGTGAAAAGGAGCAGCTTTGTTGTTAGTTCTCCCCTCCATTGGTAGGGGGTTGGTTGTCCCGGGGCCCGGTGATGGGGTAGGGATGGATGGATGACAGGCGGGTTGCGGGGCGTGGTGAGGTGCAGGGTCGCGGGGGCAGCGCTGTGCCGCACGGCACGGTGGTACTCACTCAGCCAATGATGAAGACACAGTTCTTGGTAAAACACACAGCTGGATGGACGGGTCCCACAGACAGCTGCGGTGTTGTTTCTCCCGGCAGGTTGATGGTGACTGCCTTTCCCTGCACCTACGTAGTGTAATCGTTCCAATGGGTTCCCACCGGTAACCCGCTCCCCGGCTTGGATATGGGCCAGAGGAGCCCCTTTTGCCCGCAGGCGCTGGCCCTGGGAACGGTAGCCTTGGCGGTGGCTGTGTTTCCCTCTAACGGTTGGACTGTTGCCTTCTGTTGGGACTTGGTTGCTGGGAAGCCCAGGAGGTTCCCTTCGCTAACGGATTTGGCAAATTCACGGCGACTCCTAGCCTTGCCGTGGTCCGCAAGCCCCTGCCAGATGGTGCTGACTTCTCTTCGTGTACCGGTCCGGTACCGCCGGGCCACCGCCCGTCCATGGTCCTTGCGGTAAACACCGATAAGCCACTCCTGCAGACGGTCACCACCATCTGCCAACCTTGCTGATCTGTCCGAGCCACACACCCGGACCAACTTCAGGCTGCTCGACTGCTACTTTCCTTCCTCTCACTTTCACCTTGAAAACCTATCTGCCTGCTTTTCCCGCCTCCAGGACTGTGAACTTCTTGGTGGGCGGGGACCAACCGCCTGGCCCCACCCCCTGGTGTGATCATCAGCCCCTGGAGGAAGGCAACAAGGGTTTCTGTCTGACTTCGGTGTGCCTGACCGGGAGTGTGGGGTGTGTTGGTGTAGTTGTCTGTGGCCCCTGGCTTGTCCAGGGTGCCACATTCCCCCTTAGTTAAATGCAGACCGTCCGTGGGCTGCCCGTCCATCACCGGTTTTATTTTTCACGAACTGAAAAAGATAAGGAAAACGGTAAAACAGTGATTACAATTATAATAATATCTTCCCACATCGGGAGGTACTCTTACTTAAACGTTGCGTAACGGTTACGGCTTCCACTCTCTCCCACCCAAGCAACCTGGCCCTGATGCTGCCCCTAAGCAAACAGGCAGCACCCCTTGACCCCAGTCCAGCAGAAGTTGCCCGAGCGGGTTCTGTCCTTTCCAGGGACCCACGTCCATGGGGAACCCCTGGAATCCCCCAGAGGATCGCAACCGGTTCCGGTGGTGGCTGGGCCCCAGCCTACTCCACTGTGGGCCCTTCCTCCAATCTGCCTCTCCGGAGGCGGCAACGGTGAAAGCCATAACATAAAACATTTTTATTTACAAGCCACAAGTTTGTGGTTGCCCTGCTAGTTCTCGGGCTTGTTCGTAGTTAATTTGAAAAAGGGGTACCAACGGGGACCAGTTGCCGGCAACGACCGGTTCTAATCTAGCAGCAAATCAGGTGAAGTTCGGTTAATCACTCATCATTTTCAAAACTTTTAAACGGTACTTTCAACACACACAAAGTTTTCCCGGTACCTAAGTGGGGGTCTACCTAGGTTGGGGCGAGTGGACCTTCGCAGTCCGGTATCAGTGGTGGCAGGCAATGGGGCAGAGGGAACCATCAGTTCCTCCTCCCTGCTATCGTGTGGGGCAGGCGGAGGCATATGGGAAGCTGGGTACAGGTTCATCCCTGGGCACTGGCTCATGGCTGGCTACTTCCATCACTTCCTCATCCACGGGTTGTGGGAACAGTATCACTGGAAGAATCACCGCGCCGTTCTGTGTAGGCCAGTCTGCTGGAAAATAACCCATCATGGTGTGGATTACTTCTTTTGCCTTTTCCGCCGGTTTGGGAACCGGAGCTTCAGCCGCTACCCTCAATGCTGGTGGGCACTTCTTTAGATGGTCCCGGGAAACCGTGGCCAGAGTCCCCCCCTGGTCACGACTGATCTGGTAAGCCTTCCCATTCTCCCATCCTGTGGGTTGTACGACATAGGGGTTTGTTCCCATTGGTCATCCAGCTTGTGGGTCCTCCTTTTTCGCTTCAGCACCACATCTCCAGGCTGGAAAGGGCCAGCAGACGCCTTCTGATTGAAGCGCTGCTCCTGCTGTTCCCGACTCCGGCTCAGGTTCCTCTCAACGTACTCCTGGATTTGTCGGTACTGCATCCTCTGCTGAGTGTCCCCTTTCAGCTGTCGAAGGGAGTGCTTCCGGGGCTTCCAACCCCATGTCCAGATCCACCGGTAGCCGGCCGGGGCGAGCCCTCATCAGGTATGCTGGGGTGCATTTCGTTGAGCTGGAAGGAATATTGTTGTACATATCAACCAGGTCAGGTAGCTTTTCTGGCCACAGGTTCCGCTCTTCTAGCGGCAACGTCTTAAGGAGGCCCAGGATCAGATGGTTCATCTTTTCACACATGCCGTTGGTTTGGGCATGGTAAGGCGTGGTCCGGATTTTCTTGCAGCCATACAACTGACAAAATTCTTTAAACACCTCCGCTTCAAAGGCCGGGCCCTGGTCAGTAAGCACCTTCTCAGGGTACCCATGTGGTCGGCAGAAATAAGCCTGGAACGCTCTAGCGGCGGTACGGCCGGTTAGGTCCTTGACTGGAACAACCACCATGAACCTCGAATAGTGGTCTACAATGCAAAAGATGAGGATGTCCAGCTCTTCAGGCAAAAAAATCACGTCTTTATTTTATCATGCAGACACAAAGAATGACATGACCAGCACAACGTGTTTCAGGTGAAAGCACTCACCCTTAATCATGATACTGGATAGATGGTGCTGCAAAGCTTATATGCAAATGCTAATCAATGTGACAGATGTTTAAATTACTTCAGCACCTTACATGCACGAAATAGGTTTTACCATGAAAAACATTACATACATATACAATTAAAAAACAATGATACAATACAATAAAGTACACATTTTTCAATGGTTTTCTGGATTTGAAGATATATACGTTTATAACCAAACCAGTTGCAGTGCGCCATTCAGTGTGTGCAGATATAACACCTTCAAGTTTAATGTGCATACATATGTGCCAATATATCATATTTAAATAAATAAATCTGCACTCAACAAATAGCGCACACCGGAATTTTTTTTACAAACATATTTACTCATGTATATCCCCATGTATATGCACACATATTGCCCTTCTATATATGTGCTCAGTTGTCATACTATGTAAAAGCTTTTAAGTTCCGACATGGAAGTTTAATATCTATATTATGTGGATTTTCCTGCACTTCGGAGTACCTCAATGCTTATATATGAACTCAAATGGATTTATATACTTTGAAGGAAGCCTCATTTTTTATTGTCAAAAGTTTGTTTTAATTTTTTAAAAAAAAAATAAATAAATAAATTCTTTTTTGAAAAACTTTTTTTATTTTCTTTTCCCTTCTCCTTTTCTTTCCTTTTTGGTTAAATCATTATTTAAACTATGCTACAATGCAAAAAACACATGGTTATTCTATATTATGGTAGAACACAAAGCGCCATGTTGGATACAACGCAATATAACCGCACAAGTCGCAGATGGTGTAAATTTGGTGTGAATTAAAAACGCAAGTAGGAGTTTTGGCTATGTATGCATGCACATATTAGTACTCAATTTATATTGTGTGGGGGCTGTTAAGTTTGAACTAGAAAATTTAATATCTGTGTTATATAAGTTTCATCCTACTTAGGAAAAAATTTTGTCAATTGATATCTATGAAACATGCTTTAATAAATTTATATGCTTGAAAAGAAATGCCACAGCCAAATATATAATGAGCTGACCTTCAGCCTTAACATTAGGGGTTAACCTGCAACAATTGTTCCAAGGGGCTAAAACACACCCTGTAGTTAGCATTTGTGAAAAAAAAATTAAAAAAAAAAAAAAAATTTTTTGAAAATTTTTTTTTGTTTTTTTGGTTAAATTGTTATTTAAACTATGCTTCGATGAAAGAAACACATTGTTATTCTATATTATGGTAGAACACAAAGCGCCATATTGAATGCAACGCAATATAACCGCATAAGTCGCAGATGGTATAAATTTGGTGTAAATTAAAAACACAAGTAAGAGTTTTGGCTATGTATACATGCATGAAGAGCTGGATATCCTCATCTTTTGCATTATTTTGGGCTGTGGCAGTGCCTGTCCGTGCTCCAGGACGAAATCAAGACTGAGCTTTTTCCACGGTGAGCTGATTCATACTAGTGGTCTACAATGGTCAGAGCGTAGGTGTACCCACTTCGGCTGGGGGTGAGCTTTACATGGTCCAGGGCAACCAGCTCCAGCGGTTGATGTGTAACAATCGGGTGTAGAGGTGCCTTCTTGCTGGCCTCATCTTTCCTTCTCAGCGTACAGGGCCACACTCTCGGCACCAGGCCTCTACAGATTCCCGCATTCCGCTCCAATAAAACCGCTCTCTCAACAGCATCTCTAGTTTCTTCCATCCGAAGTGTCCAGCACCATCATGGTACGCTTACAGAACGGTGGGCACGTTAACTTGGGGAATCATCAACTGGCGGATCTTCTCATGGGTCTTTGGGCTAATCAGCTCATGGTATAACTTCCCATGGTGTAGATACAGCCGGGTCCGTTCTCGCCACAGACGTTGGGCTTCGGCTGGGGCGGCAGGGTCCATCCCCGTAGCGCCTTGTTCCACCAGGATCTTGACTAGGCGGACAGCGGGTGCCTGGTCCTGAGCTTCTTGCCACTCCTGGCTTGGCAACGGGTCCAGATTTACCCGTTGTTGAAAGACGTGCACCTTCTCAGTTGGCGGCCGATGAAATGCAGGCAACTCAATCTCTTCGAGGTCGTCATTCTCGGGCCCTTCTTCCGACAGGTGGGGCACCCGAGAGAGTGCATCGGCATTAACGTTGGCACGGCCGGCCCTGTACTTGATGGTGAAATCGTAGTTGCCTAGCCTGGCCACCCACCGCTGTTCCAACGCGCCCAGCTTGGCTGTGTCCAGGTGGGTCAGCGGGTTATTATCCGTGAAAGCGGTGAACTTAGCTGCTGCCAGGTAATAGCGGAACCGCTCGGTGATAGCCCACACCAGTGCCAGGAGCTCAAGCTTGAAAGAGCTGTAGTTCTCGGGGTTCCTCTCAGTCGGACGGAGCTTTCGGCTAGCATAAGCAATCACCTTTTCCTTTCCGTCTTGGACCGGAGATAGGACTGCCCCCAAGCCTACATTGCTGGCATCGGTGTAGAGGATGAAGGGGTGGCTGTAATCAGGGTACGCTAGGATTTCTTCTCCTGTCAGGGCCGCTCTCAGCTGGCGGAAGGATTCCTCATGCCTTTCTTCCCACACCAGTGGTGCCCCTAGGGGCCTACCACCTTTGGTCTGTCCTACGAGGAGGTCTTGCATGGGGGCAGCCATCTTGGTGTACCCCTTGATGAAGCGACGATAATACCCCACCAGGCCCAAGAATTGCCTCACCTCCCTCACCGTGGTCGGCCTCGGCCAGTTCTGGATGGCGGTGATTTTCTCGGGGTCAGGGGCGACGCCTTCTGCACCAACCACATGCCCTAGGTACTGAACTCTGGGTTTCAGCAGATGACACTTTGAGGGCTTCAACTTCATCCCATATTTAGCAAGGGACGCAAACACCTCGGCTAGGTGCTCCAGGTGGGCTTCATATGTCTGGGAGTACACAATCACATCATCCAGGTACAGTAAGACGGTCTCAAAATTTAGGTGCCCCAGGCAGCATTCCATCAGCCGTTGGAAGGTTCCAGGGGCATTGCACAGCCCGAACGGCATGCTATTAAATTCTCAGAGTCCCATAGGCGTAGCAAATGCAGTCTTCTCCCGGTCTTCTGGTGCCACTGCCACCTGCCAGTACCCACTGGTGAGGTCAAGGGTGGAAAAGTAGTTAGCGGTTCTCAGTGCAGCCAGGGACTCTTCAATGCGGGGCAGAGGGTAAGCGTCCTTATGTGTTATCTGGTTAATTTTCCGATAACCCACACACATCCGCATAGTGCCATCCTTCTTCTTAACCAGCACCAATGGGGCGGCCCAGGGACTACAGCTGTCCCTAATAACCCCCGCCTCCTTCATGTTCCTCAACATGTTTTTAGCACATTGGTGGTGTGCAGGGGGAATAGGCCTGTATCTCTCTTTGATAGGGGGGTGCTCACTGGTGGGGATATGGTGTTGGACCCCTTTAATCTGCCCAAAGTCTAGGGGATGTTTGCTAAAAACTCGCTCGTACTCCTGTACCACCCTGTATACCCCTTCTTTGTGATGTGTAGGGGTATCGTCAGTGCCTACGTGTAGCTGTCGGCACCACTCGTCTAACTCCCCTTGGGATGGGTGAGTGCTGGCAGTAGGCGGTGAGATCGGGGGAACGGCTTCTTGGATGGTGTGGGGATCTAGAGTGAGCAACTTGGCGAGGGTGGCGTACCGGGGAAGCCGGCCCTCTTCTTCCCTACAGTTCAGTACTCGCACGGGTAGTCTCCCCCTTTTAACATCTACTACCCCTCTGGCGGCCATTACTGTGGGCCAGTGTTCGGAGGACATGGGCTCTATCATGGCGGGGTAGTCACGCCCTTGGGGCCCTTCTGCTGCCCTGCACCAAATCATCTTCTCGCTTCTGGAAGGCACAATCAAAGGGGCAGCATCCATCACTCTTACTCCACCAATCTCTCCTCCTGTCGAGTTCACATGCTGACGATACATCAGGGCCCGGATCTCACGCTGCACAGCTCTCTGTCGGCTCCCCGCCGCTGTGGCGGCCAGCTGCTGCAATAGGGTCAGCACGTCACTCATACAGTGCTTCATCACATTCGTCCCTAATACTACCTTCGGGTTATGATCACTGGATTCATTCATTATCACAATCATACCCTGGTGTTGCAGCTCAGCTCGTCCCACAGTCATAGCCACTTGTTTGTACCCCACTTGGGTCAATGGGAGTCCATCAGCAGCGTTCAGTGTCATACTGGCGTCTGGGGGGGCTAGTTCGTCCTTTCCCCAATACCGTTGATACAGTATGTATGGTATGGTGGTTACCTGTGATCCAGTGTCCAGGAGGGCCATCAGCGGGATACCGTCCACTGCCACGGGGATGATGGGTCGGGCTCCGATGTACCGGTCCCACCAGTCGGGAGGGCCATGGGGTTCTACTCCTGAGGATTGGCCCGTGGCCCCAGGGGTTGCTCGTTTAATGGACACCGTCGGTAGTAGTGGCCAGGCTTGCTGCACCTGTAACAGACTGGGGGTCCATACCGTGAGTCATTAGCCCTTCTCCGTTGCATCCAGGGGACGTCCTCAGGGCTGTCGGCGAGCTGCATCTTCGCCGGGGCCTGGGATCTGGTCGGAGGCTGGAGTGCGGCGAGGATCTTAGCGAGGTCCCCATCCATGCGGCGGACCTGAACGGCGAGTTCTTCCATCGTTCCGCTTGGGGCTGCAGGGGCTGGAGGTGTTGATAGGGTCGGGGCCACCACGACGGGAGCAGTCTCAACCAGCCACGGGGCTGGCTCAGGGACTTCAGATGCGGGGGGTTGCAGAGCCTTAATGGCTCGTTCCTTTAATACGGCAAAGTCCACGTCAGGGTGTTCTAAGGCCCACAGCCGCAGTTGTTTGCGGTCCTCTGAGGACCTCATCCCCTGCACAAACTGCTCACTTAACATTTTGTTACTGTCCACACTGTTGATGGTATCCACCCGCTTCAGGGTGTGGAGTGCGGCTTGCAAGCGCAGGGCATAGTCCCAAATGCTATCTGCGGGCCGTTGCCGGCATTGGTAGAACTGCATCCGCAACTCTGCCTCAGTAGAGGTCTCAAAAGCAGGCTGCAGCTTCTCAAAGATGGTAGCTACAGAGGGCCTGTCCCCCTCGGCCCAAGTCTCCGCCTCTTGCTCAGCCGCGCCGGTTAGCTGCCCCAGCACTAGCGCTGCACGCTGCTTATCAGTCAAGGGGTACAGTTCTAGTAGCGGACTAAGCTTCTTCCAGAAAACCTGCAAAGCATCAGGTTTCCCATCGTACTGCGGTAGCCAGGCAGCTCCGGGCACATAGGGCAAAGAGAACGGCATCACCTGAGCGAGAGCTGGAGCCGCGGCGCCCCCCGCCAGCGCGGCCGGGCCTTGGGCAGACCCATTCCCATCTACGGGTGCCCCCGCGGCTGCGACCGCCGCTCCTCCAGCGGCTCCGTCGGGCGCAGACATCTTGTTTCCGTCCCCCTTAGTCTCTTTCCGGCTTCTCCTCTACAGGGGCGGGGTCTAGGCCTTTGCGCCTCCATTGCTCGAGGGGACGCTTGAGCATGAAAATGGCGGCTTCTAAAGTTTTTTGGCCGGACACCTCCGGCGGTCACAAGGCGCACCTCTACCGGACGGCAGAGCGGTAAGATCCTGTTCGTGATGCCAAGTTGTCGCGGGCGGAGGAGGGGACGCCGCGCTCTCCCACTGCTCGGGTCTGGCTGCTGCTGCTGCTACTGCTCGGTGATGGCTCGAGCGGTGGGCCGGATCCCGGGGACTCGAGCGGCGTTCGAGCGGCGTTCCTCGCCCGTGAGTGAAAAGGGGGGTTTGATTGTGGGGATTTGGTTGTTGTCCGTGACGCCACCCACGGTTGTGGTGATATTGGTGACACCACCGCTGCTCTAGATGGGAATCCCGGGAGCGGTGACAAGGAGCAGCTTTGTTGTTAGTTCTCCCCTCCGTTGGTAGGGGGTTGGTTGTCCCGGAGCCAGGTGATGGGGTAGGGATGGATGGATGACAGGCGGGTTGCGGGGCCTGGTGAGGTCCAGGGTCATGGGGGCAGCGCTGTGCTGCACGGCACGGTGGTACTCACTCAGCCAATGATGAAGACACAGTTCTTGGTAAAACACACGGCTGGATGGACCGGTCCCACAGACGGCTGCGGTGTTGTTTCTCCCGGCAGGTTAATGGTGACTGCCTTTCCCTGCACCTACGTAGTGTAATGGTTCCAATGGATTCCCACCGGTAACCCGCTCCCCGGCTTGGATATGGGCCGGAGGAGCCCCTTTTGCCCGCAGGCGCTGGCCCTGGGAACGGTAGCCTTGGCTGTGGCTGTGTTTCCTTCTAACGGTTGGACTGTTGCCTTCTGTTGGGACTTGGTTGCTGGGAAACCCAGGAGGTTCCCTTCGCTAACGGATTTGGCAAATTCACAGCGACTCCTAGCCTTGCCGGAGCCCGCAAGCCCCTGCCAGATGGCGCTGACTTCTCTTCGTGTACCGGTCCGGTACCGCCGGGCCACCGCCCGTCACGGTCCTTGCGGTAAACTCCAATAGGCCCCTTCTGCAGACGGTCACCACCGTCTGCCAACCTTGCTGATCCGTCCGGGCCACAGACCCGGACCAACTTCAGGCTGCTCGACTGCTACTTTCCTTCCTCTCACTTTCACCTCGAAAACCTATCTGCCTGCTTTTCCCGCCTCCAGGACTGTGAACTCCTCGGCGGGCGGGGACCAACCGCCTGGCCCCACCCCCTGGTGTGATCATCAGCCCCTGGAGGAAGGCAACAAGGGTTTCTGTCTGACTTCGGTGTGCCTGCCCGGGAGTGTGGGGTGTGTTGGTGTAGTTCTCTGTGGCCCCTGGCTTGTCCAGGGCGCCACACCAGCATCTGTCATTTTGCCACTCATTTTGATAATGACAAGATTGGCCACCTAAAATGTGGTAGTAAAAATTGAGAGGTGGTGTAGATTGCAGAGGTGGTCTAGCTTTATTGACAGCTGAAGAAACAACACTGACTATCCCTGAAAAAGCAACTATGGCCCTTAAAGTTTCAGCAGTGTTTGTTATTATAATAGCTTAGTAAAAATGAGCAGGAGGGTGGAATGCAGAGGTGCTGGAAATTGCACAGCACCAATGGGACACTAATGGAGTTCAACAGCCACTTTTTGGATGCCACTAACGGGCAGCACTCTTTTAATTATAATGGCTTTGCAAAAATGTGCAGGAGGGGAGAATGCACACACACACACACACACACACACTCACACACACACACAAACTCACACTCACCTGTCCCCAGCCATGCAGTCCACTGACGTCCTCAGCGCCACATAGCCCCGCTTTGCTCCGCCCACCTGGCACTCTGCACACATTACCCCGCTACGCTCCACCCACATTACCCCGCTAGGCTCCACCCACCTGGCAATCTGCACACATGGCCCTGCTAGCCTCCGCCCACCTGGCACTCTGCACACATTACCCTGCTAGGCTCAGCCCACCTGGCACTATGCACACATTACCCCGCTAGGCTCCGCCCACCTGGTACTCTGTACACATGGTCCCGCTAGGCTCCGCCCACCTGGCACTATGCACACATTACCCCGCTAGGCTCGGCCCACCTGGCACTCTGCACACATTACCCCGCTAGGCTCCGCCCACCTGGCACTCTGCACACATTACCCCGCTAGGCTCCACCCACCTGGCACTCTGCACACATTACCCCACTTGGCTTACCTGCGGTGATGAAGTTCCCCCCTCCCGACCTCAGCGCTGTCACTGTCCTCCATGGCTGCCGCTTCACATCTGTCACTGCGGCCCGATCTGTCACTGGCGGTGATGTCACAGGCTCTCGCGATACTTGGCTGTGAAGGTCATTGAACTCAGTGACAGGTCGGCTGTCAGCAGTGCAGGAGATCGTCACCGCGGGTAATGTACCTCGCTCCTGACAGCAGCACTTGTCATGCCCTGCAGTGACCTGGGCTGACCTATTGATGTTAGCTCAGGTCACTGCATTGCTCTCCCAGCCAATGGGGAACATTCTGTTCTTCACTGACTGGGACAGTGACTATGGTATGGATCGTCATGGGAACCCCTTGGATTACAGCAGACCTGGATTTGTTTTTCTTTCTAATAAATTGGTGAAAGAGGGAATGTATTGGGGAGTGTTTTTTCAAATAAAAATGTGTTTGTCGTCTATTTTTTTTTTTTTATTACTGACTGCGTTGGTGATGTCGGGTATCTGATAGACGCCTGACCTCACCAACCCCAGGGCTTGATGTCAGGTGACATTACACATCTGGTATTAACCCCATATATTACCCCGTTTGCCACCGCACCAGGGCACGGGATGAGCTGGAGCAAAGAACCAGGATTGGCGCATCTAATGGATGCGCCAATTCTGGGGCGGCTGCGGTCTGCTATTTTTAGGCTGGGGAGAGTCCAATAACCATGGACCTTCCGTAGTCTGAGAATATCAGACCCCAGCTGTCCACTTTAGCTTGGCTGGTAATCCAATTTTGGGGGGACCCCAACGTGTTTTTTTTTTTATTATTTATTTAATTTAAAATAACAGTGTGGGGTGTCCTCAGTTTTGGATTACCAGCCAAGGAGAAGCTGCCAGCTGTGGTCTGCAGGCTGCAGCTGTCTGCTTTACCCTAGCTGGCTACAAAACTAGGGGGAACCCCACGTCATTTTTTTTTTAAATTTATTTATTTTTTTGGTAAATACAAGGCTAAGCACCCCTTAGTGCCACATGAAAGGCACCAAAGTGTGCAAAATTACAAAATGCAGGAGAGTGGGACATTATGTGTCTTTCTGCCATTATAATGACAGAAAAGACTGATATGAAGTGTACAAATTTATGTATTTTCCCTCCTTCAGTTTTTTGGCAGTACGCCAAAAAAACGGAAGGCGCACTGATGACAAACAGATGACATACGGACCGTATACGTGTCACGCTCCCGATGCCTCGGCAATGCTCCTTACCCACTGATCCGGTCGAACCTGCACAGCACCGCTCCTTACCCACTTATCCGGTCCACGTGTCCACCGGTCACGGCTGCCGCTCCCGCTCGTGCTTTCCTGTATCCTGTCCCCAATCTCATGTGTCTGACTCATGCTTCTGTATAGGGTCGGGCCGCGCCCACTCACCTGGTCTTATGGGCCCAGCACTGCTGCAGCAGGATATGACATGAGGCTGTGCTGGGTATATAAGACTGGCCTTGCCATTTGGGCAGGGCCTGATCAACGTGTCTTGTAAGCCTTGTCTTGAAAGCTAGGTGCTCAGGTCCCCCTTGTGCCGTGTCCTGTGATCATACTATTGCCTGACATTTCTACCCGGCACCTGTGCTGGTTTCCTGCACTGTCTCCAGGAACTCTGAAGCCCCAGTGACTGTTCTACCCGTCCCCTGTGGGACGCAGTCCCTGCCACACTAGTGCTCCGGCTACCGTGCACCCAGGCCTCCGGTGGGGTGCACGGCCCAGTGGATCCACCACCGGGACCTAACAATACGGAATGGAAACGGATGCCACACGGATGCACCTGTGAAAAAAACAGACCGTTTTTTGCGGACCGAAAAAACGGATCGGTTGTGTGGATGTAGCCTTATTCTGATCTGCCATTTATAAACAGCAGGCAGAAATAAGTGAACAGTGCCCCCCAGCATCAGAAAATCTCTGGGGTTTTAGGGGTAGCTGAGACCCTGGAGATCATGATTTAGGCCATTTTTTCCGATTCCCGCTCACGTGATCACCGGTATACATTGTATACCGGTGATCACGTTACAGTCAATGACAGCGCTGGTAAAAAGTTATTTCTCTCCCATCTGGCATGAACAAACACGTCAGATGGGAGATAAATCTCCTCCCCGGTCCCCTCCGATCTCCAGATGTCGCCAAAGTGCCCCCGCCCCCGACCCCTCCTGGAAATCCAAGATGCGCCGGCCGCATTCACCCTACTCCTCTGATTTCTGTCGCATGTGCCATGACACATGCGACAGAAAACTCCTCCCCAGGCCCTGCCAGGTCACCCCCTATAACCCCACCGGTGTTCCCCGGTGTCCCACGGTACCTGTGCAGCATTGATCCCCCACGGCCCACTCTTTCACAACAGACGCTGCCGCATGCACAGAGCGGCTGTCAGCTCAGCTTTCTGTGTTCAGACACAGTGAGTGGTGGTAACCATGCATCTGTAAGCTACTGCAATGCCCTGCTCATGAGGTAAGGAACATACTTGATCAGGAGAGCTATACTACATTTACAAATGGAGGGATTTGCTATTTATGTTGCCCTGCTGAATGACTACCAAACATGAGAGTCCGTTATACGCCACAAGAAAACATGTCTAAATAGCGAGCTCTGTTTAGTATTCATTCAGCTGGATAACTGGACTTAAAGGAGTATTCCATCTCCAAGATCCTATCCCCAATATATAGTAGGTGGAATAGCAATAATATCAGCAAATACCAATATTTGGAAATGTAGAATAGTTCTCCTGATTAGGCATGCCCTTACCTCATGAACAGGGCATTGCAGCTTTGGTAGCAACAGTTACGACATGGACTCTGCTGCTGTGGACCCGGGGAGAGTGGGTGCAGATTCATTGCACCCACACTCCTCAAATGGAGGGTCTGCACTCCTAGAAAATGGGGGATACGTTCCCTGAGCGTGTCCCCCCATATTCTAGATGGTCCAGAGTCATTGTGGAACCCCCTTATTTTTTTTCCTTACAATAAATCGGTGAAAGAGGGAATGTTTTGGGGAGTGTTTTTTCAAATACATTTTTTTCGTCTATTTGTTTTGTTAGTACTGACAGTTTGTGATGTCGGGTATCTGATAGACGCCATGACATCACAAACTGCTGGGCTTGATGTCAGGTGACCTTACAGCTAGTATCAACCCCATTTATTACCCCGTTTGCCACTGCACCAGGGCACGGGATGAGCTGGGGCGCCTGCGGCCTGCTATTTTTAGGCTGTGAAGGGCCAATAACTATGGATCTTTCCACCCTGGGATTACCAGACCACAGCTGTCCGCTTTACCTTGGCTGGTGATCCAATTTGGGGGGGACCCTACTTTTTTTTGTAATTATTAATATTTATAAAATAATTATAATAAAAGAGCCTGGGGTGACCTCCACATTGGATCCCCAACCAAGGTAAAGCTGCCAGCTGTGGTTTTCAGTATACAGCCGTCTGCTTTACCCTAGCTGGCTATCAAAAATTGAAATTCATGAAATTATAAAAAAAAGGGCTTCCCTTTATTCTTGGTTCCCAGCCGGATACAAATAGGCAGCTGGGGGTTGAGGGCAGCCCGTAGCTGCCTGCTGTACCTGGCTAGCATACAAAAATATGGCGAAGCCCACATCATTTTTTCAGGGGGCAAAAAACTCCTGCATACAGTCCTGGATGGAGTATGCTGAGCCTTGTAGTTCTGCAGCTGCTGTCTGTCTGTATGGAGGAGAGCAAACAGCAGCTGCAGAACGACAAGGATCAGCATGCTCCATTCACTAGTGTATGCAGGAGAGCAGATAGCAGCTGCAGAACTACAAGGCTCAGTATACTCTATCCAGGACTGTATGCACGGGTTTTTTGCCCACCAAAAAAATGACGTGGGCTTCGCCATATTTTTGTGTGCTATCCAGGTACAGCAAGCAGGTACGGCTGCCCCCAACCCCCAGCTGCCTATTTGTACCCGGCTGGGAACCAAAAATATAGGGAAGCCCGGTTTTTTAATTATTTCACTTATTTCATGAAATAATTAAAAAACAAATGACGTGGGCTTCGCCCCATTTTTGTGTCCAGCCGGGTACAACTAGACAGCTGGGGATTGTAATCCGCTGCACAGGTTAGCCCGAGGTTTCTGGGCGCCTCTGCTGCGAATTGCAATCCGCAGCCGCCCCAGAAAATGGCACATTCATAGACGCGCCATCATCTGGCGCTGTATCCAACTCTTCCAACAGCCCTGGTGACGGTGGCTTTGCTGGGTAATAATGAGTTAATACTGGCTTTGTTTTACTAGCTAGTATTAAGTCAGAGATTCTTAATGTCAGGCAAGTTTGACCTGGCCATTAAGAATCTCCAATAATGGGTTAAAAAAAAAAACACACAGAGAAAAAAAACTTTAATAGAAATAAATACACAGACATATTAGAGACTCCATGTTTATTACTTACTGTCAGCCCTCCACGATCCATGCTCTTCTGTCTTCCTTGTTCAACACATGCAGCTCTACTACATCAGACAGCACTGCATGGGGGAAGACGCTGCTTCCCATGCAGCCTTCACTCTGTGAGTGATCAGTGCTGCTGGCTGTTAGCGGTAACATTACCGCTGACAGACGCGTTACCATAGCAACGGTGCTCCGATCATGTGATTCCCGGAGCTGCGGTTAGCTATGGCAACGGTGATGTCCATTATTGACCGGCTGTGTCAGCCGGTCCCTAACGGAACGGGGAAGCAGAACGGGGATTCGACCGTGTGCTAGAGCATGTCGCCGGTACACGGCGATACACAAACGTACACCGTGTAACAGAGAGATGCAATGACAGGTCCTACATGACGCGTCATAGTCATTTGACCAGTCTGTAGCCAATGAGATAACAGACACGTGACTGGTCACATGGCTATCTTGACGACGTCATGGAAGGTCCTGTCAGTGCTGGTTATCGGGAGGACGCAGCGATCATCGGAAGGAATAGCGACAGGAGACAGAATGCAGGACGCATCGCGGGCACCGGTAAGTGTTATGGCAATGTTTATTAACTGTATGTGTACATTTATAATGTGTTTTTATGTGTTTGTGATTGCCTCCCATTGTTTCCTATTGGTTCGAGTGGTTCGCCAAACCAGTTCGCCGAACCGAACTCGAACGAGACCTCGGTTCGGCGAACCGAGCTCGAGCCGAACCGCGACCGGTTCGCTCATCTCTAGTCCCAGGTCCCTCCAGGTAAGATGTTTGTTGCTGAAGCTTACAGGAGGCGAGTTCTTCAGTGGGGTCAGTCCTCTCAGCTGGGCGGTCACACTAGACAGAAGTCATTGCAACTAGCATCACGGTACTATTGGTGCCCTACTGTGACAAGCTGTCCTGGAATTTGTGTCGGCCTGTCCCTTGTGTGCCTGTAACAAGACACCAAATAAGCTTCCTGCTGGTCCTCTGCTCCTTTTGCTGGTGCTGTGGCACCCCTGACCTGGTCAGGCACCACTGAGTACTGCACCCATGCTGGGTCAGTACAACACAAGCAATTCTAATGGCTCACCAGGGTGTGGACAAACACAGACACTTTGTAACTAGGACACACACACACTGTAGAGGGGACCCCTGGGCAGACCCAGGGAGGGGGCATAGCCCTCGCATCCCAGCTTGTGATGAGTAGTGGAACTGGAAGCCAGAGAGTTGTGCAGTGGCAGGCAGAGGAGAAGGAGGTGAGCAGCCGTGTCTGAAGTGCAGAGCGGAGGAGTGGAGCACTATCAGACCCTGTACCTGTAGTGGCTGCTGGCGGGGGAGAGCGGCTACTGAGTAGTGCTGCCTGAAATCCACCTAGCGCAGAGGTGGCTGAGTAAGGAGACTACTGGTAGACCAGGCCCGCACAGGAATCCATCTATTCGGCCTGCTAAACCTGCTGGTGAGGGTGCTGTATGTGCCTCACCAACCTACACAGAGTCCGCAGCAACAGTAGCAATGAGGGGGCCCATAAGTGAGTCAGGGCAAGAAGCCAGATCTCTACTTGGTCCACGCTGCCCGCAATCAAGCCAGAAAGGGGAGAACGGCAGTAGCGACTTCCCTGGGTGATCCCGGAGCACTCCAAGTCGGGGTCACCTCAAAACAAGAAGGGCTAGGAAGGCCAGTAAGCAGTCACCCCTGGATCAGCCTGAGGAATACCTGGTTCCACCTGGTTCGTCATTTCATCGCCCGGGTTGACTCACCCCTGCCATCTGAAAGTGAGTAAAAACCCTGAAAGACATTGCTGTTTGAGTGTGAGTTCTTCTGTGACCTGTGGTACTACACACTTACATTGAGCACCTGGGGCCAGCCTCACTCTCGAGAGGCCATATCACCATGCTGCATCTACCATCAGCCCCAGAAGCTTTCTAAACTGCAGTGGCGGTCACCCCCTGACCGCAATTACCGAGAGTGGCGTCACGAATCCCATAGAGGTTAACCTGACATACCTGCAGCCAGAGGATCCCAACACGTGAAGTCCCTGAAGAACCTGAGGCGACCTGAAGGTAATGGGGCGACACAGTGCCATCTGCCCCCAGGAAGCACATCGGGATGTACTTTATCACAGATCTGCTGAAGTCCTACGCTTCCACCGTCATCAGGATGGTAGTGAATAGATTCAATAAAATGGCCCATTTTATGCCGCTGACCAATTTGCCCTCTGTGCTCATGCTTGCTGAGCACTTCATCCAGCACATCTTCTGGCTGCACAGTTTACCGCTACATATTGTGTCCTGCAGCTGCCCTATGGGATATGTGGGTAAGACAAAGAGGGAGCTGCGGGTCAGAATTGGGGAACACCTGGGAGATATTGGCCGTAAAAGAGATACGGCCATCGCCAGACATGTCAACTCCTGCGACAATGTAGACATCAATACAATATCTTTTCAAGTGATTGAGGTGGTCAACAAACCTCTCCGGGGGGGTGATTGGAATAACAAAATTCTTCAACGAGAGGCTAGATGGACCTTTTTGCTAGACTCCGTTAACCCTGGTGGGCTTAACGAAACTTTGAGCTTTGTCAGTTTCATCTGAAATGTTGGTTGTATATCATATAAGATAGAAAGTTATACATCTTTTGCCTTTGCCAGGTCATTCATACCTGACTCTAGTCATTGACTAATCTCCTTAGCCTGGTTCTTCATTAGCATATTCCCGATAGCATTTCACAAAGGGCAATGTCCATGTCTGCGTGAGCTATTGGGCACTGATACCTCTAAAATCTCCAGGTAATCTGAGATACCTGGGGATAGTCATGCAGCGTTGGGGCTTAATTGCCTTGACCTGAGTGCACCATTTAGAATAGTGCACTGGAGATGATGCTGGGTACTACCGATGGACTGACGCTGTTTTCGTGTAATTAGGTCTTTAAGCTATGTATATCATATGTACGGTCCTATGGTCTGGCAGGCCAGTTTTGATATAGGGGTCCATTTTTGTCCTTCACCATGATAATCTGATCCGTGTATAGATAGGGTATGTATGTCCCTGGTTGATGATGGTGCTTTCTGGGGCGATTATAGCCAGTTATGGACAAATATATTCATTATTCTATAGGCTACACTATTTATTATAGGTCCAGTCTTTATATCTGCGGTATATTATGCAGGAATATTCACGGATGGTGATAGGATAATCTGGGCAGCCAGAGCAGCAACTGGAAGCTTGTGGGCTTATTATTGAAAGAGTACAGGAGATCTGGGACTAGCCAGTGGAATAGTGTTAGCAGTGGTGAATACCATAGGCTGCTGGCCATGTCAATCTTACAATGAGATCTCACTTCCGGGTTTTTCGGAACCTTGATGGGATAGGCTCCCTCATGTGTCAATCTTGCTAAGATAGTGACTGGGTGCTGGTTCCGTTCTGTCATTTCCTGTAGCAGTAGAGGTACAATACGCTGCTGGATGTGTCAATCAAAAAGCGATACCGCACTTCCGGTTTCACGGAACAATGAGGGGATAGGTCCCTTCATCTGTCAGTCCTGCAAGGATGGGACTGCCCACCTTCACTTCCGGGCGCGGGCTCTTTAAAGATGCCTGTGGTAATGGCAGACGAGACAGCATGCGGAGATACCTCAGGATGTAGCACCTCTAGCCCTGGCAGCCGTTCCTGCACTCTCTGCGTGATTAGAGTGCAAACTACTGCCACTTGTATAATACAGGAGAGGGCCGAGGAACCCCCCGATTCAAGCTGTGTATCTTGTATCAATAAAAGGCTTACCAACACAAATATAGGTATATTTCTACCACGCATGCTAATATGCACTCATGGATGTGCAGCATATAGTGTCTAGACGTGGACACTGTCTATTTATGCTGCTGATTTGTCTCCCCTTCCTATTTATTTACAGGAGCTAAGAGGAGAGTTCCTGGGGAACTTGGTCACCTATATGAGCTAATAAGGTATGCGATCTCTACACATTAGAAGCCTTTATGCTCTGGAAACTGGGAGGAGACAGACGTATTGAGAGTTATTCTGTCATGACCCTCCCCTCTTTTCTTTCAGGTGTAATATACTGCATCTATGTATCATAAATAGCACTATTGATGCTGAGACATCATTCTTTGAGGAAATAAGGTAGAGGCTCAGTGTGTATTGACGTGACCCACCTTTTTATTTTTTATTTTGGTTTACATTAGGAGGGACGAACAAGTAGTGGGGATAAATAACTTATGTAGACCCTTTGCCGTTATCTGTTTTAGGAAGCCACATATGCTTTTTGGAGACCTCAGTAAGACATATTAGGCAAGCATATTCTGCTGCTGCTACATCACTATCTTGGGAGTCTTTCCAAGTAAGTCTTATACATGTAAAGGCTTTTTTTGGAGATTGATATTAAAGTAATTTCTATATTGAATTACACCATTTGTCTTTCTCATTCTTTCAGGTGTTGTTGGCAATTTACCCCTGATGAACCCCCGACCACTTAGTTAGGAGGGGGGGAAACGCGTCGGGAAAAGCCAAGGGTACCGGCCTGCTTGGTGGACCCAGGGGCTTGATCCTAACTGCTGCTGATATAGTATTTGACTGGAACATTGGATTCAGTCCAGCTCAGGAACCAACAAATCTAATTGTTTCTGTTTGTTTCTGTTTTGCACACAATTCACCTGGTTGGTGGTGGGCATAGGCCAGGGAAGAGCAGGGACAGCCAGGGATAGCCACCCGGAGCGGGGGGTGTTCTGTACATTATAACACTCTCCGCAGGTAGGAAGGATAAGTGAAGGATCTAACTAGTCCCTCCTAGATTGCCTAGAATTCATCTAGCTATCCATTATCAGTATGTTCCTGCACGCTTTTTTTCTACCTACCTCTATCTGGCCCTTCACGAGCACATTGTCTTTTGTCCTTTATGTTTGTCAGACACATGGTGTCTCATTTTAATATTTAATATCAATAAAGACTTATGTTTTAGAGGTTTGTCTCAGGTGGTCTCTACTGAATCTTACCTCGATAGCTTATTTTTGGATGTGGTTTATTTTACATATTATGTCCAACAGAGGTGTCTAGTTCACATCTCGATTCTGTAGGGCCACCTGCAAGCTGCTGGATGTCACTCTGGACTTTCTGTCTATCATCTGCAGTCTAATGGCCAAGTGGAACAGCTGAACCAGATTCTGACGAACTTTCTGTGACACTTTATTAATGAGCATTAGAGTGACTGGGTCAAGCTCCTCCCTTGGGTGGAGTTCTTGTATAACAACCACGTGAGTCCTCTGCCAAGTCTTCTTTTTTGTATGGACAGAAACCAAAAAACCTTTTTCCCAGTTGCGCTTATGTCTGGCAATCCTGCAGCTGCTTCCCTCGTCAAGATATTCTCCGTCATCTGGGTGGAGACCGAGTCCTCCCTGGAGCAGACCTTCATTCATATGAAGAGGCATGTGGACAAGAAACATCTGATCTGTGATGAAGACATCTATGAGGAAAAAGCCATCTTTATGGCAAAAGAAGTCAGAGGGAAAACTTACTACTTGGTGGACTGGAACGGGTTTGGTCCTGAGGAGAAGTCATGGGGGCCAAGGGAGGATATTAATGCCCCTCTTCTCCTTAAGAGATTCTTGAAAAATGGGGGACAGAAGGGGGTACTGTAATGTCCTTGTCAGCATCTTCTCACTCTCCTGCTCAACTCCCCCAGTGAGGTCACCAGTTCCCTCAACTGTCCAGGCGTCCTGCAGCAGTGGTCCCACCCCTGTTCCATGATGCAGCCTAAAGGAGCATCTGTACTCTTGACAGGCTCCAGGCCTCAGCTCGTAGAGCACACCAATGGCCATGCTGCCTTTCTTAAAAGGCCAGCATCCTCCTAACCTAGAAGTGCCTCCCAGGTCAGCTGGAAGGCAGCAGATCTTAAATCAACTCTGCCCTTTTGAGAGTTGCCTGGGCAATAAGTTAGAATTAAGGGTACTTTACATGCTACGACATCGCTAGCGATCTCATTAGCGATGTGAAATTCTAGATCTTTCGAGATCGTACATAGGTCATTTTACGCATGTGCGATCTCGACAGGTCGCACTTGCGATCTAGAATTTCACATCGCTAATGAGATCGCTAGCGATGTCGCAGCATGTAAAGTAGCCTTTAGGCTCATTGCTGTAATAAGGGTCCCTAGCACTGTGCTGCTGCAGCATTCTCATTGTGCTAGTATGATTTCTTACATCTTCTTACCATGGAAGGCAAAGTAAATAATTCAGCAAGGGTAGAAAATAGATTAAAACTTAACCTTTAGTTTAGTGGTTAAAATCAAGAGACTCAATTGACAAACAAACATATAAATGCCTGTGAAAACAGACACAGCGGTGGAATGAAATGTGTGTAATGTATTACTTATCGCAAAAATAGACACATATACCACCAGTCACACTCATTGCTGTAATGAAGAGGTTAACAAGGCAGTAAGGTGCAAACAGCATACATGTACAAGGTGACTTTGAAAAATTGGAACAGTCTTACCATTGGTTGTCCTGAGACTGGTTCACTAAAGAGGTAAGTAGCAGGGGGGCAGCAAATACAAACGGCCTCACAATACCCCAAATTACCAGGCTGTCAAAGGGAACGAGGTATGTGAGTGGTGGCAGACAGCCTGGTAATTTGGGGGGTTTTGAGGCCGCTTGTGTTTGCCCCCTGCCCTTACCTGCCTCACTAGTGAACCAGTCTCAGGACAACAAATGGTGAGATTGATTTCATTTTTCTAAGTCACCTTGTACATGTTTTCTGTTTGCACCTTGCTGCTTTGTTAACCTCTTCATTACAGCAATGAGTGCGACTGGTGGTATTTTCTATTTTTGTGGTAGGTAATATGTGACGCCCTGGCAAAACCAGGTAGTCACACATTAGGCCCCCGCATAACACCTTCCCTCACAGGGTTACATACAGCCGACCTGAAACCCTAGTCACCCCCCTTAGGGCAAGACAGACACACCAATGGGCAAGACCAGGCGGTTAGGGAACGCCTACCTAGGGGTCTATACAGCCCAGGGTGGGAAACCAGTCAGATTACGTTTGGAGTTCAAGTTGAGAGGAGTGGAGGCTGGGGCTAGGTGTAGCTCCAGCAGACGAGAAGCCGAACTTCACCGGTGCCAGGGTAGGAGCCCTGGTGCCATGGCTACGTGGCAGATGGTGGTCCCCGTCGGCAAGCGACGGGAAGTAGGCAGCCGGAGGTCTAAGTTGGACCAGGGCAGGGTTGGAGCCCGCCATTACAGACACCAGAGACCCGACCCGGAAACCGAGCACAGAGGGGGTACTTAGACCATGAAGCTAGGACCGGAACCAACGGCCTAGCTAATTAACCAATTGAGGGAAGGATTTTAGGTCCTGTCCCAACCAAAGTCCCAAAAGCAGACAACCACCCACAGAGAGGAATAGGGCAACCACCAGGGCCCATAGATCCCACGGGTCAGCGTTAGCAGTAGAGATGAGCCACCCCCCTCGAGTTCGAGTTCGGTTCGGTTCGTCGAACGGTGCCCTGTTCGACAAGCCGTTTGATGAGCCGTTCGACGAACTTCTCAAACCTCTTGAACCCCATTGAAAACAATGGGAGGCAATCACAAACACGTAAAAACACCTGGAAAACACCCTCAAAGTTGTCCAAAAGGTGCCAAACAACTCCCAAGACAACACAAACACATGGGAAAGTGACAAGGACAAATACACATGCAAAAACGTAACAGCTGGATGAGGAAAAAGAGGAGGAGACAAAGATATAGGCATGGCATGCCCTTAGTCATGTAAAACACAGCAAGGGGACTCCAAGCAAAGTTTCCCTTTCTTACAAAAATTGGGCCACACAGACACTACTTCAGTGGCAGCACTTGTGCCCCAGTTGCAAAATGGACATATTGGTTTGCACCAAGCACATTCAAAAATACGCCAGCCCTAACTATCCCCCGGATGACACCGGGGTAGGTAGCAAAGTCTTTGCTGACCCCAGATCTGTTCATCTTGGATCATTTTTAAAAACACTGCAAGGAGACTTCAAGCAGAGTCTCCCTTTTTTCCAAAAATTAGGCCTCAGACACCCACCCCTTCAGTGGCAGCAGTTGTGCCCCAGTTGTACACTTCACAGCTAGATTTGCATCAAGAACATTAAAAATCCACAAGCATTTACTCTCCCCAGGATGACACAGGGGTAGTAAATTCCTTGTGGATCCATGACTTGTTCATTTTGATGAACGTTAGTCTGTCCACATTGTCACTGGACAGACGCGTGCGCTTATCTGTCAGCACACACCCAGCAGCACTGAAGACACGTTCAGAGACAACGCTGGCAGCTGGACACGACAATATCTCCAAGGCGTAAGTGGCGAGCTCTGGCCATTTTTCAAGATTTGAAGCCCAAAATGAGCAAGGCTCCAGTTGCAAAGTCATGGCATCGATGTTCATTTGGAGATACTCCTGTATCATCCTCTGCAGCCGTTGACTATGTGTCAGACTTGTTGTCTCTGGTGGCCTTGCAAAGGAGGGTCTAAAAAAATTATGAAACGATTCAATAAAATTGCTGTTACCAGCACCAGATACGGTGCTGCTGGTACGGTTAGACCGTTGATGACGAGACCGTTCCATGTTTGTCAAGTTATAACTGGAAGATTCACTCCGTGCACCACTGGGGTTTGGTGGAAAAACCGAGCTAAGATTGAGTAACAGCTTCTACTGATACTCCTGCATACGTGAGTCCCTTTCTATGGCTGGAATTATGTCACAAAATTTGGACTTGTACCGGGGATCTAATAGTGTGGCAACCCAGTACTCATCATCACTTCTAATTTTGAAAATCCGAGTGTCATGTTGTAGGTAGTGCAGCAAGAAGGCGCTCATGTGTCTTGCGCAGCCATGCGGACCAAGTCCACGCTGTGTTTGTGGCATAGAGGTGCTAACCGTTCTTTCTTCCTCTGACATCTCCCCCTAACTCTTTCAACTGAAATTTGACCAAGGTCTCCCTCATCCGCTGAGTCTTCCATGTCCATGGACAGTTCGTCCTCTATTTCTTCATGTTCTCCTGCACCTTCCTCAACATTTTCCCTGCTACCATGCGCCCTTGTTAATCCCTCTCCCCCCATGGTCCCATGTCTGCCGCCTTGGTGATGATGAACGTCTGGACCTTGGTGATGTTGTTATCCCTTGCGCATATGAATCCTCATGTACTTCCTCCCCTTCCTGTTGAACCACCCCCTGACTCCGAATAGTGTTTAGCGTGTGTTCCAGCATGTAAATGACTGGAATTGTCATGCTGATAATGGCATTGTCAGCGCTAAACATATTCGTCGCCATGTCGAAACTGTGCAGAAGGGTGCATAGGTCTTGGATCTGAGACCACTCCATCAGGGTGATCTTCCCCACCTCTGCATCTCGTTGGCCCAGGCTATACGTCATGACGTATTGCACCAGGGCTCGGCGGTGCTGCCACAGTCGCTGTAACGTGTGGAGAGTTGAATTCCAGCATGTCGGCACATCGCATTTCAGGCGATGAACCGGCAGGCCAAAAGACTTCTGGAGCGATGCAAGTCACTCAGCTGCGAGGTGTGAACGGCGGAAGTGAGCAGACAGTTTTCGTGCCCTGTGCAGAAGGCTATCTAGGCCGGGATAGTGGGTTAAAAATTGCTAGACAACAAGGTTCAACATGTGAGCCATACAAGGCACGTGTGTCACCTTGCCCAGGCGAAGGGCGGCACCCAGGTTTGCAGCATTGTCGCACATGGCCTTACCTGGCTGCAGGTTGAGTGGAGGCAACCGTTTATGAAACTCGAACAGCAGAGCTGACCACAACTCAGCCGCTATATGTGACTCTTATTTCCAAGACTTTTCAAGCTAAAGACCACCTGATGCCGTTGCGCTCTGCTGCCAGCATAGTAAGGAGGTGTGCGTGATTCCTTGTGCGCAGTTACAACACTGGTGGCCTGACCAGGCAGGCTTGGGGCGGAGGTGGAGGACCCAGATGGGGTTGAGGAGGCAGAAACGTTGGAGGAACTTCTACATACAGAGGATTGACGCACAAGTCGTGGGGACAGCAAGACTTGTTCAGCAAAACCTTCTTCATCTATCACCATAGTTACCCAGTGCCCAGTCAGCGACATGTAACGCCCCTGTCCATGCTTACTGGTCCAAGTATCAGTGATGAAATGCCCCCGTTCACACACAGAGTTTCTCAAAGAAGCGGTGATGTTGTGTGCGACATGCTGGTGTAGCGCAGGCACACCTTTCTTAGAGAAGTAGTGGCGAGTGGGCATCTGGTACTGGGGCACAGCGACAGACATAAGGTCTTGAAAATCCTGTGTGTCCACCAGGCGAAAAGGCAGCATTTCGGTAGCCAACAGCTAAAGGGCTAAAGTCAACCTCTTAGCTTTGTCATGGGTTGGAGGAAATGGTCGTTTATTTGTCCACATCTAAGGGACAGAGATCTGGCTGCTGTGTGGAGACGGTGGTCAGTAGTGTGTCCCTGGAAAAATGCAGGTTTGTGAGGAAAGTGCAGGTGGAGACATGATGTTGCCTTCATCCAACATTGGTGCTATCGATGTCTGAAAGAGCTGTACACCTGCACTTGTTTCCACTTCCAAACCAACTGATGACTTACTAAGCAAACTGCCTGTTGCGGTTACAGTGGTGGAAGTTGTGCATGGAAAACCAGGTGTGACAGCTGTCCCCACAGTCATAGAAGATGAAGAGTGCTTGGATGCACTGGAAGGGGCAGGCGGTGGTTGGTCCGCTTCTCTAGACTGCATTGCAGCACAGTGAGCTTCCCACTGGCAATTATGCTTGGTATTCATGTGACGATTCATGGAAGAAGTTGTCAAACTGGTGAGCTTTTTGCCGCTACTTATAGATTCCCGACAAATTTTACAGATCACATAATTTGGGCGATCATTGGCTATGTCAAAAAAGGACCAGGCTAGGCAAGGCTTAGAGGACATGCGACCTGCAGAGCCACCCCGACTTGTGCTCAGAGACAGAGTGGTGGCTGAGGATGCAGTTGTAGACGTGCTACCAGTACTCCGACTCTGTCCAGGAAGGCGCAAGGTAACTTCGTTGTCAGTTGCATCCTCCTCCACCGCCTGTGTTGACCTCCTCAAGTGCCTGACTGTGGGTTGACAGTAAGTGGGATCTAGAACTTCATCATCAAGCGTTGTGTTTGCACTCCCCTCGCCCTCAGACCTAGCCTCTTCGTGCCCTGACTGAATATTTAAGTTGTCATCCCAATCTGGTATTTGCATCTCATCGTCATCAGTATGTTCCTCATTGTCTCCACCAACAGGTGTTACAGTTTGGGAATGAGGGTCTACATTATGCTCAGAAACTTGGACATTAGGGCCTGAATATGAGTCACAAAGCTTCTGGGCATCACTGCAGACCATTTCCTGGTCTGTACTCACTGTAGCTTAGAAGACCTCTGATTCCAAGGCTATAGTGTGACTGAACAGCTCTGCAGACTCAGCCATCTCTGTTCCACCATACTGTGCAGGGCGGGTGGATACTTGAGAGCTGGGAGAAAGCAAGTGTGATTGGGATGACAACTCAGAGGACTGTTGGTTTTTGGATGATGACATTGAGGTGGAGGAGAGGGCACTTGTTGGAGCACTTGAGATCCATTCAAGCATGTTCTTTTTTTGTGCATCATCTACCTTTCTTACAGTTGTTTGGGTCCGTAAAAAAGGGAGCACATCGGATTGTCCATGGAAAGTAGTAGACATCTTACTTTTGCTACAAGATGGCTTATCTTCAGCAGATGTTAATGTAGCTTTGCCACCTTCCCCACGGACACAAACTTTTTTTCCTTTTCCAACATGACTGTTCCGCTTTCTACCAGCATCTGTCCTTTTGCCACTCATTTTGTTAGTGACAAGATTAGCCACTTAAAATGTGGTTGCAAAAATTGAGAGGTGGTGTAGATTGCAGAGGTGGTCTAACTTTATTGACAGCTGAAGAACCAACTCTGCCTATCCCTGACAATGCAACTATGGCCCTAAAACTAGCAGCACTGTTTGCTATAAAAATAGCGTAGCAAAATGTGATTGAGGGTTGAATGCAGAGGTGCTGGAAAATGCTTGGCACCAGTGAGACAACAATGGAGTATAGCAGCCATTTTTTGAATGCCACTAAGTTTCAGCTCTGTTTGCTAGAAAAATAGCATGGTAAAAGTGGGCAGGTGGGTACAGTGCCCAGGTTCTCTGGGTCAGTGGACAGGAAAGGAAGCCTCACTTTCTATCTCTCCTAATGGTGAAATGCAGCAAGGAATTCCCTAAGCTTAGGTACACAGACGCTGTTATCTGAAGCTGTATACAGTGTTTCCACAGACCTGGCTGTCACCTATGGCTCTGAGCCTGAGGAAATGAGCCCTGAAAAGGGCTGAAATAAACTTCTGTTCCTAATCTGTAGAGCACTGTGTGTAGAGCGTACACAGCCGGAGCGCTGACAGTAGCTGCGTGAGCGGTGACTGTCACCTACACGCAGAAAGCAGATAATGGCGCCGTGAGGGAAAATGGCCGTATTTATAATACAAGGACATGTGACATGGACAGTCTATGACACATGCCCTTGCTTGTCTGGCAAAAAAGACCACTTAGCTGAGTGTGTGTCTGGGATTGGCTGACATGCTGGCCCGCCCCACTGCACTTGCGCTTAGGGATGAAAAAAAAAAAAAATGGCGATCGCCATTATCCCAGCAGCACTGATCTGAACTCGCCGCACCCGCACACTATACGCTGAAATTAGATAACAGTGTGAATCACAGAGTGACTCACACTATTACAGTGAAAAGCCAGCTAGTAACTAGCCAGGCTTTTTGCTGATCGAACCGTTCTCGAACGTAACTCGAGCTATCAAGCTTTTAGCATAAAGCTCGCGTTCGTGTTCGATCTCGAGCACCCCAAAAATCACTCGAACATGAAATTGGCGAACCTCGAACCTAGAACTTCGCTCAACTCTAGTCAGCAGGCACGGCTCTTTAGGTACACAAAAGGCCGGGAGCGGACTCCCGTGTTCCAGATCGGGAAAACTACAGTCTAAACAAAACTAGTGCAGAGGAACAGACAGCGACCACCAGCCCGGGTGGGGGACCAGAGTTCAACCGGCCGCGGCGACTGGCCACCAGCACCTTGGTTTACCAAAAGACTCGTGTGATTCATTCAAGCGTGAGTAACCAAACATCCCCTGCTACGTCCGGGCCCAGTACACCAGTCACAGTAGTGATGCCCTGATGGTGGCCCTCGTCACCTGTAGGGTACCTGGATTTAAATGTTTATTTGTGATGCTTCCTGCGTCTTATCAGTGCTGTGGTTCTTGTATGTTCTGCAGTCTGATAATTGATAACAACAATTCTCAGCATATTCTTACCATTAATAAGGACAAATTGAGAGTTGTTTTTTCATACAATATAATCGTACATGGGGCTAAGCATGATTCATGTACTGACATTAGTTTTGACGCTGCAGTTATGTGCTGATTGTGGCTCTAGCGCTGCATTCATGTGCTGATGATGATTCTGGCGCTGCATTCATGTGCTGATGGTGTTCTGATGCAACATTCATGTGCTGATGGTGATTCTGGCACTGCATTCATGTTCTGGTAGTGGTTCTGGTGCTGCATTCATGTGCTGACGGTTCTGAACTTGACAATCCAAAACAAGTTTCATGGCAATGTAAAGCTTAAAAATATTTAAAAAACTTTGTTTTGAGATTGAGGAGAATTTGGCAAGATTCTGCTCCGTTTCTGCTACAAAAACAGTATAAATTAGCGTATGTTTACACATTTTGTTTTTAAGCGGAATGTCTCCAAGTTCTCCTCTAATATTTGGTTCTAGTGATGCATTCATGTAAGCACCCCTTCCATAATGCTGACTGTTCACATCCTCTTAATGTCTGATGCATCCTTTTTGTTGTGAAAAAATTCAAACTGCTGTTGCATCTGGTGTCTGTAATTGTCTGCATCTCTGACATCACATCAGCAGCGCTGCAGCCAATCAGTTAGCTGCTGAGCTCCTTGATTGGTTGAAGCGCTGTCATAGTGAAGTGACATCAGCGCTGCAGACAATAGCAGACCTGGGGAGAGTGAATAAAACACACAATGCAGGGACTGGGTTTCCAAAACCGGAAACTCTAAGGTTATGTGCACACAAGCAACACCGCCATGTTTCTCATGCAGAAGATGCTGACATCTGTGCCATTTTTTTTTCCTGACCCATCTTCTGTGTAGTTTTACAGTCGTTTCCTGGATATTTTTTCAACGGTATTGACCATCTTTGTTTTTTTTTTTTAGTATTTTTCATTGTTTTTGTACTTTTTACTGCACTTTTAAGAAAAAGCGATGGTAAAACACAACAAAAGACATCTGGGCATCTCCCGAGTCCTCCCATTGATCTGCATTGTAAAATATAGAGCGTCTTTCGAGTGGAAAACACCAGAAGAATGGAGCGGTCACTTCTTTTAACCACTTGGTGGTTTTAGAAACCTGAAGAGGGTAAAAGATGCTGAAAATCCTGATCCTGTGCACAGTGAGTAGAGGCATATGGTCATTTGAGTATTTTTCATAGTGGTTTCCATGGTGGGATCTGCCCCCAAAACTGTCATTGCACATTCCCTAAGTGGTATGCACCCAAAATTATCACCAGTGACAACAGCTTCCTGATCACCTATCTGTAGAATAGGTCATCAATATTAGTTCAGGGGGATGTGATTTTGTATCCCTGCCCATCAGCTATATGACCGCAGCATTATATGGAGAGCAGCATCCTCTTCATTACCTGCGAGACCCAGCTCTGTAGGGAAAATAGCGGCTTCACCAGGTCCTGCTACTAAGAGCAATAAATAGGCCTGAGCTGTAATACTAGATGCAGCTGTGACTGCATGTTATCATATGGTTGTGTTACACAATCTACAAGTGCACAAAGCTATTACACATTCACCATGCAACAAGTGGGCCTGGTGTCCTGGACTGATCGCTGTTTATTTGGGGATTCCAAACCCATGGTAGCTCTTATTGTCTTTGGAAGTTTCCCCATGTCCTCTGACGGAAAGCATGGACGATCATACTCTTCATCAAACTTAGACTGCTCAGATGAGAACTAAGAATTCTTCTGTTTCCTCCCCCTCCTCAGCGCTATCCTCAGATGGGGATTAGTGACTATTAGATGACAGGGCTGTCCCCAGACTAGGCCTCCTATCAATCGCAAAACTCCTTCACCTTGTTTTTATCCTAGCAGAGAAGATACTGCACGCTCTTTATCTGTAGTGCAGGACTCAACCCCCATGGTTCTGGGTTCCCAACTTGCAGTTCTGCCTCCATCAGCATCTAGAAATCACACCTCGCACCACACACTGTCAGGCACACCAGTGGGCTGCTAGGCTGGAATAGGGCCACCCACCTAGGGGTCAGGCAGGGAGGTGATAAGTGACTTGAGTGGTATCCCTTGAGCTGTGAGGAGCTTGAGGACGCTGGGAGTTGGAGCTCCCAGGGGAGAGGTAGATTGGGTTGCAGACGGTGGTCTGGACCCGGAGGAGTTGGAGACCTGGTTGCGGGATATTGGGACTGGGTGCCTGGCCTAGTCTAGGAGGACGGTCAGCAGCTGCAGTACAATAGCCGGTCTGGGGCCGAAAGCAAATCCGGGTACTGGACCCTACGTCGGGAGAGGCTTCAAGCAACCCGGCAATTAACCTGCGGAGGATAGGACCTTTATGGACTGTCCCCACAAAGTTCAAAGATCGGGGGCACTAGCGCAACGAGGGGGATAGGGCTTTCCAAGCAAAGCAGCCCACTGAAATCCCAAGCGTGAGCCCCTGAGATCAAGCTCCTTCACTATCCATAGCAGGGAGTGGGGCCCAGACAGATCCAAGCTTACGGGTCACTTGGACACTACTAAAATACTGTGTACGGAGGCAGGCTCCGGACCATCAGGCAGTGCTGCAGGGGACGGAACCCGGACGAGCTCCTCCAAGAGGGCAGTGGCAGTCAAAGACTTGGATTACTACGTTCTCAGCTTCTGCTTTCCTTCTGAGTGAGTACCTAATTAACACCTGCGCGACCCACGAGCCTACGCTCCCCTGCAATCCATCCCACGATCCAGAGTCCCAGGGCCTTCCCCTACCTGTGGAGGGTAACGTCACCTGGCTGCCCCACTCCATCACCCTAGGTACTGCCAACGGCAGCGGCAATACTCCCTATTACCGCACACCACAGGTGGTGTCACAAACTATATGTCTATCCCCTGTAAATAATTCCCCTTCTTTATTTGAGAGTGGCCACAAGCCCCCGAGTCCGGAGACGCTTGAGCCACGAGTAACAACCACCCCCGGATCCGAGCGGTTCGACCAATACAGGGGCGGCACACCTCCACACACACACATATATTTATTTGTTTATTTTAAGAAAAAATCCCCTAGTCTGGCACCGGAGTAGGACAGGTCTGGATCTTCTGAAGTGATGCTGGTTGCTGTGGGATCTTCTACCTTGGAGGACCAATACAGGCACGCTGTCTGGATAACCGGATTTAAAATTCCCTGCCACATTGAACAGAGCAGGCGCAGCCTCTGATCTAGGAAGTGGCTTCTGAAGCCATCTTTGGCATGAACTATCACTTCCGCTCCCATGAGCCCCTATTTCTTCGAAAGTGGTAGTGGGGCTCGTGCCTGCACATATGGCCATGTGCTTATCCGGCGTGTGATGGTGCCTGCAGCTCTGCCTTCCGATCTCCAGAAGCATCCACGGTGTCACTGCTCCAGCTGCCGCACCCAGATGAACGAGCCCCAGCCAGGAACCATAAAACCTTCTAGGAACCTGTGGATGTGCCATCTGATGGTTGCCCAGGGAACCCCCAATTCGTGCGATGCTGTGTATGGAGAAAGGGGACCGCGCATGCGACCAGCGCTGCCCTTTGACACCTGGATCCCGGAGACCCCTGGCCCGCGGAGACCCGATCATCTGGAGAAATTTCCTCAGGTAAACTTTGGCATCCACTTCCAGGAACAGGAAACCACACTAGGGCTTGGGAGAGGTGCCGCCCCTTTTACTTCAGAAAGGTTTCCTGTTCCAGAAGGTGGATACACTGTCATTTACAGTGCTGTCATGGAAGGGAAAAAAATCTTGGCTGCTGTGCTGAGAGAGGGTGAAGGAAGGTGTCCATGACCAAACAGTAGACTGTGCAAGAGGTGTAGGGGTAATGCTGGATTGAGAACCATGTGGTGTGCTTCATGTCTCCCATGGCTCAAAAACACCAGACATGGTCACTTCCGTAACAACTGACAATCCCATACTCACCCCCACTGTAGCGAGTACAGAAGAGAAGGTTCTGTGGTCAGAGTGTACCGCCCCAGCAGCGGTCGAATCGCTCGTATCCGGGTGTTGCTGCTTGTGGCTTGAGGGTCTCCGGACCCGGGGGCTCAGCGTCACTCTAAAAAGTGATGGGGGTTATTTACAGGGGGATTGGATAGTTTGTGATGCCACCCGTGGTGTGCCGTAATAGGGAGTACCGCCGCTGCCGATGGGACTACCGGAGTTGATGGAACGGGGGAAGCCAGATGACGTTACCCTCCACGGGTAGGAAAGACCCCGGGACTCTGGATGGTGGGATGGATTGCAGGGAGAGCACAGGCTCGCTAGGGCAAGGGGTGATCAGGTACTCACTGAGAAGAAAAGCAGATGCTTACAACGTAGCAAACCAAGTCTCTGGGTGCCGCTGCCCTCTTTTGGGGAGCTCATCCGGGTCCCGTCCCCTGCCTGGTGGTCCGGAGCCTGACTCCGTGCACAGATTTTAGTAGTACAATTGGCCTGTTAGCCTGGAGCTGTCCGGGCCCTGCTCCCCACTTTTTGGTGTAAAGGAGCTTTGCTCTCAGGAGCTCACACTTGGGCTTTCAGTGGGCTTATTTAGTTGGAAAGCCTTATCCCCCTCATTGCGCTAGTGCCCCCGATCTCTGAGCTTCGTGGGAACAGTCCATAAAAGCTCTGTCCTCCGCAGGTTAACTGCCAGGTTGCTTGAAGCCTCTCTGCAACCTAGGGTCCAGTACCCCGACATGCTTTCGGTCCCAGACCGGCTATTGTATTGCTGCTGACCATCCTTCTAGACTCAGCCAGGCACCCAGTCCCAATATTCCGCGACCGGGTCTCCGACTCCTCCGTGTCCAGACCACCGTCTGCAACCCAATCGTCTTCTCCCCTGGGAGCTCCAACTCCCAGCTTCCCCAAGCTCCTCACTGCTCGAGGGCTACCACTGCACTGTCTTGTCACCTCCCACCTCCCTGCCTGACTCCTAGGTGGGCAGCCTTATTCCAGTTTAGCAGCCCACTGGTGTGCCTGACAGGGTGTGGTGCGAAGTGTGATTGGAATTTTGGATGCTGATGGAGGCAGTACCGCAAGTTGGGAACCCAGAACCAAGAGGGGCTGAATCCTGCAGTAGAGATAAAGAGCATGGAGTACCCAGTGATGACCTGATTAGTCCAGGGGCGTCACATTCCCCCTTGGTTAAATGTAGCTCGTCCCCGAGCTACAGGACAAACAGAGATTTATTTTGTTAACTGGAAAAGAGAAAAGATAACAAGTTTAATTAACAATTTCACTTCCCTCACAGGGAAGGCACATTACTTAAACATTACATTGTAAAAACTCACAGAGTTCATTTTTATTAAAAAAATCGTGGGAACGCTACCGGTTGTGGCGTTAGCCGGTGGCTCAGCCTACTCCGCTGCAGCCCCTTCCTGCAACAGTTCATTCCCATTGTCCCTCTCCTTTCAACCCAACACCCAAACAACCTGAAGCCCGCTGCTTCCTACTTGGTTCTTTGACAGGGTTGAAGTCCTGGAGGCTCAAAAGACGACTCTGGTTGGTGCACTGGGCGCAACTATATACAAAAAGCACAAGTTCGTGCTGTCCGCTGCCAGTCCCGCAGCCATGGTCCATGTTTAACTTTAAATAATTTGGCAGAAATTCAGGTGTCTTTACGGATGATCAACATTTTTAGCCTTTTCAGACTTTACTTATCATTTTTCAGAAAAATAACAAACTTAGAAAAATAACAAAAGAAAACACAGCATTAACATTAGAACTAGATAGATGGATCCCATTACTCTTTATATCTCAGTGGGGACTGGCCAAAGTTAACCCTCTACTTCCCCCTTGGATGTGGCAATGTCTCCTGCAAGTTCCTCGCCCTCAGTGACAGGTGTAGCTGGTAGGACTCTACGTGTTCGTGGTAAGGGTACGGGTACTACTCTAGGTTTTGAGATGAGTGCAGTGTCAATAACCTTTCCTGTTCTGGTTCCTCCACAGGGACTATCACTGCTCCATTTTGCATGGGCCAGTCTTCTGGGAAATCACCTAGAATGGTACGGATCATCCTCTTCTTTCTTTCCACTACTTGAGATTGGGGTTCATCTGGAACTCTTAGGGGTTTTGGACACTTCTTCAAGTGATCCCTGGAAATGGCAGACGTGGTTCTTCCTTGATCCTTGCTGATAAGGCAAGTCTTCTGATTGTCAAAGTTAGAGGGTTGCACCACGTAAGGTTCCTTCTCCCACTGGTCATCCAACATGTGTAGTTTTCTCTTTCTCTTTAGTACCATCTCGCCTGGCGAGAAAGTGGTAGCTCTTGCCTGCTTGTTAAAGTTCTTTTCCTGCTTCTCTCTATGGCTGCTTTCACACATCAGTTTTTTGCCATCAGGCACAATCCGGCAAAAAGATGAAAAAAACGGATCCGGCGTCTATTGCCAATGGATCAGTTTTTCCCCCCATAGACTTTCATTAGCGCCGGATTGTGCCGGATGGCCTTGCGTTTCATCCGTTTTTTGCCGGATCCGGCAAAATTGACTTGTCCGGCGGCCGGATGAAACGTTGAAGTGAACGTTTTTGTGCCCGGCAAAACAAACTGGATCGTGCTGGATCCGGCGCCGCACAACATGTTTTATAATGGAAGCCAATGGACGCCGGATCCGGCGTAATGCGGCAAAAAAACGGATCCGGCCGCCAAATCCGTTATTTTGAACTGAGCATGCTCAGTATCACACCGGATCTGTCAAAAAACTGAAGGAACTGATGGAAACAACTGATGCAACTGATCCATTTTTTCGCCGGATCCGTCGCATCAGTTTTTTCTCCGGATCATGTCTGATGCCAAAAAACTGATGTTTGAAAGCAGCCTACTCTGGTTCAAATTCTCTTCAACATATTCTTGGATTTGTTTATACTGGATCTGGCAACCTGAGTCTCAATCCGCATTGGGCGAGTAGGCTTCAGGCAGTTTAACCTCCATTTCTAAGTTCACTAGGAGTCTCCCGGGTCTGGCTCTCATCAGGTTAGCAGGTGTACATTTGGTGGAGCCAACAGGAATATTATTATAGATGTCAACAAGATCTGGCAATTTTTCAGGCCACTGGTTCCGCTCCTCAAGTGGTAGAGTCTTCAGCAGGTTGATTACTAGGTGGTTCATCTTTTCGCACATCCCATTTGTTTGGGCATGGTAGGAGGTAGTGCGTATCTTCTTACATCCATACATGCCACAGAATTCCTTGAAGAAGTCAGCCTCAAACACTGGACCTTGGTCAGTGAGGACTCGTTCTGGATACCCATGCGGCCTGCAAAAGTGCGCCTGGAATGCCTTCGCTGCTGTGCTGGCAGTTAGATCTTTGACAGGTACCACCACCAGGAATCTTGAATAGTGAACCACCATTGTGAGTGCTTAGGTGTAACCACTCCTGCTCAGGGCGAGCGTGACATGATCCAAAACTACAAGTTCCAAGGGCTGCCTTTTGACTATTGGTTGGAGTGGTGCTCGCTGACTGGTACCATCTTTCCTCCTTAAAGCACAAGGACCACAATTTCACCTCCATGCTTCTATGGTATCCCTCATTCCAATCCAATAGAAGCGACTCCTCAGCAACACCTCCAACTTCTTTCATCTAAAGTGCCCTGCCCTGATGTGGTACGCTTCCAAGACCACCGGCACATATGCCTTGGGTATCACTATCTGGCATATTCTTTCATGCTTCTTGGGATTGATAAGATTTCTGCACAACTTGCCCCGATGGAGATACAGTCGACTCCTGTCCTGCAACAACTTCTTAGCTTCGTCTGGAGCGTCTGGTTCAAGGCGGGAGCCAGCTTGAGATATCAATGCCTTGACTAGCCTGATGGTAGGATCACCATCCTGAGCTTCACATCAACCATGATGAGGTAACGGATTGAAGGTTGCCTCTTGTTGACTGCTATGAGACCGGGGCTGTTCCATGCTAACAGGATGATGGAAGGCAGGCAATCCAATCTCTTCCAGGTTGTTTTCATCCTCTCCATCATCGGGCAAATTGGGCATTCTGGATAGTGCATCAGCATTGGTGTTCTTGCGGCCTGCTCTGTATTTTATAGTGAAATCATAGTTCGCCAGTTTTGCAACCCAACGCTGTTCCAGCGCTCCAAGCTTTGGCATGTCCAGGTGGGTCAATGGATTATTATCCGTATACACGGTAAATTTTGCGGAGGCTAGGTAGTGCTTGAATCTTTCGGTTATGGCCCAGACAAGTGCTAAGAACTCCAACTTGAAAGAACTGTATCTCTCAGAGTTTCTTTCTGTAGGCTGCAGCTTCCTGCTGGCATAGGCAATCGCCTTCTCCTTGCCCTTCTGCACCTGGGACAGGACAGCTTCTAATCCTACGTTGCTGGCATCCGTGTACAGTACAAACGGGAGACCGTAGCCGGGATATGCGAGGATCTCATACCCCGTCAGAACTGACTTCATCCACCTGTAGGAATCTTCTTGTTCCTCACCTCATTTGAATGGAGAGCCAGAAGGCTTGCCATGCTTTGGTTGCCCAACCAGGAGATCCTGCAAAGGTGCCGCCATTTTGGTGTAGCCTTTCACGAACCTGCGGTAGTACCCCATCAGGCCCAGAAACTGCCGCACTTCTCTGACAGTATTTGGCCTTGGCCAGTTTTGGATGGCCGTGATCTTCTCAAGATATGGTACCACGCCCTCGGCACTGACTACATGCCCCAGGTACTGGACCTTAGGTTTCAGTAGGTGACACTTAAGCGGGCTTTACACGCTATATCGTTAATGAATTATCGTCGGGGTCACGGTGTTTGTGACGCACATCCGGCGTCATTAACGATATCGCAGTGTGTGACACTTATGGGCAACCTTAAACGATCGCAAAAGCGGTCAAAATCGTTTGCCGCGGAGAGGTCGTCCTGAAGCAAAAAATCGTTTTCTGGTTATTAGCGATGTTGTTCATCGTTCCTGCGGTAGCACACATCGCTGTGTGTGACACCGCAGGAGTGACGAACATCTCCTTACCTGCCTCCACCGGCAATGTGGAAGGAAGGAAGGAGGTGGGCAGGATGTTACGTCCCGCTCATCTCCACCCCTCTGCTTCTATTGGACGCCTGCCGTGTGACGTCGCTGAAACGCCGCACGAACCGCCCCCTTAGAAAGGAGGAGGTTCGCTGGCCAGAGCGACGTCGCAGGGCAGGTAAGTCCGTGTGACGGGGGTAAGCGAGGTTGTGCGGCATGGGCAGCGATTTGCACAACCAACGGGGGCGGGTACGATCGCTTGCGATCTCGCTAGCGAGATTGCAGCATGTAAAGCCCGCTCTAGATGGTTTTAGCTTCATCCCATACCTGGATAGGGCTTCAAATGCCTCCGCCAGATGTTCCAGATGCGCTTCATATGTTTTAGAATATACGATGACGTCACCAGGTAAAGCAGGACAGTTTCGAAGTTACAGTGACCCAAGCAGCACTCCATGAGTCTCTGAAACATTCCCAGTGCATTGCACAGCCCGAATGGCATGCTGTTTGATTCCCATCGGGGTGGCAAAGGCAGTCTTCTCACAGTCTCCCTCAGCAACAGCCACTATCCGCTAGTAAGAACAAGAGTAGAGAAATAATTGTCAGATTTCACGGCAGCTAAGGATTCTTCAATTCGGGGTAGGGGGTAGGCATCTTTACGTGTGATCTTGTTGATTTGTCTGTAATCCACACATATTCTCATAGTGCCGTCTTTTTTCTTTACCAATCCTGGGGGAGCTGCCCAGGGGCTGCAACTATCACGGATGACCCCATCCTCTTTCATGTTTTTCAGCATGTCCTTTGCACATTTGTAATGGGCAGGTGGTATGGGCCTGTACCTCTCCTTGATGAGTGGATGAGTGCCTGTGGGTATGTGGTGTTGTACCCCTTTTATCCTCCCGAAATCTAATGGGTGTTTACTAAAGACCTGCTCGTACTCGTGCACAAGCCTGTAGACCCCTTGCTTGTGGTGTGCAGGTGTAGAGTCGGTGCCCACATGTAGCTCCTGGCACCACTTTTCTAACTGTCCTTGGGAACTGTCACTGGAGGACTTATCTGATGTGTTTGGGGAATTCACTGTATGAATGGAATCTGTGTTCACTGTGAGCAGCTTGGCAATTGTGGCATACCTGGCAATGTAACCTCATCCTCCCCGCAATTCAACACTCGCACAGTCACCCTTCCTTTCAGGAGATCGACTACCCCTGGCTGTTAATACTGTGGGCCAATGCTCTGAGGGCAGGGGCTCTACCACTGCCTGGTAATCTTGCCCATGGGAGCCTACAGCTGCCCTACACCATATCATCATCTCACTCCGTGGGGGCACTACAAGAGGGGCTACATCCATTACCCATACACCGCCAATTTCTCCTCCAGAGAGATTTACCTGTTGCCGCTGCAGGAGTGCCCAGATCTCCCGTTGCAGGACCCTCTGTCACCCTGCTCCTGCAGTCTCAGACAGCTGTTGAAGCAAAAACAACACTTCCCCATACAGTTCTCAATAACATTTGTTCCCAAAATGATCTTAGGGTTCCTGTCACTAGGGTCATTCTGCATGACTATAAGTCCTTGCCGCGCCAACTCTACCTGGGCCACCTTAATGGTCACCTCCTTAAACCCAATTTGAGTCACTGGTAACCCATTGATGGCGTAGATGGTAATGCTGTCATCTGGCGGGGTGAGTTCATCATCTAACCAAAACTTCTTGTATAGTACATAGGGAATAGTTGCTACCTTGGAGCCGGTATCAAGGAGTGCAGAAGTCGTGATCCCATCCAGGGTGATGGAAACGACGGTGCGTCCCCCCATGAACCGCTCTCGCCAGTCCACTGGGCCTTGGGAGTTTATTCCTGGGGATTGGCCCTTGGCCTCAGGGGTTGCCCGTTTAAAGGACAGAGACAATCGGCTAATTGGATCTTCCCTGCTGGCTTGGTCTTTGTCTGGAGCTGCATCAACAAAACAACCAACCACCGCGGGGGATAGGGCATCCGCTAGAGCCCATAGATCCCAAGGGTGAGCGTCAGCGGGCATGGCTCCCACCCAAAGGACCAGGAGCGGACTCCTCATGTTCCACACTGGGAAATCCACCACACCAGAAACAGTGCAGAGGAAAGTGACACAGACCATCACCCCGTGTGAGGCACAAAGTACAACCGGCCGCGGCAGCCGGCCACTGGCACCTTGGTTTACCATTGGACTTGTGTGTTTTACTCCCAATAGTGAGTACACGAGCATCCCTCGGTCCGACCGGGCGCGCCAGTCCCTGCCGTCACCATTAGAGTTGAGCGCGGTTCGCGGTTCGAGGTTCTCCAGTTCACGGCTCGAGTGATTTTGGGGGCTGTTCTAGATCGAACTAGAACTCGAGCTTTTTGCTAAAGCTCGATAGTTCTAGATACGTTCGAGAACGGTTCTAGCAGCAAAAAGACAAGCTAATTCCTAGCTGCCTTTCCACTGTAATAGTGTAAGTCACTCTGTGACTCACACTATTATGACATTTCAGTGTATAGTGTGCGGGAACAGCGCATTCAGATCACTGCTGTATGGATAATGGCGATCGCCATTTTTTTTTTTTTTTTCCTTGTCTTCCTTCCCTAAGCGCGCGCGTGTAGTGGGGAGGGCCAGCATGTCAGCCAATCCCAGACACACACACAGCTAAGTGGACTTTTAGCCAGAGAAGCGACGGCATGTGTGATAGGATGTCCATGTCACATGTCCCTGCATTATAAAAACGGACATTTTCCTCCAGCACGCCATTATCTGCCTTCTGCGTCCTTGGTGTCAGACATCACTGGCACAGCTCCTATCGCCGATACTGCTGTGTACGCTCCATACACAGCGCTGTAAGCATAGGGATAGCACTTTCTATCAGTCCTTTTAAGGGCTCATACGGGCAGGGTCAGAGCCATAGGTGACAGGTCCGTGAAAACAGAGTTTAACAGCTACACAAGATGACAGCGTCTGTGTAGCTAAGGTCAGGGATTTCCTCGCTGCATTTCCCCATTAGGAGGGATAGAAAGGCAGGCTTCCATTCCTCTACCCAGACCCACAACCCTGCCACTGTACCCTCCTGCCCTTTGCACACTCAAGCTCATTGTTACTAAGCCATTATACTAGCAAACACTGAGTGAACGTAGTGGCATCTTAAAAGTGGCTGTTGGACTTCTGTATTGTCCCACTAGTGCAAAGATATTTGCAGCACGTCTGCCTGCATTGCACACTCAAACTCATTGTTACTTACTAAGACATTATAATACCAAAAATTGAGTAAACTTAGTGGCATACAAGAAGTGGCTGTTGTACTCCATTATTGCCCCACTGGTGCCAAGCTATTTCTAGCACCTGTGCGGGACACCCTCCTGCTCTGTTTTTAATAAGCTATAATGATAGCCAAAAATTCTGCCATTTAGTGGCATACAAGAAGTGACTGTTGGACTTCCATTAGTGTCCCACTGGTGCAATCTATTTGCAGCACCTCTACATGACACCCTCATGCACATTTTGCTATGCTAATTTTATAGCAAACTCAGGGAATTCATTGCTGCATTTGATCTTTCGGAGGGATAGAAAGTGAGGCTTCCTTTAGCTTTTCCTTCTGTTCATAGACAGCATCTCCAAGTCCACACCCGAAGAGCAATTTCTCCTCCACGTGTAAGTGTGGAGAGGCAGCTAGTGCGCATGCGTGTGCCGATTTACCCCAGCCGCAGCCTAACTCCAGTGTTTCGCCTAGTGAGTATGCTCAGCCTGACTGTGCCATTCCTGACGCTAAGTCTTCATTTCGGGATACAGCTCATGCTCCCACACTTAGTGCGAAAAGCTTCTTTGCACAGGTACTTGCATTCCGTGCCGGGTCTAAGTCCTGTTTTGTGCCTAGACACCATGCTAAAGCTGATAGTCTTTTTTCAGAGACTGTATTTCATGCTACTGACCATGCTCAGGCACTTACTGCATCAGAGACTAGGTCCGGTAATGAACTCTTTGGCCCTGCCCCTGATGTGGGGGGCCCATATAGACCACAGGGCATCAGGTGTCCTGACGATGTGGCCAGGCCACTCCCAAATGGCTTGCAGAGGCCCGCCCCTATGACTTGTCACCTCATTATTGATGGTCAGACGATGACTGGTGAGGTGTTTGGGTCATGACAGCTATGAGGTCATTATTGAAGTTTTGGTTCCAAATAGGATGCTAGTTATGCCACTCATGACGTGTCACTCTGCTTTTGTCTCCAGGAGGTGCATTGTGGTCCACCCTGGTTTGAGGCGGACCCAGGTTATAAAAGGGGCTGGAGCCAACAAGGAGGTGCGCAGTCTTCTATTATGCTCCGAAAGAGCACACCTCCATGTGTTGAACCCATTGCGGCTTTAGGCCAGAGGTAGCCATGGATAGGGCGTCGATGCAGGCCGCCACCACAGTTGGTAACGCAGAACGGTTAAGACCAGCTCCTGTCCTACAAGTCCTGCTTGTGCAGCCCAGTGGCATTAACAGGCCTGCTGCTGCTGATGCGCCTGCTGTCCACAGGTGTGGCCCCAATGCACACGGTCAGCGTACTGAATGGCCCCTGTGTTGTTAACAGGGAGTTCCTGGGCTGGGTGGGCGTGTGGACCCTGTGACGCTAACAGGGCTCCCAGTCTCCAGATCTGAGTAGCGTCTAACTTGGTTCAGGCTACTATTAGTTTCATAGCCACACAGCTCTGTATCCTCCACCGAACCTTCCAGTTGCCAACCTCTCCTTTTCCATCTGGGAGCACGGTGGACACTGACTGCTGATGGGGATATCTACCTTTCTCTTTTCTTATTAATTTTCGTTATATAGCGGTAACATAGTATATACCACCTTATCCAAATCTGCCCGTCCCACCGTAACAGATTGTGTTTCTTCAGCAAATGTAACTTTTGCTTAACCACCAAACCCATGGACACAAACTTTTTTCCCCTTTCCAACACACCTGTTCCCCTTTCCACCAGCATCTGTCCTTTTTCAACTCATTTTGTATATGACCAAAAGTGCAACTCTGCAGGGACACCGTACTCAACGCCATCTCAGCACAGCAGCCAGCCCTCGGTCCCTCAGATGTGGACAAGTAAAAGACCATTTCCTCCTATCCATGACAAAGCGTTGAGATTCACTCTGTGCAGCACTGGTGTTTAGTGGAAAAGCAGATCTAAGATTGCGTACCACATTCTGCAGATACTCCTGTATACGTGCGTCCATTTCTATGGCAGGAATTATTTCGCCAAATTTTGTCTTGTACCGGGGATCTAACAGTGTGGCAACCAAGTAGTTAGCATTACTTCGAATTCGTACAATCCGAGGGTCATGTTGTAGGTAGTGCAGCAAGAAGGCGCTCATGTGTCTTGTGCATCCAGGAGGACCAAGTCCTTGGTGTGTTGGTGGCAGAGAGGTGAGAACCGTGCCTCCTTCCTCTGCCCTCTCCCCCCAACCTCGCACAACCGAAATTTGAGCAAGCTCTCACTCATCTGCTGAGTCTTCCATGCCCATCGCCAGTCCGTCCTCCATTTCTTCATGGGCTCCTGCACCTTCCTCAACAATTTTTGCTGATACTATGCGCCCTTGTTAATCCCTCTCCCCCACTATCCCTTGACTTCCGCCTAGGTGCCGCTCACCGTCTGGACCTTGTAGATCTTATTATCCCTTCTGCATATGACTCCTCCTGTACTTCCTCCCCTTCCTCTTGTCCCAACACCTGACTCCGAATAATGCTTACAGTGTGCTCCATCATGTAGATGACCAGAATTGTCACGCTGAGAATGGCATCGCCAGTGCTAAACATCTTCGTCGATATTTGTAAACTGTGTAGAAGGGTGCATAGGTCCTTGATCTGACACCACTCCAGCAGCGTGATCTGCACCACCTCTGGATCAAGTTAGCCCAGGGAATACATCATACCGTATTTCAGCAGGGCTCTGCGGTGCTGCCACAGTCACTGCAACATGTGCAGATTCAAATTCCTGCGTGTCGGAACATCGCATTTCAGGCGTTTAACCGCCAGACCCTAAGACTTTTGGAGCGATGAAAGTTGTTGAGCTGCTGGGTGCGAAGGATGAAAGTGAGCACATAGCAGCGTGCCCGCTGCACAAGGCCATGTAGGCCGGGATGGTATTTTAAAAATTGCTCGAGAATCAGATTCAACACGTGAGCCATACAAAGCACGTGTATCACATTGCCCTGAAGAAGGGTCGCAGACTGGTTTGCATCATTGTCGCACCCGGCCTTCCCTGGCTGCTGGTTGAGTGGAGACAACCATTAATGAAACTCGGTCTCACTCTCTAGAGCTAACCGTCCACAACTCCTCAGCAGTGTGACTCTCATTTCCCAGACATTTCTAAGTAAAGAGTCGACCGCATCATGTTGTTGAGCTGTGCTGCCAGCATAGTAAGGAGGTGTGTGGGATTCCTTGGGCGCAGTTACAAGGAAGGGTGGCCTGACAAGACAGGCTTTGGGTGGAGGTGGAGGACCCACACGAGGTTTAGGAGGCAGAAGCAGTGGAGGAACTTGTACATACAGAGGAAGGATTGACACACAAGTCGTGGGGACGGCAAGACTTGTACAGCAAACCCTTCTCCATCTCTCACCATAGTTACCCAGTGCCCAGTCAGCAACATGTAACTCCCCTGTCCATGCTTACTGGTCCAAGTATCTGTGGTGAAATGCACCCTGTCATACTCAGAGTTTCTCAAGGAATCGGTGAGGTTGTGTGCAACCTGCTGTGGTAGCGCGGGCATGCCTTTCTTGGAGAAGGAGTGACGACTGGCCACCGGCTCTTGGGGCACTGCAATGGGCATAAGGTCTCGAAAATCCTCGGTCTCAAAAGGGTGTAAAGGCAGCCTTTCTGTTGCCAACAAGTTGCAGATGATGAAACTCAACCTCTTAGGCATGTCATGCCCTTCGAAAATCATGTAAAACACAGCGAGGGGACTCCAACCACAGTCTCCCTCGTTTCCACTAATTGGGCCACACACACCCCACTTGACTGGCATCAGTTGACCCCCATTTTCAAGATGAAAAAGATGCTTTGCATGAAGCACTCTCAAAAATACGCGTGCCTTTCACCTCCCCTGGATGAGCCAGGGGAAGAAAAGTTCTCTGAGAACCATGTCCACATTGTCAGTGGACAGACACGTGTGCTTATCTGCCAGAAGACCCCCAGCAGCACTGAAGACAGGTTCCGAGAGACTGCTGGCTGCAGGACACGACAAGATCCCCAAGGCGTACGTGGCAAGCTCAGGCAATTTATCCAGATTGGAAGCCTAAAATGAGCAGGGCTCAAGTTGCACAGTAATGGCATCGACGTTTCCTTGCATATACTCATATATCTGCATCTCCTCCTCTTTTTCCTTGTCCAGCTCTTTTGTTTTCGCATGAGTATATGTCCTTGTCACTTTCCAATGTGTTTGTGTTGTGCTGTGAGTTGTTTGTCACCTTTTGGACACCTTTGAGGGTGTTTTCTAGGTGTTTTTCTGTGTTTGTGATTGCCTGCCATAGTTTCCTATGCGGTTCGAGTTCGATTCGTCGAACGTTCGACGAACCGAACTCGAACGAGACCTCCGTTCGGCGAACCGAACTCGAGCCTAACTGGGACCGGTTTGCTCATCTCTAGTCACCATCCTCCGCATAGAGACACTGGGCCCCAGAGCATCCATCCCTACCAACGGAGGGTTATCAACATCCAGCTGCCCGTCCAACGCCCCCGGGAGTCCCCTTAATGGCAGCGGTGGAAGCCCATTTACAATATACCGTAGGTGGCGTCACGAACTGTACCATAAATCCCCTACACGAACAACCCCCCTTATTTTAAGTGTCCGCGAGACCCCCGGGTTCAGAGGACCCTTGAGCCACAGAAAGGATCCGAATCTGAGCAGTAACCGGCTGCTGACGTGGGGGCCGGACTCGGGCTCGTGCAGCCATCCGTCCTCACAACCGTAGAAAGGGTGTATTTACAGGGGAAAAGTTTCTCAGTGACGCCACCCATAGGTTGCGGTCAGAGTTGGAAGCACCGTCACTGCCTGGATATGGGATGCCCGGGGCTGATGGAGTGGGGCAGCAGGATGGTATCCCCTCCACGGGTAGGGGAGGTGTAGTCCCGGGGCCCAGGTGTACGGGGGAATTATGCTGCGGAGAGTGTCATGCATGGCTGGACCGGGCAAGAATAATGTACTCACAGTTCCAAGGAAATTCACACAGAGTCCAGTAGTAAACCAAATTGCCAGTAACCGGTAAGCTCCGGCGGTTGTATTCGGGTCCCACACCCTGGTACAGCAAACAGGGGTCCACTCCTACTGCACTCAGTGTTTGTGTCTTCAACAGGACAACTCCGCTTGAAACAGGGTAAGTCCACTCCCGGTAACTTTGTATGCTGGGAGCTGTGGCCCGCAAAATCTGACCCTTGGGATCTCTGTGTTCTGACGGACACCCTATCCCCCGCGTTGGGCTTCCGTTTCGCTCTCTGGGCTTGCTGGTGGGACAAGACGTGGACTCTTTTCCCCAGCTGGCTAATTGACAAGGGGCTTGAAACCTTCCTTGCCCTAGGGTCCAGGCACCCCGACTGTGCACGGCCTCTGGACCGGATTCCCGCTCACTGGCGGACTACAACCCTGCTCGGTCCACTTAAAGTCTCCCGCGATTGGATCTCAGTCGCCTGTGGTCCTGTTTGCCATCTGCTACCTAGTCAGTAGTTCGGTAGTCAAGGGGCCCCAACCCCTGACTCCGCTATCACTCCACACTCCTCTCACTTCAACTGTCCGTCCTCGACTCCGTGTTCCCTTCCCTGACACCTCAGGACCCTTAGGTGGGTGCTCCCATCCACCTGGTCCCGCCCACTGGTGTGTCACTGTTGTCATGGGGGGGTGACTAGGCTTTACTGGCTGGTGTTATGTACCTGGGGGTGGGTTTGTGTTGGTATGCCAAGGAGGATGGAGTCCTGCACCTGGAAGATCTCTTTCTGGCCACTTATATGGAGTAATGGCTTATTGTAGCAGAAAATCGCTATCAACATAAGGACTTCCCTTGTTCTGCATCCATCTGGACGTCACTGGACTGAGATCTCTGCGGTTGTTCTGTATAGTAGACTTAGCTCCGCCTTGCCCGGTCACGTGGCCGGTCACGTGTGTTTTGTTTTTCTAGTGACGTTCACCTGGCTTCCTGGTCTGCGGTCTCTCAGTACGGGCGGAGTTGCTTGCTCCTCCCCTCTTTCTGATGCGACCGCCGTCATTGTAGGCGGGGGCGCACGTGTGGGATATGGGTGACGCGCCCCTGCTCCCATGCGCGCGCCCCAGGTCTGACGGCGCTCCTGTGGGCAATGGGGGCGGTGCCGGCTCTCACGCACGTCACAATGGTGGGCGGCACCCCAGGAAGTCCTTTCCACAGGCGGGCATTATAAGTAAATGAGGTTTTCAATGGTTTAACCATCGCCTTCCCTCCCTGATGAAGCGGTGTCCACAGGAATATTAACAGACCTGCGAAACGTACATTTGGAGGTTCCTGGGGGCTTATCTACATGGGGGGTCACCTCCATTGGGACCTGTGGTATTTTGCACTTGGCACCTTATAATGATTTAGTTGCTTTCAAATTTCTATATCTGCATTATGCTGGCTACAATATGAGTTAAGGCGTGACACTTACACCATCTGCCGTACTCTGCAGATAATTTTTTTTTTACCTTATACCAATTGACGTCATTTTTGTATACCTATGCAGCTTCCCCTTGTCCCATTTGGGGTTTTTTTTCCCCCCAGTGGTGTTTTTTAATGGTGTTTTATACTGGCCATTTTTCTTTGTGTGTTTTTGTCTATTTTGTACATCAATAAACATTATATATTTTGTGCACTATTTATTACTCTGGATTCTCCTGTTTTTCTCACCTGGAAGATCTGTGCAGTCTCTGTGACAACCTGGTTTTGCCAGGGCGTCACAACAGTTATTCCCTCAGAGGCTCGAAGATCAGTAATAAAATACATTGAGATGTGAGACCGGGGACATTCGGTAATCGGAAGTAGAAGGAGTTTACCAGTCTGCGGTAACTTATATCTGGTGCACACCTCACAGAACTGAACGAAGGCCTCAACATCTAGGCCTAGGGAGGGCCACCAATATCCCAGTTTAACCAAATGCCTAGTACCCTTAACCCCCAGATTACCGACCAATACAGAATCATGACAATCCTAAATAATACGGAGTGTGAAGCTAACAGGCACAAACAATTTGTCTCGTGCTGTATCAGAGGGGGCTAAATGCTGTGACTTCACAATCTGCCATTCCACATTAGTAATAGTGTAGTGCCCCACGGGGCCTAAGGGGTTACTCATCACAGGGCCAGTGGTGTTTGGGGTTGCTATGACTGGCCTGAAATGGCTCCGTGGCCCCGTTGGCTACATGTAATGACAAGTGCAAGGTAGTTCGGTGTAGAAGGGGAATGGAAGGAGGGTGAAGGGTCCCCGGGAGGCGTTTCGCCGGTTTCAGTGGCGACAGGGATCTTGGCCTCTTTAGCCGCAGACCCCTCCTGCGACTTTTTCCTCTCCCAGGAGGAAAAAAACAAAGAAAAGGCGATCAAACAGTCCAATAATTGTGCAAAATTTTATTGATCAAGTGAAAGTAAAAACACCATAAAACATCATAAGTATCCGGACACATTACTGACTATAGTAGATCATACTTGTGGTATACAAATATAGAGGAAAAACTGTCATATACAGCGACCATATTGACATATATCAAATATTTGCCATGTGATATAATAGGTCAAGGGTGGAGTCCCAGATCACCAATCAAAATTATATATATATATGTAGTCAGCAGGGTTTATGGAGATATTCAGGAATTCAGGTGATAATATACCATTTGTTACATCCGATATTTCCACAAACCCAAGCAATTGACCATAAAAATCAATAGTGATAATGGGGCCCCAAACCCATGATTGTCACAACCTGTCAGTATTAGTTAATGGCAATAGAATCACCGCCGAAAAAACCAATCACCGTCCAATCAAAATTGGGCTGCAAGACCCAATAGGGTCATATATAGATAGATTATATTATTTGCCATTATTATGTGCAGTCACCATTTGATTGGACAACCAGCCGATAACGCAGCAGTATATGATGTTATCATTAAGGCAATCAATAAAAAGGCGGTCTACTACAATTATGGCAAAAACAGGCCAGACAATATGAGATTTAATACAGCGTAATGATATGCATTATATAAGAATGGTAGTTACCATTAGATCGACCAGATCACCAGCAATTGGTGTACTAATCATACTACAAATGTGACAATATAATGCCTGAAATATAGCTTATCACAAGAACATGGAACAACCTAGTGGGTCGCCATACAGGGGCAGAATACCAACATTACCTGAAGGCTTTGCAGATATACAAAAACTCAGAGTGTGTCCGGATACACAGGACGCCCTACACGTGTTTCGGCACACGCCTTTGTCCAGGGGCGGGATATAGGTGGTAACAGCCGGTATTTAATCAGACATGCAGCCAATCAGTGTGTAGTGACCTAGGTGGTGACGCATGCGTAACCACAACAACCAGCATCAACAATCGACCGCCGCGTCATGGAGGAGGAGGGCCGGACTCATCACATGATCAGCCAACACCTACACCATGAAGATACGGAGGCCGAGTGGAGACGAGGGAAGAGTGGTGCGCATGCGTACAGATCACATACACGTAGATGCAGAAAGGATGAATGAAAGTAAGAACAGGGATCGTAAATAGAAATGCAGCAGAGTATATAATGCATGAAGCTGAACAATGCAGCAGATAACAGGAATGGACATACATATAATACCAGCATGAACCTCAAATCAGGAAAATAGTATATGTATTAAATATGCAGAATCAATACACCATAATTTACATAAATATAAAATTGAAAAAACATATACTAAGGGAGCATGAGAGTATTACAAAAGACACATGTCCATATTTCAACAGAGCGTCTCATCAAAATATGGAGACAAAAGGGAACGAGAAAAGGTAATACGCATAAATGCTGAACTGCATAGCAAGGAAATCCTTGTCGTATTTGTCCCGTTCATTCACATCGGTTTGTGAGATATGATCCCATAACGACTGCATCAACAGATCACAATAGAGGTGTTATTAATTGTATCAACCTATAAGAATAAAAACAATTAAAATTAAAAAGTATCACCAAATTAACTAGATTAGACTATAGACTAAAGGTATGGAACGAAGCTAATATTTTCGTTGAGACCAGATGGATACATGGTGGACAAAGTCCATATCCATCTGGTCTCAAGTTGGGCAAGACGTTTGCTGATATTGCCTCCCCTAATCCCCAGGTCAATAGCATCAATCCCCCTCACCTTCAACAGGGTCCCATCTGAGTTATGGTGCTGAAGAAAATGGCGGGGGATTGATTTCAAATTTAATACATCACTCTCTTCTGGAGCTGCCAAAATACCAAGGACATGCTCCCTAACCCTAACCTTTAATTTCCTGGTTGTAAGACCAATATAAATTTTTGGGCAGGGGCATGTCGCATGATATATTACCGCTTTAGTGTTACAATTAATACGTTTACGGATCTTAAAATTCTTATTGCCACTGGAATCACCAAATTCTTGGCATGTCAGGATATTAGGGCAAGCTATACAAGAGCCACATGGGGAGCAGCCACCTTGGTTGCTATTGGGAGGCAAATCCCAAAGGCTTTTCTGACCACTAGCATCATAGTGGCTGTGGACTAAAAGGTCCTTGAGGTTCCTGGAGCGCCGAAAAGTAATTTTAGGTTTGGAAGGTAGTATTTTAGCCAAGGTTGAATCGGCCTGAAGAATCGGCCACACTCGCTCCAGACACCTTCGGACAGGTTCAGACTCGACATTGAAGGTAGTGATAAATCTTATCACTTCTTTAGTTTGCATGTCTCTGTTGTTCTTTGGGTATAGCAGAGACTCTCTTACAGAATATTTAGCACGGTGGTATGCCTTTTTTAGGACTCTGCCACTATACCCACTTATCCCCATTATCACTATTGATTTTTATGGTCAATTGCTTGGGTTTGTGGAAATATCGGATGTAACAAATGGTATATTATCACCTGAATTCCTGAATATCTCCATAAACCCTGCTGACTACATATATAATTATATATATATAATTTTGATTGGTGATCTGGGACTCCACCCTTGACCTATTATATCACATGGCAAATATTTGATATATGTCAATATGGTCGCTGTATATGGCAGTTTTTCCTCTATATTTGTATACCACAAGTATGATCTACTATAGTCAGTAATGTGTCCGGATACTTATGATGTTTTATGGTGTTTTTACTTTCAGTTGATCAATAAAATTTTGCACAATTATTGGACTGTTTGATCGCCTTTTCTTTGTTTTTTTCCTCTTGATATTGCGATTGTCCCTGATGGTTCAGATAACCCACATAATATATTGTATAGTATCCCATAACCAATATATGGTTACTATTTATGTGGTTATTCGTTATGGTCTCTATGTATGCTCTCCCAGGAGCGGCGTTGGATGGGGATGGGGGATGCTTTGCATCGCCACCCATGGTGCGTGGCCAGAAATCAGCTGCCGCTGCGAGATATGGCTCCCCTCCTGCAGTGGTGTTCACGCAGCTCAGGTAGTCCAGCTCCCCACTAGAGGTGAGCCACCTCCTAGTGTTTGAGTTTGGTTCGGTTCGTCGAACAGCGGGTGTGTTTGTCGAACGTTCGTCGAACATTGTCGAACGCCATTGAAAACAATGGCAGGCAAACACAAACACATACAAACACATAGAAAACACCTTCTAAGGTGTCCAAAAGGTGACAAACAACTCAGAAGACACCACAAACACATGGAAAAGGGACAAGTAATATACTCATGTTAAAAGAAAAGAAATGGACGAGTAAAAGGAGGAGAAGACACAGATACAGGGATGTCATGCCCTTCTAAAATCATGTAAAACACAGCAAGGGGACTCCAACCAGAGTCTCCATTTTCTCAAAAAATTTGGCCACACACACCACTTCAGTGGCATCAATTGTCCCCCAGTTGCAAACTTAAAATGTTGATTTGCATGAAGCACAATCAAAATTCCACAATCCTTTACTCTCCCCAGGATGACACAGGTGCAGAAAAGTCCTTGCGGATCCATGACTTGTTAATTTTGATGAACGTTAGTCTGTCCACATTGTCACTGGACAGACGCATGCGCTTATCTGTCAGCACACACCCAGCAGCACTGAATACACGTTCCGAGAGAATGCTGGCTGTGGGACACGACAAGATCTCCAAGGCATAAGTGGTGAGCTCAGGCTATTTTTCCAGATTGGAAACCCAAAATGAGCAAGGCTCCAGTTGCACAGTAATGGCATGGATGTTCACTTGGAGATACTCCTGTGAGATTCAATCTGTGCACCACTGGTGTTTAGAGGAAAAGCAGTTCTAAGATTGTGTAACAGCTTCTGCTGATACTCCTGCATATGTACCGCCCCGGGGCTCGGCCAGCTGCCGAGCCGCTCGGATCTGTGCTCGTTGGTGGGTGGCTCTAGTCTCTCACTGACCTGGGGGAATCCCGCCGCCTCTCTGCACGGGGTAGTTGTTTGTTTGTGGGAAAGGGTCATTGTTATAAAGTTCGTGACGCCACCCATGGTGCTGTGGTAAACGTGGATGGACACCACCGCTGCCGTTAACTAGGCTCCCGGGGACGGTGTTATGCAGCTTTGGTGTTAACCCCTCCGTGGGTAGGGGCCCGAGATGTCGCTGAGAGGGTGCTGGTGTAGGGCAGTGTTGTTGCGGTGCGGTGCACGGCCCGAGGGCACTGGTGTACTCACAGTCACAAACACTCTGGAGTCCTTGGTAAACCAAACAAGATGGTGGATGATGCCCGCGGCCGGCTGCGCTTCTCCCCGTACTTTGGGTTGGTGGTTGCCGCCTTTCTCCTGCACCTTTCTAGTGTGGTTTGTTGCTGCCTTCGCTTCAGCGATGGTAGTCCACTCCCCAGCTTTGTGTGTGCTAAAGGAACTCGTTTGTCTGCAGACGCTGGCCCTTTGGATCTCTGGCCGTGGCGGTGGCTCTCACTATCCCTCTCTCGGGGCTGTTGTCTTCAGTCAGGCCTTGGGAGGGAAAGGACCTATGGTCCAGACCGCAATCAGTTGATTTGACTCGATCCAGTGGCTTCTGGACCTCGTACAGGTTCTGAGTACCCCTCCTGGTGCTCTGGTTTCCAAACAGCTCCCCGGTTCGGCACCGGCGGGCCACCGCCCGACCCCGGTCCTTACGGTTCCACCGGCTGTAATCCCAGCTCCTGCAGACGGCCACCACCGTCTGCCTCCTGGCCACGGTACCAGGGCTATGACCCTGGCACCAGTCAGTGCTGTTGCTGCAATATGGGGAGATAAGGTATGCACACCAGTGACTATGTAAGGGGAATACATGGAATAGCAGAAACTGCTGTGTGAATACTGACTTGAAAAATCCAATAGCTATATGAAGAGTGAAAATGTGAAAAATGGAATCTGCATTACTGCCATGAATATATGAATCAAGAGAAATTTAGCTACTGAATTGATCAATGCAATAGAGCCCCAACACTACGCCAAAGTATTTCTCTACGTTGGGGTCCCTAGCCTGTGTGTGTCCTCTCATGCAGTTAAAAAACTTACCGTGTATGGGAAGCTGAGACCCAAGCTATTTATGCGTATTATATGGATTGGCAATAGGTGTGGTGGGGAGGGTTCACAAACGAAAAACTACTAACAATAACGAATAACGTTTGGAACACCATTCTAAGTCTGAACTGGGTGCAAAAAACCTATTGCCAATCCATATAATACGCATAAATAGCTTGGGTCTCAGCTTCCCATACACGGTAAGTTTTTTAACTGCATGAGAGGACACACACAGGCTAGGGACCCCAACGTAGAGAAATACTTTGGCGTAGTGTTGGGGCTCTATTGCATTGATCAATTCAGTAGCTAAATTTCTCTTGATTCATATATTCATGGCAGTAATGCAGATTCCATTTTTCACATTTTCACTCTTCATATAGCTATTGGATTTTTCAAGTCAGTATTCACACAGCAGTTTCTGCTATTCCATGTATTCCCCTTACATAGTCACTGGTGTGCATACCTTATCTCCCCATAGTGATGTTTTTTTAGGTTTTTTGCACCCAGTTCAGACTTAGAATGGTGTTCCAAACGTTATTCGTTATTGTTAGTAGTTTTTCGTTTGTGAACCCTCCCCACCACACCTATTGCCAATCCATATAATACGCATAAATAGCTTGGGTCTCAGCTTCCCATACACGGTAAGTTTTTTAACTGCATGAGAGGACACACACAGGCTAGGGACCCCAACGTAGAGAAATACTTTGGCGTAGTGTTGGGGCTCTATTGCATTGATCAATTCAGTAGCTAAATTTCTCTTGATTCATATATTCATGGCAGTAATGCAGATTCCATTTTTCACATTTTCACTCTTCATATAGCTATTGGATTTTTCAAGTCAGTATTCACACAGCAGTTTCTGCTATTCCATGTATTCCCCTTACATAGTCACTGGTGTGCATACCTTATCTCCCCATAGTGATGTTTTTTTAGGTTTTTTGCACCCAGTTCAGACTTAGAATGGTGTTCCAAACGTTATTCGTTATTGTTAGTAGTTTTTCGTTTGTGAACCCTCCCCACCACACCTATTGCCAATCCATATAATACGCATAAATAGCTTGGGTCTCAGCTTCCCATACACGGTAAGTTTTTTAACTGCATGAGAGGACACACACAGGCTAGGGACCCCAACGTAGAGAAATACTTTGGCGTAGTGTTGGGGCTCTATTGCATTGATCAATTCAGTAGCTAAATTTCTCTTGATTCATATATTCATGGCAGTAATGCAGATTCCATTTTTCACATTTTCACTCTTCATATAGCTATTGGATTTTTCAAGTCAGTATTCACACAGCAGTTTCTGCTATTCCATGTATTCCCCTTACATAGTCACTGGTGTGCATACCTTATCTCCCCATAGTGATGTTTTTTTAGGTTTTTTGCACCCAGTTCAGACTTAGAATGGTGTTCCAAACGTTATTCGTTATTGTTAGTAGTTTTTCGTTTGTGAACCCTCCCCACCACACCTATTGCCAATCCATATAATACGCATAAATAGCTTGGGTCTCAGCTTCCCATACACGGTAAGTTTTTTAACTGCATGAGAGGACACACACAGGCTAGGGACCCCAACGTAGAGAAATACTTTGGCGTAGTGTTGGGGCTCTATTGCATTGATCAATTCAGTAGCTAAATTTCTCTTGATTCATATATTCATGGCAGTAATGCAGATTCCATTTTTCACATTTTCACTCTTCATATAGCTATTGGATTTTTCAAGTCAGTATTCACACAGCAGTTTCTGCTATTCCATGTATTCCCCTTACATAGTCACTGGTGTGCATACCTTATCTCCCCATAGTGATGTTTTTTTAGGTTTTTTGCACCCAGTTCAGACTTAGAATGGTGTTCCAAACGTTATTCGTTATTGTTAGTAGTTTTTCGTTTGTGAACCCTCCCCACCACACCTATTGCCAATCCATATAATACGCATAAATAGCTTGGGTCTCAGCTTCCCATACACGGTAAGTTTTTTAACTGCATGAGAGGACACACACAGGCTAGGGACCCCAACGTAGAGAAATACTTTGGCGTAGTGTTGGGGCTCTATTGCATTGATCAATTCAGTAGCTAAATTTCTCTTGATTCATATATTCATGGCAGTAATGCAGATTCCATTTTTCACATTTTCACTCTTCATATAGCTATTGGATTTTTCAAGTCAGTATTCACACAGCAGTTTCTGCTATTCCATGTATTCCCCTTACATAGTCACTGGTGTGCATACCTTATCTCCCCATAGTGATGTTTTTTTAGGTTTTTTGCACCCAGTTCAGACTTAGAATGGTGTTCCAAACGTTATTCGTTAGTGCTGTTGCTGCAGACCTGAAGCCTCAGGCCTGCTGCACTTAAACTCCACTCATACCACTTTCACTTCCTGAACTAGACTGAACTGAACTGACTTGATTTCCTGTCTCAGGCCATCAGAACTCCTTGGTGGGCGTGGTCAACCGCCTGGCCACGCCACACCTGGTGTGGACTTCAGAACCTGAGAGAGGTGACTCAGGGTTTTCTGGTTGGCTGCTGTTACCCTTTTTAGGGGAAGGTGTTGTGCATGGGACTATCTGTGACTACCTGGCTAGTCCAAGGCATCACATTCCCCCTTGGTTGAATGCAGACCGTCCGCGGTCTGCCTAACCACCACCGGTTTACTTTAACTGAAAAAGATAGAAAAGGGGTAAACATGTACATGTAATTACAATAACTTTTTACAATTCAAGCATATGTAAATCTTCCCTTACGGGAGGCATTTTTCTTAAACTTTGCATAACATTTTTATTAAATGGGAACGGGACCGGACCCTTTCAGTCACCCACCCAAGCAAAACTAGCCTTGATGCTGCCCCTAAGCAACAGGCAGCACCCCTTTTCCCCAGTCCAGGAACCCAAACGGGTCATGTGTTGCTCCAAATGGACCGGATACAAAGTTCCATATCCTGCAGTCTCTGCAGAGGCCCCACATCCAGGGGACCTTTGTCCTGGAGGGTCGTCACCGGTTACAGTGGTGGCAGGGCCTCGGCCATCACATACCCACAGGCCCTTCCTCCAGTCTGCCTTTCCGGAGGCTGTGGGACCGAAAGGCTGGTCCAGGGGCTATTTACAAAGCCCAAAAGTTATTTGGTGGCCTGCTAGTTCTCAGCCTTGTCTTTATCTAATGGGGGGAAAACTAACGGGCAGAGTGGTCCCAACGGGGACTTCAACATGGCAGCCAGGATCCGCTGCCTTTACTCATCTTCTTCGTATTTCACCTCCAGCTCCACATCAGGGCTGCACGGTGGGGGAGGGGACTGGGAGCGCCCCGGGCCTTCCTGGTGTGCCTGTTTTTGGACACTGAGGGCAAACCAGCCCCTCTCCCCACAATGCCGGGTGTAAGTGACTAGCTCACCGGGCTTCAGGTCACGGTCCGGGTGACCCATTGACAGATGAGGGTACACATCCCGACGGGACACGAAGATTTCCGCCTCCAGGCCGGGCTCAGACACAAACCCCCATCCTCTGTCGGGGTTAAACCGCCGGACTTGGCCTTCGTATCTCGGGCCCCGCACCTGGTAAGTGGCGCTCCGAAGGTTTTCTTTTTCTCGGATAGTACGGGCCAGCACCTCTGCCTTCTTCTTTTCCCGGGCTGCTATCTCCTGGCCCAGCTGGTTAGGCTGCCGCTCCCAGTACAGAGAATCTGTCTGCTCCCTCTTCGCGTGGGTCGGCCCAACCAGCGCTCCCCCGGTGCTGGCTATGACCGGCACCATCTGCTTTGGGGAGCCCCGCTGTGTCGCGGCCTGCTGTGCTGCCTTGCAGCAACGACCCTGCGCCACCTCTGCTGAGGTCTGGGGTTTGGGAGCGTCCAGCTTTACCTGCCGGGCGGGCTTCCGGACAACATCCGCCTCCTTCTTGGCTGGGCGGACTGCCGGGGCCTGGGCCTCCTGTAGTGCGGTCACTTCCGGGACCGGCGGGTCCACCTTGAAAACGGACCCTTCCACGGCAACGGAATTGTTGCGGGCTGCAGGAGCGGCCGTCCGTGGGCTGCTTCTACAGGTGGGCATTCATAGGCTGACGGGACGGACTCCGCCGCCGGTGTCGGGGGCAGAGGACCGATCGGGGAAGCAGCGACAACCGGTATAGGCGGTGGAGGAGGCAGCAGGGGAAGCAGGGGAAGACCGGGCCCCTCAGCTGCACAGGACGATCTCTCTGGAATACAGGGGCGTGGGTCGCTCTCCCACTACTCCAAACTTGCCTTCATCTCACGTGCCCGCACGGTCGAAGCTATCAACACCATTTCGGCCGCCCATCGCTCCATGAGGTACCTCACCTGCACTTGCAATCGGCAGCACATCAGGGTCGTCCGGGCTTCCAACCACGCCGCTGATCCGGGCGCGGGCTCTGGGAACTCGGGTTCTCCAGACGGGGCAGACATGTTGCGGCTTGCGTGTCCAGGAACCAGACGGATGGCAGAGTCCTGGCGTCCCTGCCCTCCATCCCCTCGGTCACATGAGGCTGGATTTTCACCAGCCTCCCCTTGGTTTTCTCCGGGCACTCCGCTTGCTTTCTGCACCCCTCTGTTCCCAGGGGGCGGGGCTTCACCTTTCGCGCTCTTTCGTGGGGAAGACAAGTCTGGCGGGAAACTTTGCGCCACAGGAGAGTGACAAGATGGGGGATTCTGAAATTTTTCAGCGGGACGCCTCTGACGATTACTTCAAGGCACACTTCCACAGGGAAGAGGAGGGGTTCAATCCTGTTTGTGATGCCAAAAGAGAGTCCAGGGATGTACTGCGCCAGGGCTCGGCCGGCTGCCAAGCCGCTCGGATCCATGCTCGTCGGTGGGTGGCTCGAGTCTCTCATGGACCCGGGGGAATCCCGCTGCCTCTCTGCAAGGGGGAGTTGTTTATTTGTGGGAAAGGGTTATTGTTATAAAGTTTGTGACGCCACCCACAGTGCTGTGGTGAATGTGGATGGACACCACCACTGCCAATAACTAGGCTCCCGGGGATGGTGTTATGCAGCTTTGGTGTTAACCCCTCCGTGGTTAGGGGGTGATGGTCCCGGGGCCCGAGATGTCGCTGAGAGGGTACTGGTGTAGGGCAGTGTTGTTGCGGTGCGGTGCTCGGCCCGAGGGCACTGGTGTACTCACAGTCACAAACACTCGGGAGTCCTTGCTAAACCAAACAAGATGGTGGACGGTGCCCGCAGCCTGCTGCGCTTCTCCCCGTAGTTCGGGTTGGTGGTTGCCGCCTTTCTCCTGCACCTTTTTAATGTGGTTTGTTGCTGCCTTCGCTTCAGTGATGGTAATCCGTTCCCCAGCTTTGTGTGTGCAAAAGGAACTCGTTTGCCTGCAGACGCTGGCCCTTTGGATCTCTGGCCGTCGCGGTGGCTCTCACTATCCCTCTCTCGGGGCTGTTGTCTTCAGTCAGGCCTTGGATGGGAAAGAACCTATGGTCCAGACCGCAATCAGTGGATTCGATTTGATCCAGTGGCTTCTGGACCTTGTACAGGGTCTGAGTACCCCTCCTGGTGCTCCGGTTTCCAAACGGCTCCTCGGTTCGGTACCGGCGGGCCACCGCCCGACCCCGGTCATTACGGTTCCACTGGCTGTAATCCCAGCTCCTGCAGACAGCCACCACCATCTGCCTCCTGGCCACGGTACCAGGGCTACGACCCTGGCACCAGTCAGTGCTGTTGCTGCAGACCTGAAGCATCAGGCCTGCTGCACTGGAACTCCACTCCTACCACTTTCACTTCCTTAACTAGACTGAACTGAACAGACTTGATTTCCTGTCTGAGGCCATCAGAACTCCTCGGTGGGCGTGGTCAACCGCCTGGCCACGCCCCACCTGTTGTGGACTTCAGAACCTAAGAGAGGTGACTCAGGGTTTTCTGGTTGGCTGCTGTTACCCTTTTTATGGGAAGGAGTTGTGCATGGGACTATCTGTGACTACCTGGCTAGTCCAGGGCGTCACACATATGTGCGTCCCTTTGTATGGCAGGAATTATTTCGTCAAATTTTATCTTGTACCGGGGATCTAAGGGGCACTTTGCACACTGCGACATCGCAGGTGCGATGTCGGTGGGGTCAAATTGAAAATGACGCACTTCCGGCATCGCATGCGACATCGCAGTGTGTAAAGGCTGGATGATACGATTATCGAGCGCAAAAGCGTCGTAATCGTATCATCGGTGCAGCGTCGGCGTAATCCATGATTATGCTGACGCGACGGTCCGATGTTGTTCCTCGCTCCTGCGGCAGCACACATCGCTGTGTGTGAAGTCGCAGGAGCGAGGAACGCCTCCTACCGGCCTCACTGCGGCTTCCGTAGGATATGCGGAAGGAAGGAGGTGGGCAGGATGTTTACATCCCGCTCATCTCCGCCCCTCCGCTCTGATTGGCTGCCTGCCGTGTGACGTTGCAGTGACGCCGCACGACCCGCCCCCTTAACAAGGAGGCGGGTCGCCGGCCACAGGGACGTCGCACGGCAGGTGAGTGTGTGTGTGAAGCTGGCGTAGCGATAACTTTCGCTACGCCAGCTATCACCACATATCGCTGCTGCGACGGGGGCGGGCACTATCGCACTCGGCATCGCAGCATCGGGCTGCGATGTCGTAGTGTGCAAAGCCCGCCTAAGAGTGTGGCAACCCAGTACTCAGCATTACTTTGAATTCTGACAATCCGAGGGTCATGTTGTAGGTAGTGCAGCAAGAAGGCACTCATGTGTCTTGCGCATCCAGGAGGACCAAGTCCTTGCTGTGTTGGTGGCGGCGAGGTGAGAATCGTGCCTCCTTCCTCTGCCCTCTCCCCCCAACCTCGCACAACACAAATGCGATCAAGGTCTCCCTCATCTGCTTAGTCTTCCATGCCCATCGCCAGTTTATCCTACATTTCTTCCTGGGCTCCTGCACCTTCCTCAACATTTTGGCTGCTACCATGCGCCCTTGTTATTCCCTCTCCCCCACCATCACATGCCTGCCGCCTTGGTGCTGCTGAACATCTGGACCTTGTAGATCTTGTTATCCCTTCCGTATATGAATCCTCCTGTACTTCCTCCCCTTCCTCTTGTCCCACCCCCTGACTCCGAATAGTGTTTAGCGTGTGCTCCAGCATGTAAATGACTGGAATTGTCATGCTGATAATGGCATTGTCAGCGCTAAACATCTTCATCGCCATGTCGAAACTGTGCAGAAGGGTGCATAGGTCCTTGATCTGAGACCACTCCAGCAGTGTGATCTGCCCCACCTCTGTATCTCAATGGCCCAGGCTATGCATCATAACGTATTGCACCAGGGCTTGGTGGTGCTGCCACAGTCGCTGCAACATGTTGAGAGTCGAATTCCAGCGTGTCTGCACATCGCATTTCAGCCGGTGAACCGGCAGGCCGAAAGACTTCTGGAGCGATGCAAGTCGTTCAGCTGCAGGGTGTGAACGGCGGAAGTGAGCACATAGTGACTGTGCCCTGTGCAGAAGCCCATGTAGGCCGGGATAGTGGGTTAAAAATTGCTGGACAACAAGGTTCAACACGTGAGCTATACAAGGCACGTGTGTCACATTACCACGACGAAGGGCCGCACCCAGATTTGCAGCATTGTCGCACACGGCCTTCTCTGGCTGCAGGTTGAGTGGAGACAACCATTGTATAAACTCGGTCTCCAGAGCTGACCACAACTCGTCAGCTGTGTGACTCACATTTCCCAGACATTTCCACCTGATGCCGTTGTTCACTGCTACCAGCATAGAAAGGACGTGTGCGGGATTCCTTGTGCGCAGTTACAACGCAGGTGGCCTGACCAGACAGGCCTTGGGCGGAGGTGAAGGACCCAGGCAATGTGGAAGAGGCAGAAGCAGTTGAGGAACTTCTACATACAGAGGATTGACGCACAACTCGTGGGGACGGCAAGACTTGTACAGCAGACCCTTCTCCATATCTCACCATAGTTACCCAGTGCCCAGTCAGTGACATGTAACGCCCCTGTCCATGCTTACTGGTCCAAGTATTTGTGGGGAAATGCACCCTGTCACACACAGAGTTTCTCAAGGAAGTGGTGATCTTGTCTGCGACATGCTGGTGTAGCGCAGGCACACCTTTCTTGGAGGAGTAGTGGTGACTGGGCATCTGGTACTGGGACACTGCGATGGACATAAGGTCTCGAAAATCCTGTGTGTCCACCAGGCGGAAAAGCAGCATTTCTTCCAGCCAACAGCTTGTAGATGCTTAAAGTCAACCTCTTAGCTTTGTCATGGCTAGGAGGAAATGGTCTTTTACTTGTCCACATCTGAGGGACCAAGGGCTGGCTGCTGTGCTGAGACGGGGTTGAGTAGAGTGTCCCTGGCAAACTTCTGGTCTGTGATGAAAGTGCAGGCCGAGACATAATGTTGCCTTCATCCAAAGGTGGTGCTCTCGATGTCTGAGAGAGCTTAACACTAGCACCTGTTTCCACTTCCAAAGCAACTGACGACCTGCCAATCACACTGCTTGTTGCGGGTAAAGAGGTGGAAGGTCTGCGTCCAAAAGCATGTGTGACTGCTGTCTCCACAGTCACAGAGGATGAAGCGCACACGGATGTACTTGAAGGGGCAGACGGTGGTTGGCCTGCTCCGCTAGGCCGCATTGTAGCACAGTGAGCTTCCCACTGCGACTTATACTTCCTATCCATGTGACGGTTCATGGACAAAGTACTCAAACTAGTGAGTTTTTGGCCTCCACTTAGAGATTGGCGACAAATCTTACAGATGAGATGAGTTGGCTGATCCGTTCTGATGTCAAAAAAGGACCAGGCTAGGCAAGGCTCAGAGCCCATGCGACCTGCAGAGCCACCCCGACATCTGCTCAGAGGCAGAGTTGTGGTTGAGGACGCAGTTGTTGACGTGCTTCCAGTACTCTTTCTCTGTCCAGGAATGCGCAACCTAACCTCGTTGTCAGTAGCATCCTCCTCCACCTCCTCTGCTGACCTCATCGGCTGCCTGACTATGGGTTGACAGTAAGTTGGATCTACAACCTCATCATCACCCTGTGTGTTTGCACTCCCCTCGTCCACAGAGCCAACCTCTTCCTGCCCTGACCGAATACTTAAGTTGTCATTCCAATAAGGTATCTGAGTATCATCGTCATCAGTATGTTCCTCATTGTCTCCACCAAGAGGAGTTACAATTTGGGAATGAGGGTCTACATTATTGTCAGAACCTTCTTCATCTGGGCCTGAATTTGACTCACAAAGCTTCTGGGCATCAGTGCAGATCATTTTCTTGTCTGGACTCACTGCAGCTTTTGAGCAGACCTCTGATTCCAAGGCTATAGTGTGAATGAACAGCTCTGCAGACTCCACCATCTCTGTTTCCCCATACTCTGCAGGGCGGGTGGAGACTTGAGAACTGGTAGAAAGCAAGTGCGATTGGGGTGACAACTAAGAGGACTGGAGTATTTGGTATGTTGAAGTTGAGGTGGAGGAGAGGCCACTTGATGGACCACTTGAGATCCATTCAAGCATCTGCTGTTTTTGTGCCTTATCTACCTTTTCAATGGTCGTGTCCGTAACAAAGGGATCATATCAGATTGTCCACGCAAAGTAGTAGACATCTTACTTTGGCTGGAAGATGGTCTTTCTTCAGCAGATGTTACTGTTGCTTTACCACCTACCCCACGGACACAAACTTTTTTTCCCTTTCCAACACGCCTGTTCCCCTTTCCACTAGCATCTGGCCTTTTGCCACTCATTTTGTTTGTGAACAAATTGGACACTGTTTGTTGCAGTTAAAAATTGTCCAGCAGAAAGGGAGAGGTGGTGTAGCTTTCTTGACAGCAGTGGTACGTCACTGACTAGCACAGACACTGATACAATGCCCCAAAGAATTGCCTGGACTACCTGCAGTTAAAAATTAGCTAGTAAAAATAGAGAGGTGATGCAGCTTTCTTGACAGCATTGGTAGGTCACTGACTATCACAGATACTGATACTATGCTGTCACGGGGTCCTTCGCCCATATCACACAATCGACAGAGCGAGAGATGGCTATACAATCCAAAGAGCATTTATTCCAAGCAAATCAAATGGTCCATAACATAATCCACAAAACAGAGGGTAAAATTAGTCCAGAAATATTAATATAATCCGATAAATGTCCAGGTCTCTCTGAGAAGTCCCAGCTTTTCCTAGAGGTTCAATCTTTCTCCCTTCAAGTTCTCCAACAGACTGACAAATCTCCCAGGTAAGCAGAAAGTCCACAGTAGGTGGACTCTAGGCCCACCTCCCCCCTCACCCAGGGATGGAAGTGCCTCAAGAGGCTATAACCTTGCACTACAGGGGGTGATTACTTATAAACAATACAATGTACACAGAAGCAGTACAAATAATGGACAGTGAACCAAGCTTAAAATAGGAATCTGTACAGCAAGATACACCTCCCCCCTATCCCACCATCACAACCTCTCACTCCTTCTGAATAAGTGAGTATGCTATGAGGTCTACACAGACCTCTGGCCATCTCACTTAAGTCCATGTTGCTCAGCTGTGGATAGTCTATGGTTTTTCTTGCTGAGACAGTCCATCAGCATTCTGTTGATGACTTCCACGTTTGTATTGGATAGAAGAGCTGTAGGATTGTAAGGACAAGCTTCTCTTTGTGTCCTCCTTCACTCAAACTGTGTTTTTTGCACCCACAAATCGGCATTGTAGATCTCTCACATCATTTCCTAGAAGAATATCTGCAGACAGGTCACTCATCACCCCAACCACACATTGCTTGACGCCAAAGCCAAAGTCCAGATCTACAGTCGCCTTTTGGATATTCCTCCTTTGTCCTCCAGCCAATTCAATAACAATCCCTGGTACATTATGTATTGCCTCTGGCCAAACCACTCAGGGATCAGCTATTGTGAGAAATGCCCCAGAATCACAAATTCCAATGACTCTCAGTCCACCCAGCACGACCTAATATAAGTGCTTACTTTGATGGTGAGAGGAACTCAATCAACTAGCAGGGCAAGTGTTTTGCAAACGCCCAGGCTGTCCACATCGATAACATCTCCTCTGCGTCGGACTCCTTCTAATGTGCATTCTGGAGAAGGCAGTAGGAGAACCTTTTGACAAAGGCCGGAGGCCATACACTCCAACAGGGGCATCTATGGAGCAGGGATCAGTGGTACACTCCGGTGGAGGTGGTGGTAACTCTTCCTCAGTAGGGGTGGAATGCACAAAATGCACCGGACAAGATAGAGGTGCGTGGGGGTCCCTCCGAATCCTTGCGAGACAACTGGATTGCAGGTGCCCAGGTTGTCCACACCCATAACATCTCCTCTCTGTGATTCTCCCAGGGCATGGTCGGAACTGTTGGGGCCCAGGATTGGGAGCCGTGGTTGTCATCGGCCTGCTGCTGGGTGAAGGGGCAGATATAACCAGAGAGGGCAGGGGTGCAGGAGCAGGCTGTGGTTTATTGTCCAGAAGCGTCCTCCATTGTGGTCGGATAGTAAGGGCCTCATCCGCCAGTGCGGCAGCTCCATCCAAGGTGCACGGCGTGCATTCTTTGACCCATTCCCGTATTTCTGAAGGACACTTGTAAAGAAATTGTTCTATAAGAAATACGTGTATAATGTCTTCCACAGTGAAGGCGTCTTCCACTTCCAGTTCGAGTTTGAGTTCGTCGAACGACTTGAACATCGCCCAAAACAACTCGAATTTGAAATTGGCGAACGATTCGATTCGAACATCGCTCATCTCTACTCGAGATGCTTGGATCTGGGGTTGTGGTGGTGGCTTGAGGGGAAGCCGGACTCTGGCCTGAGCACCCGTCCATCACCCGCAAGTGAAAAGGGGGTTTATTATATCGAGAAGGTTTTGCCAGTGACGCCACCCGTGATGTGCAGTGATGGTTGGCGACACTGCCGCTGCCGCTGGGGTGACCGATGGAGTGGGGCAGCTGGATGTTATCCCCTCCACTGGTAGGGGAGGTGTTATCCCGGGGCCCCGTTATAGGTGGGATGGTGCTGCGGAGCGCAATCTGCAGGGTTGGATCGGATGGTGTTGGTGTACTCACAGTTCCTGAATGAATTCACACAGAGTCCAGATGGTAAACCAAATTGCCAGTGACCGGTGACGTTCTGTGGGTGTGTTCGGATTCCACACCCTTGTACAGCAAACAGGGGTCCCTTCCTCCTGCACTTAGTGTTTGTGTCCTTTTTGTTAACTACACCGCATGAAACGGGAAAGTCTGCTCCTGGTGATACTATGTGTTGGGAGCTGTGGTTCACGAGAACTGACCCGTGGGATCTTATCAGGCAATTGCGGAGCCCTATCCCCCTTGTTGGGCTTCTGTCTCGCTCTATCTGGGCCTCCTGTGGGACAAGACCTGAAATCTTGTCCCAGGCTAGTCAATTAGTAAGGTGCGGGAAGCTGTCCTTGCTCTAGGGTCCAGGTAACCCGTCGTGCACGGCCTCCGGATCGGATTCCAGCTGTCAATACCGGCGGGCTGCAACCCTGCCCCGGTCCACTTAAGGTCTCCCGCAACTGGATCACCGTCACCTGTGGCCCTGTCTGCCGACTGCCATCTAGTCAGTAGTCCAGTAGTCCAGGGACTCCAACCCCTGTGTACCCTGTCACTTCACACTCCTCTCACTTTCACTCTCACTATTCAACTGTCTTGTTCCCTTCCATTACACCTCAGGACCCCTAGGTGGGCGTCACCATCTGATTGGCCCCGCCCACTGGTGTCTCCCTATTGTCATGGGGGGTGACTAGGCTTTGCTGGATGATGCTGTGTACCTGGATGTGGAGTTGCGTTGGAGGGTCAAGGAGGAGGGAATCCTGCACCTGGAAGAGGGGTGCAGTAATCTGTGACACCCTGATTTTGTCAGGGCGTCACATGAACACACTGCTGTTCTAGTACTGTCTTTCCTTGGTATTTTGCTTTTCTTTAGGGTATATTTATATTTTTCTTCTGATTCTGTTATTAATACCAATATAGCCATGTGCTTGTACTAAAGAGAACCAACCAGCAGGATTTTCATATATAAAGTAAAGCCAGTGTATACTGGTGCTAGGAGGGTGAATGTAGCAGAACTTTTGTTCTGAGATTGAATGTTTTATTTTTGAAATATCTGCAAGTAAAGTTACAGAAGTGCACTGCTGTTTGATTGACAGGAGCTGCTGAATAGCTAATATGTGGGTCGGGATTTGCTATCTATTCCCGCCCCTGTCTGCCTCCCAGGCCTTGGTAGATGTTAAATACAAATTTTATTAAATGTAAATGTAGAGGTGATACAGGACACACAGTAGTTGCAGGCTAGATGGAAACAGCCTGCCAGAAAACAACCCACAGCAGTACCAGGACACACCACCAGATGGCAAAACCTGCTGACAGGCAGCAATATAATGGAGGATTATACAGAGTGTAAAATGGCCCGTGAAAAGTCAGATAGGGACAGTGTAAAGTAAACAGTTTATGTAGGAGATCTGTAGAATCCCATAAAAGTCCCAATGGCAAGGGGGCATAAGTAGTTAATCAGTATTACCTTGCATCATGTCAGAGCAGAGATGGTGGATGTGTCTGGGCGTGGGGGCGGGGCCTCGACGCGCGTTTCACCAAAGGCTTTGTCAGGAGGCGTGGCTATAGGTGATGAGTGAAGGGTATAAGTAGGGAAGTATAGGAGCCCATTAGCAAATCGGCGCGCACAGCGTCATGTTGCCACGCCCCCCCGACGGCAGGGCACGCCGAGCCCCCAGGTCACGAGCGTGAGAAGGAAGTGACTTCATTCCCACGTTCAGCACAGGGACCCGCCCGGGCCCAGGCCGCAGGGGGGAGGAGGTAGCGCATGACGGAGGCGCGTCTGTGCCAATCAAGTGATGAGTCAGTCATGTAGCAGAGGATGGGGGAGAAGCCAAAGACGTCATGGGGAGCTGATAGTAAAGCACGAATGTGTAAACACAGCAGTGTGAACAACAGACGTGCAGGGATAGACAAATCGGTATGTGCTGCAGCCAAATGCTGCAGGAGGCACAGTATATGTCCATATGGAGAGGCAGAATCTGTCATGGTCAAAATATATCAAAGGTACAGAAGTTACATGCATGTATGTCGCCCTCTGGATAAAGAGGAAAAGGGGAAGGATATATAAACAAAATGTGTGCATAAAAGACATGCTCACATGAACCATAGGTCCAAACACACATAAATGTACAGGGAATGGATTTTCCATATATAATGGAAGTTGGTGTGTAGTAAAAAGGCCATGGAGCATGTACATATCATAAGGACATCATATATACACACATTTGTATACAGGAAGTGAATACATATCAAAAATATTACATATCAATAATGATATGTACAGTGTTACAAACACAAAATTAATAATCACGCAGACTGTGTCCAATCCGGAATAAAGATACAAAAGGGAGGATTCCATATGAAACAGCACTCCACAAGGCAACTGCTCCCGACGTCCCAAGCATGACATCATGGACTGCAACAGAGATGCAAATGGGCGCCTAAGAAAAGAATAAAAATTAAAACCCAGAAGAGAAAACACAAAAGACCCACCATAAAATTCGCACTGTTTACAGAAAAGACTTGAAGCTAACCGCCTCGGTGTCAAGGTGTGGTGGAATAAGGCTGCCCTAGAGAATTACCTGCAGAAAAACATAATCCCTAGGGGTCTGAGGGTACAACTTTTTCCCACCCTAGGTGTGCAGGATACCACTTTTACTGATAGGTGGGAGGAGGCACTTTCTAAGTGTTCCCTCACTCTCCTGGAACTTCTCATTGGTGCGGACAAAAGGAGCTTGGACACTCTTGAGAAAGACATTGAGAACATCAGGTCCAAACTTCAGACCGCCCTTTCTGCTGAGGATTTGAAAACCTTTGAGTGCTCATTAGAGGAAACACTTGACAAGTGGGAACGTGATATCCAGGCCTCTAAGGCCAAAAAATTCCAGCGTGATCTTAACGATTATCAGTGTAACCAGGTCTACCGCTGGCACCCGGGATCTAGGGGTGCCCCTCATTTACAGTCGGCCTCTAGTGTCTCTTCTCTTTCGGAGGAAGAATGTACTACTCGTTTTTTAGGAAAACGGTCAGCTCCTGGAGAGGCACCTGGTCCTATATCTCTACAAATAAAAACACCTATGGGGCGGGGACAACCCCACGGTTACAACACCAGGAAAAGGACCAACAATAGATTCTAAAGGTAATCAATCTGTCCTCACATGTACTCACACCACCACAGATTAGTGTTCTATCTCGTGGTCTCTCCTTTGCACCGGTCAGTAGATTTGACTGTTTTGAGGCCATTAAGGACCTGGAGCTCTTTGCAAGAAAATTAACATTCAAAAAGTATTTTTCTTCAGATGTTCCATCTTCCTTTTCTGATGCAGAGCTTCAGGCCCTTAGGGACCTTGAGTCCTTGGCCCAAGAGCATGACAGCCCTCTTAATCCCTCTGTCCCTACGCATCTGCACCGCCACTTGCAGCATTTCCCGCCTAAATATGGTTGCCCTCAAATTGAGATTTTTGTACGGTTGGTCCGGGACGAGTTTTCCCGCTTGCGGACTCACATCCGTCATGATAATCTATATCATATTGAAAGGGCGGCCCTCCGTTCACTAAAAGGACTAACTGACATAGTGATAAAACCTGCGGATAAAGGCGGGAATGTTGTGTTGTGGCCGGTGCGCATGTATGAGGATGAGGCCTTTAGATTGCTTAACGACAAACAGTGCTATAAGCGTCTACCTTGCTCTCCCTTAGCTACTTTCTCTCAGGAGCTAGGATCCCTCCTTGATGATGGAGTTGAGTGCCGGGCTATTACATCTAAAATGCGGGATGCCTTGTACCCCACCTGCCCTACCATCTCTACTTTTTACCTCCTTCCCAAGGTCCACAAGGACCCCTGGTCCCCACCTGGGAGACCCATAGTCTCAGGGATTGGGGGTCTTTGTGAACCGGCTTGTCAGTTCATTGATTTTTATTTGCAGCAAAGTGTCCTGACTTTACCATCCTTTGTCCAGGACACTAATGATGTTCTTAGGAGGCTTGATGGCGTTGTTCTTGAGGATGATATGTGGCTTGTCAGTTGTGATGTGGAGTCACTTTATACATCCATCCGTCATGAACAAGGTGTAGCAGCATCCCAGTTTTTTCTCAACATGACAAACTTGGAACCGGAATTGAGGGAATTCATCATTCTCCTCCTCCGGTTTATCCTCAGTCGTAATTTTTTTGTGTTCAAGGACCGCCCCTTCCTACTGCTCCAGGGTACGGCTATGGGGGCTGCTTGCGCACCCTCATATGCCAACCTTTTCCTGGGCCTGTGGGAAAGGGATACGGTCCTTGACACTGAGGGACATGGGGCGGTCATCTCCTGGATGCGCTACATAGATGACATCCTGTTTAATTGGCAGGGCTCCACATCGCAGCTTGACACCTTCCTTGGCCTCCTCAATCACAACGACAGGAACATCAGACTGACATGGAAGTATAGTCGAGATACAATTGATTTCCTGGACTTGGCTATTTCTTTTACGCCTGATGGTTCATTACATACTGACATTTTTCATAAGAGTACCTCCACCAACTCCCTCCTTCATTTCTCTTATTCACATCCCTTGCAGCTCAAGCGTTCTATCCCAGTCGGGCAGTTTCTCCGGGCTCGGAGAATTTGTTCTGATGACATTACATTTCATCGGCAGGCATCAGTTCTGTCTCGCCGATTCCGTGATCGGGGCTACAGGCCTACAGATATCACTGCCGGCTACCAACGTGCCTGTCAGACTACAAGACAGTCTTTGCTCTCCAGAAATCGATCTCGGGGTGGTTCTGCTGATCAAACCATTCGGTTTATTACTATGTTCAACGCAGAATCCCATGAGATCCGTAATGTCCTGGAGAAACACTGGTCTGTGCTACTTACCGACAGGAACCTGCGCTTGGCTCTCACCCCACATCCAGCTATCACATGGCGCAGATCTCGTAATCTCAAGGACATGTTGACTACGAGCCATTATATCCCTCCCCGCAGTAAATTTATTTTTGATAGCCGTGGCCCTCCTTGGGGCTCTTCACCTTGCGGTACATGCTCTGCTTGTCCGTTCATTCCTAGGAAATTAGAATTTCTGAGTTCATGTGGTAGTAAGACCTTCAGAATTGTCCACTCCATTTCTTGTGGTACGGAGGCAGTCATTTACCATCTTACCTGCCCATGTGGTCTTATCTATATTGGCATGACAACACGTACTTTGCGTGTCCGTACCCAAGAACATGTGCGTGACATTAGGAATGCGGCCAAGTCTTTAGAACCCGAAAAACTAAAGACTATTCCCAAACATTTTTGGGCTTGCCATGGATGCAGTCCCCAAGGCCTCTGTGTGCGTGGAATTGACCGCGTTTACATCGGCTCTAGGGGGGGTGATGTCAAACGTAAACTCCTGCAAAAGGAGACAAGATGGATGACGGTTTTGGGTACTGTTGCCCCATTGGGCCTCAATGAGGCGGTTAGCTTTAAGTCTTTCCTGTAAACAGCGCGAATTTTATGGTGGGTCTTTTGTGTTTTCTCTTCTGGGTTTTAATTTTTATTCTTTTCTTAGGCGCCCATTTGCATCTCTGTTGCAGTCCATGATGTCATGCTTGGGACGTCGGGAGCAATTGCCTTGTGGAGTGCTGTTTCATATGGAATCCTCCCTTTCGTATCTTTATTCCGGATTGGACACAGTCTGCGTGATTATTAATTTTGTGTGTGTAACACTGTACATATCATTATTGATATGTAATATTTTTGATATGTATTCACTTCCTGTATACAAATGTGTGTATATATGATGTCCTTATGATATGTACATGCTCCATGGCCTTTTTACTACACACCAACTTCCATTTATTATATATGGAAAATCCATTCCCTGTACATTTATGTGTGTTTGTACCTATGGTTCATGTGAGCATGTCTTTTATGCACACATTTTGTTTATATATCCTTCCCCTTTTCCTCTTTATCCAGAGGGCGACATACATGCATGTAACTTCTGTACCTTTGATATATTTTGACCATGACAGATTCTGCCTCTCCATATGGACATATACTGTGCCCCCTGCAGCATTTGGCTGCAGCACATACTGATTTGTCTATCCCTGCACGCAGGGCCGGATTATAGGCGGGGCAAGCGGGGCTCCAGCCCAGGGGCCCCCACCAAAAGAGCTTCTAAGGGGGGCACCACCACCAGGGCCATACTTGTCAGCATTTTTTTTTTCTTCACACCCTCTCCCCCTCCGTAAAGACAGTCTAATAAATCAGCTGTGTTTTCGGAGGGGGGGGGGGGCGGTGCACCGGCATTTATTTGTATCTGCGTCTTTAAGACGCAAAAACAAACTGCGGGCACAGGACGCTGAGTGACCCCGGAAGTACAATCGCTGGTACTTCCGGGGTCAGAGGTGTGCCAATGAGCTCCCTGCTATGTGCTGCGGCCGTCATGGGCGTACCCAGCGAGGGGCGGGGGGGCACCTGCCCCCCCCTTCCTAGAAGCAGGGGTACGGTGTAATGGGCCACTGTATGTGCAGCCACGCTCCTCCGCAGTGTGTGCATGCAGGCCCGACACAGTAGCTGCAGCAGGAGCAGGAGGCAGCGCTGTGCTGTGTCGGCTCTGCTGTGTGCTGTGTGTCCGGCATGCACACAATGAGGAGTGCAGCGGAGCTGGTGCTCGCAGCTTCCTCCTTCTTCCTATTCAAATGTATTTGCGTCTTTCAGACGTAAATACATTTGAACAGCGTGCCGGGACTGGGCCCCGCCCCCGACGTGCAGCAACGTGATGAGATCAGCACCTTGCTGACGTCATCACAGTGCTGCGGGCGCCGGCACATAGGGGGAGATCAGATGGTAAGCGCTCCATGAAGGAGCCGAAGAGACAGGTTTAATTAGTGATGATGAGTGGGGAGGGGCTGAGGACACATAATGGGGAACATCTGTGAAGGAAGTGGAACACAGCTTTGTGACAGGCAGAGGAGGAGTACTGTATTCCGAGGGGGGAGGCAGGAGTGTGTATGGATGGGGCAGTGTGATTTGTGTGTGTAGGGGGTGATGAGGGTTGCATTGTATTGTGTGTGGGGGGAGGGGTAATGGGGGGTGCATTGTGTGTGTGTGTGTGTGTAGAGGTGATGGGGGGGTGCATTGTGTGTGTGTGTGTGTGGGGGGTTATGCATTGTGTGTGTAGGGGGTGATGGGGAGAAGCATTGTGTGTGTAGGGGGTGATGGGGAGATGCAATGTGTGTGTGTGTAGGGGGTGATGGGTGGGTGCATTGTGTGTGTGTTTTGTGTGGGGGGAGTAATGGGGGGTGCATTGTATTTGTGTGTGTGTGTGTAGGGGGTGATGGGGAGATGCATTGTGTGTGTGTGTAGGGGGTGATGGGTGGGTGCATTGTGTGTGTGTGTGTGTCTGTGTGTGTAGGGGGTGATGGGTGGGTGCATTGTGTGTGTGTGTGTGTGTGTGTGGCGGGTGATGGGTGGGTGCATTGTATGTGTGTTTTGTGTGGGGGGAGTAATGGGGGGTGCATTGTATTTGAGTGTGTGTGTGTGTTTGTAGGGTGTGATGGGTGCATTGTGTGTGTAGGGGGTGATGGGGGGTGCATTGTGTGTGTGTGTGTAGGGGGTGATGGGGGATGCATTGTGTGTGTGTGTGTGTGTGTGTGTGTAGGGGGTGATGGGTGGGTGCATTGTGTGTGTGTGTAGGGGGTGATGGGGGGTGCATTGTATGTGTGTTTTGCGTGGGGGGAGTAATGGGGGGTGCATTGTATTTGTGTGTGTGTGTAGGGAGGAGAGGTGGGTGCATTGTATTTGAGTGTGTGTGTGTGTGTGTGTAGGGGGTGATGGGGGTGCATTGTGTGTGTGTGTGTGTGTGTGTGTGTGTAGGGGGTGATGGGGGATGCATTGTGTGTGTGTGTGTGTGTGTGTGTAGGGGGTGATGGGGGTGCATTGTGTGTGTGTGTGTGTGTGTGTGTGTAGGGGTAAAGGGGGTGCATTGTGTGTGTAGGGTGTGATGGTGGGTGCATTGTGTGTGTCTGTGTGTGTGTAGGTGGTAAAGGGGGGTGCATTGTGTGTGTAGGGGGTGATGGGTGGGTGCATTGTGTGTGTCAGAGCTGTGTGTGTCAGAGCTGTGTGTGTCAGAGCTGTGTATGTGTGTCAGAGCTGTGTGTGTGTGTGTGTGTCAGAGATGTGTGTGTGTGTCAGAGATGTGTGTGTGTGTGTGTGTGTGTGTCAGAGCTGTGTGTGTGTGTCAGAGCTGTGTGTGTGTGTCAGAGCTGTGTGTGTGTGTGTCAGAGCTGTGTGTGTGTGTCAGAGCTGTGTATGTAAGAAGCAGTCTGTGCAGCCCCCAGAACTATATGGGTCCCCCAGAGCGCTATGTCACCCATCCCAGTAATGAGTACACCACCAGAGCTGTTTGCCACTCCAGTAACGTCTATGCCCCCTGCCCCTCCTGTAATGTATATATTGTAGCCCCCAGCCCCTCCTGTGATGTATATACAGCAGTGCTGTCAGTGTGCAGTCATGTCTGTTAGTGACAGCCATCGTGAAACACAGCCACATGTCCTGAAGGAGCTGGACGGAAACAAGCGGGAGAGGTGAGTGAGGCTGCTGGCGATTTCCCCATATTAATACCTGTAACGGCTCATGCGCACGTAACTACTGAATATTCTGCAGCGATTTGACAGCACATGTGCGCGTCAAATCGCTGCAGAAACACTGCATAATGGATGCAGTTTTTCTTTACAAAAAATGCCGATTCCATGCGCTCTGGCTGCTGCCCCCACCATAGACAGAGGGGAGCTGCATCCATAGCACACGGAATAATTGACATGCTCATTTTATGAACTCACAGATTTGGGTCAACATTTTAGCACCCAAATCACAGCGTTCATAAAAGCTACGTGCGCACGTATCATGCACAATCTACATAGATTGTGCTGGGGACGCAGGACGCATGCATTTACACTGCAGTGCTATACGCAGTATAAATGCATGGAATTACGCAACGTGCGCACGAGCCCTAATGCGTCTGTGTCTGCATGTATGTCAGTGTATATGACTGTGCATATATTTGTCTGTTTATATGTATTTTTCTGAATTTGTCTTCAAATATGTATATATACGTATGCCTGTATGTGTATGTGCGTGTCTGTGTGTGTATGTGCGTGTCTGTGTGTGGATGGGGTCCACTGAGACTCTTTCACCCGGAGGCCAAAAAAACCTGGAGCCGGCCCTGGCTGCCTTAACATTGGGATCAATAAAAAATATGTGAGTAAGGTTCTGTACGCACGTTGCGTATTTGCATGCAGTTACGCTGCGATCTGCACCGCAGCGTAACTGCATGCGTCCTGCGTCCCCAGCACAATCTATGAAGATTATGCAGGAGCCGTGTGCACGTGGCGTATTAGAGTATAGCGATTCGGCTGCTGCCTGAAGCGCTGCGCTCTAAGAAGTGACGTGTCACTATTTTCATGTGCTTTGGATGTAACCCCCGCTCTGTCTATGGGAGGGGCTGCACTCAGAGCGCATGAAATTGGCTTTTCATTACGGACTCTTTCTGTAGCGATTTGAAGCGCATGTGTGCTGTTCAAATTGCTGCAGAAATTTCTGCAGAGACAAACGCAACGTGCGCACATAGCCTAACTCTACTTTCTGTGTATAAGTGACGGATGTGAGTGATCCTGGACTGTGTGTGTATTGTAGTACTGGAAATCTGAATGTGGCAGGATAAGATAAATGTTCATTGGATTTATATCTAAATGCTACGGTTCGCGCTCTACTGTTATAGCTAAAAATGTTAACGTTATGGGGCCCCCACCAGATTTTCTGCCCAGGGGCCCCCACCAACCTTAATCCGGCCCTGCCTGCACGTCTGTTGTTCACACTGCTGAGTTTACACATTCGTGCTTTACTATCAGCTCCCCATGACGTCTTTGGCTTCTCCCCCATCCTCTGCTACATGACTGACTCATCACTTGATTGGCACAGACGCGCCTCCGTCATGCGCTGCCTCCTCCTCCCTGCAGCCTGGGCCCGAGCGGGTCCCTGTGCTGAACGTGGGAATGAAGTCACTTCCTTCTCACGCTCGTGACCTGGGGGCTCGGCGTGACCTGCCGTCGGGGGGGCGTGGCAACATGACGCTGTGCGCGACGATTTGCTAATGGGCTCCTATACATCCCTACTTATACCCTTCACTCATCACCTATAGCCACGCCTCCTGATGAAGCCTTTGGTGAAACGCGCGTCGAGGCCCCGCCCCCACGCCCAGACACATCCACCATCTCTGCTCTGACATGACGCAAGGTAATACTGATTAACTTCTTATGCCCCCTTGCCATTGGGACTTTTATGGGATTCTACAGATCTCCTACATAAACTGTTTACTTTACACTGTCCCTATCTGACTTTTCACGGGCCATTTTACACTCTGTATAATCCTCCATTATATTGCTGCCTGTCAGCAGGTTTTGCCATCTGGTGGTGTGTCCTGGTACTGCTGTGGGTTGTTTTCTGGCAGGCTGTTTCCATCTAGCCTGCAACTACTGTGTGTCCTGTATCACCTCTACATTTACATTTAATAAAATTTGTATTTCACTCTGATTATCTGCGGTCCTCTCTTTTTGTATCCCCACCTCTATTTATTGGTATCTTGGGGCTACATATTTTTAGGTTCTATATTTCTTGTGGACCCCTTTCCGGTCATAGGAAAGCTTGTTTAGGTTATCTTGGTAGATGTTAGACTGTATGGGCTGTATTTCGAACACACCCCTATCACATGACAAAAATGACTCATACCTGGAAGGAGCCCATACATTCTAGCATCTACCAAGGCCAGGCAGCAAATAGGGGTGGAAAAAGATAGTAAAACCCACCCCCACATATTAGCTATTCAGCAGCTCCTGTCAATCAAACAGCAGTGCATTTCTGTAACTTTACTTGCAGATATTTGTGCAATAAAACATCCAATCCCAGAATAAAAGCTCAGCTTACATTCAGCCTCCGAGCACCAGTATAGCACTGGCTTTACTTTATATATGAAATCCTGATGGTTGGTTCTCTTTACTTCTATTCACAATGTGGTAATGTAAATGTCTGTGTGCCGCTGCTCGGATCCGGACCTTCCGGTGGGTGGCTTGAGGGTCTCCGGACCCGGGGGTCCTGCGGACACTCCGAATAAAGGGGGATTTGTATGGGCGCGTATATTTACGGGCTGAGCCGTAGACAGTTCGTGACGCCACCCACGGTGTGTGGTGAGGTTGGACACCACCGCTGCTGTGACGGGGCACCCGGGGAAGATGTTGTGCAGCAAGTTGTTTGTGGTGCAGGGAGATGGGCGACCGCAGGGTACCGATGTACTCACTATTAGAAACACACACGAGTCTCTGGTAAACCAAATGATGGTGCTCGGTGCCCGCAGCCGGCTGCGTTCTGGTCCCCCACCCGGCTGGAGGTCTCTGTCTTTCTCCTGCACCCGTGTGAGATGGTGGACTGCCTGCGCTTGCAACTTCAGGAGTCTGCTCCCGGCTTGTGGTCACCTAAGGAGTCCTTTGCCCGCAGACGCTGGCCGGTGGGATCTCTGAGCCATGGCGGTGGCCTTCAATTGGTTAATTAACCAAGGACAGTGGTTTCTGTGCTTAGCTTCAGGGTCTGAGTACCCCTTCTGGTACTCCGGCTTCCGCATTGGTTCCCCGGGTCAGTACCAGTGGGCCACTACCCTGTCCCAGTCCACCACGGTTCCACCTCACCGTCTCCCTGGCTCCTGCAGACAGAGGTCCCCGTCTGCCTCCTAGCCAAAGGCACCAGGGCTCTTAACCTAGCACCTGTCAGTTTGCTTCAGGCCCGACACCCAGGCCTCCACTCTACAACTCTACTCCTCCACAACTGACTTTTCCCGCCCCCGGGCTGTCTAGACTCCTCGGTGGGCGTCTTCCAACCACCTTGTTCTTCCCCCTGGTGTGTCCATCAAGCCCTTAAAGGGGGGGTGACTAGGGTTTTGTGTTTGACTGTGTGTTACTGTCGCGGGCGGGGAGGAGGGTGTCAGCACACTACGCTCGCCCCCTTCTGCTCGGGTCCGGCGGCCGCTGCTCAGTGGTGGCTCGAGCCGTAGGCCGGATCCCGGGGGTTTCTCGAGCGGCACCCCTCGCCCGTGAGTGAAAGGGGTTTGTTATAGTTCGTGACGCCACCCACGGTTGTGGTGATTTCACCACCGCTGCTCAATGCGGGGATCCCGGGGATGGTGATGCGGAGCAGCCAGGTGTTGTGTTGCCCCTCCGTGAGCAGGGGTTGGTGATCCCGGGGCCCGGTGATGGTTTGTGAGGTGCGGGGCCTGGTGGGCGCAGGGACGCGGGGGCAGCGCTGTGCCTTGCGGCACTGTGGTACTCACTCAGCCTGAGACACGGACACAGTTTGTACGGTAAACCAAACGGCTGATAGGACGGTCCCACAGACGGCTGCACCTGCACTCCCGGTAGGTGACGGTGATGTCCCTCTTCCTTGCACCTATGGTTGACTTGTGGTAGCGGTGGATTCCCTCCGGTTACCCGCTCCCCGACTACAATCTGGGCCGGAGGAGCTCTACACTTTGCCCGCAGGCGCTGGCCCTGAGAAACTGGTGCCTTGGCGGTGGCGGTGTCTCTCTGCTTCAGGTTGAGCTGTTGCCTTCAATCGGGACTTGGTTGCTGGGGGATCTACGTCCCCTTCACTGACGGATTCGGCAAATTTGGAGACTCCTAGCCTTGCCGGGGTCCGAGAGGCCCCTGCCCTGGTGCTGACTGTCCTTCGGAACACTGCTCCAGACCACCGGGCACACAGCCAACGGGGTCCTTCCAGGAACTTCCAAACGGTCCCCCTCCAGACAGTCACCGCCGTCGCTGACCTTGCTGATCTGGCCCTACACAAAGCTGGACCCTTCAGGCTTTCCTTCCTTCTTGTCACCTCACTTGCTTTCCTCCTTTTCCACTCTTCTACTTTCACTTAGTTGTTTACTCCTTTCTAGCACTCAGCTAGACTTCACTCTTGCCCTGCCTGGGCTACTCTGCTGTTCACTCGTTCATGTCCCTCACTGGACTGCCTGGTACTTCCTGCCTCCAGAGCTGTGATCTCCTTGGTGGGCGGAGCCAACCGCCTGGCCTACCCCCTGGTGTGAATCATCAGCCTCTGGAGGAAGGCAACAAGGATTTGTAGTTTAGCTGTGATGTGCCTACCTGGAGTGTGGGGTGTGGTGGTGTTGTGACCTGTGACCCCTGGCTTGCCCAGGGCGTCACATTCCCCCTTAGCAAAATGCAGACCGTCCGCGGGCTGCCGTCCTACACCGGTTTTATTTTTCTGAAAAAGATAACATTTGGTAAATCAACATATATACATTTTTAATAACTCTTCCCAAGACGGGAGGCACATTTAAACGTTGCAACGGTTTACGGTTACGGTTTCCGCTCTCTCCCACCCAAGTAACCTGGCCCTGATGCTGCCCCTAAAACCCAGGCAGCACCCCTTGACCCACAGTCCAACACACGGTACCCGAGCGGGATCTGTCCTTCCCTCCAGAGGGTAGCCACCGGTTCCTTTGGTGGCTGGGCCCCAGCCTGCTCTGCTCAGGGCTCTCCCTCCAACCTGCCTCTCCGGAGGCGGCATTGCGGAAAACGGTAACAGTAACCAACATATTTACAAGCCACTAACGTCTGTGGTTGCCCTGCAAGTTCACGGGCTTGTCCATGGATAGTTCCCATGCATTTTTAAACGGTCCCCACGGGGACAACGGTGCCGTCTCCGGCCGGTTGCAAATCACAACAGACAATCTGGTGAAAACTCGGTAATCATCACTTTTTCATTTGCAGAACTTTCAAACAAACAAACAAACAAACAACCACTCTGCACATTCCCTGACCCCTTTTATCACAGAACGGTCTCCCTGTACCTAAGTGGGGGTCTACCTAGGTTGGAACGGGTGGACCTTCGGGGCCCGGTGTCAGTGGTGCTGGGTAGTGGGGCAGAGGGAACAACTGGTTCCACCTCCCGGCTTTCGTGTGGGACAGGTGGAGGCATAGGGGAGCTGGGCATAGGTTCATCCCTGGGCACTGGCATCGGTTCTGGCTCACGGTTGACCGCTTCCACTACTTCTTCATCCACAGGTTGTGGGAACAGTATCACTGGAAGAATCACCGCGCCGTTCTGCATAGGCCAGTCTGCGGGGAAGTCACCCATCACCGTGTGGATCACCTCTTTTTCCTTTTCCGCTGGGGGAGGAGCTGGCACCTCCGGCATTGTCCTCAAGGCTGGTGGGCACCTTTTCAAATGGTCCCGAGAAACCGTGGCCAAAGTGCCCCCTTGGTCGTGACTGATCTGGTAAGTCTTTCCATTTTCCCATCCGGTGGGCTGAATGACGTAGGGGGTTTGTTCCCACTGATCATCCAGCTTGTGGGTTTTTCTCTTCCGCTTCAACAACACATCTCCAGGCTGGAAAGGCCCGGCAGCCGCTCTCTGATTGAAGTGCCGCTCCTGCTGTTTTCGACTCTGACCCAGGTTCTTCTCCACATACTCCTGAATTTGTCGGTACTGCACCCTCCGCCGGGCATCCCATTCAGCCGTTGCGGGGAGCGTCTCTGGGGCTTCCAATCCCATTTCCAAATCCACTGGCAGCCGGCCAGGCCGAGCTCTCATCAGATACGCTGGGGTGCACTTTGTCGAGCTGGACGGGATATTATTGTACATATCGACCAAGTCAGGCAGCTTCTCCGGCCACAGGTTCCGTTCATCTAGTGGCAACGTCTTGAGGAGACCCAGGACTAGATGGTTCATCTTCTCACACATACCGTTGGTCTGGGCATGGTAAGGAGTGGTCCGGATCTTCTTGCAACCATACAGCTGACAAAACTCATGGAATACCTCCGCTTCAAAGGCTGGACCTTGGTCGGTGAGCACCCTCTCAGGGTATCCATGGGGCCGACAGAAGTACGCCTGGAACGCTCTCGCAGCGGTACGGCCGGTTAAGTCCTTGACCGGGACAACCACAATGAACCGAGAATAATGGTCCACTATGGTCAGAGCGTAGGTATACCCACTTCGGCTGGGGGTGAGCTTCACATGGTCCAAGGCGACCAGCTCCAATGGTTGGTGTGTAACGATGGGATGCAGGGGGGCCTTCTGGCTAGCTTCATCCTTCCTCCTCAACGTGCAAGGACCACATTCTCGACACCAGGCTTCTACCGATTCCCGCATCCCACTCCAATAGAACCGCTCTCTTAACAGCATCTCCAGCTTCTTCCATCCGAAGTGGCCGGCTCCATCATGGTACGCCTGCAGAACCGTGGGCACATCAGCCTGGGGAATAACCAGCTGGCGGGTCTTCTCGTGGGTCTTCGGGTTAATCAGCTCCTGGTACAGCCTCCCCTGATGCAGGCACAGTCGGGCCTGTTCTTTCCACAAGCGTTGGGCCTCCGCTGGGGCGGCAGGGTCCATCCTGGCGGCGCCTTGCTCTACCAGGTTCTTGACCAAGCGGACCGCGGGCGCATGATTTTGAGCCTCTTGCCACTTCTGACTAGGTAGCGGATCCAGATTCACCCGTTGTTGATGGACATGGATCTTCTCACCTGATGGCCAGTGGAATGCAGGCAACTCGATCTCCTCGAGGTCATCATCTTTGCACTCACCTTCTGACAAGTGGGGCATTCGAGAGAGGGCATCAGCATTGATGTTGACACGACCGGCCCTATATTTGATGGTGAAGTCATAGTTGGCTAGTCTGGCTACCCACCGCTGTTCTAATGCACCCAGTTTGGCCGTGTCCAGGTGAGTCAACGGATTGTTATCCGTAAAAGCGGTGAACTTTGCGGCGGCCAGGTAGTGGCGGAACCGCTCGGTGATAGCCCACACCAGTGCCAGGAGCTCAAGCTTGAAAGAGCTATAGTTCTCAGGGTTCCTTTCGGTCGGCCGGAGTTTTCGACTAGCATAGGCAATCACTTTCTCTTTGCCTTCCTGGACCTGGGATAGGACTGCCCCCAAACCCACATTGCTGGCATCAGTGTGGAGAATGAATGGGCAGCCGTAGTCCGGATACGCCAGGACCTCTTCTCCGGTCAAAGCCTCCTTCAGCTGACGGAAGGACTCCTCATGCTTGTCCTCCCACACCAGTGGGGCTGGTCTCCCCCCTTTGGTCTGTCCCACGAGGAGGTCTTGCATGGAGGCAGCCATCTTCGTGTACCCCTTGATGAAGCGCCGGTAGTACCCCACCAGACCCAGGAACTGCCTTACTTCCCTTACTGTAGTTGGTCTCGGCCAGCTCTGGATGGCAGTGATCTTCTCAGGGTCGGGAGCGACACCATCCACACTCACCACATGCCCGAGATACTGCACCCTGGGCTTCAGCAGGTGGCATTTAGAGGGCTTCAATTTCATCCCCTACTTGGCAAGGGACGCGAACACCTCGGCCAGGTGCTCCAGATGGGCTTCATACGTCTGGGAATAAACAATCACATCATCCAAGTACAGCAGGACAGTCTCGAAGTTTAAATGTCCCAAACAGCACTCCATCAGCCGTTGGAAGGTCCCAGGGGCATTGCACAGCCCAAACGGCATGCTATTGAATTCGCAAAGCCCCATCGGGGTGGTGAAGGCGGTCTTCTCCCGGTCTTCTGGGGCCACGGCCACTTGCCAGTACCCACTGGTCAGGTCCAGGGTAGAGAAATAATTTGCCGTCCGCAGCGCGGCCAACGATTCTTCAATACGGGGCAGCGGGTAGGCATCTTTGTGGGTTATCTGATTAATCTTCCGGTAGTCCACACACATCCGCATGGTACCATCCTTCTTCTTGACCAGTACCAACGGAGCGGCCCAGGGACTACAGCTATCCCGAATGACCCCTGCCTCCTTCATATTCCTCAACATATCTTTGGCACACTGGTAATGTGCAGGGGGAATAGGCCGGTACCTCTCTTTGATAGGGGGGAGTTCCCCGGTGGGGATGTGATGTTGGACCCCTTTGATCTGCCCGAAGTCTAGTGGGTGCTTACTGAATACCTGTTCATACTCTTGCACCACCCTGTATACCCCCGCCTTGTGATGTGTAGGGGTATCGTCAGTGCCCACATGTAGCTGTTGGTGCCACTCCTTCACCTCCCCCTGCGGTGGGGAAGTGCTGGTAGCAGGTGGGGAGACTGAGGGACTGGTTTCATGGATGGTGTGAGGATCTAGGGTGAGCAGTTTGGCGATGGTAGCATACCGGGGGAGCCTGACCTCTTCCTCCCCACAATTCAACACCCTCACGGGCACCCTCCCCTTTTTCACGTCTACCACCCCTCGGGCGGCTATTACGGTGGGCCAGTGCTCGGAGGGTATGGGCTCCATCATGGCAGGGTAGTCACGCCCCTGAGGTCCTACGGCTGCCCTACACCAAATCATCATCTCACTTCTGGGGGGCACAAGCAACGGGGCCGCATCCATCACTCTCACGCCACCAATCTCTCCTCCTGTTGAATTTACATGCTGGCGGTACATCAAGGCACGAATTTCACGCTGCACAGCTCCCTGCCGCCGTGGCGGCCAGCTGTTTCAATAGAGCCAACACATCACCCATACAGTGCTCCATCACATTGGTTCCCAGCACTATCTTCGGGTTATGATCACTGGGCTCATTCATGATCACAATCATACCCTGGTGTTGCAGTTCAGCTTGCCCCACTGTCATGGCCACCTGCTTATACCCCACTTGGGTCAAAGGGAGTCCATTGGCAGCAATCAGCGTTATACTAGTATCTGGGGGTGCCAGCTCGTCCGTCCCCCAATACCGCTGGTACAATGTGTATGGTATGGTGGTTACCTGGGATCCAGTGTCCAAGAGAGCCATCACCGGTATACCGTCCACAACCACGGGAATGATGGGTCGAGCTCCGATATACCGATCCCGCCAGTCCGAGGGGCCACGGGGTTCTACTTCTGAGGATTGGCCCGGGGCCCCAAGGGTTGCTCGTTTAACGGGCACTCTCGATAGTAATGCCCCGGCTTACGGCACTTGTAGCAGATTGGAGGCCTGCTCCGCGGGGGATTAGCACCTCTCCGTGTCAGGGCCGGGCGGTCGGGCAGACCCAGGAGGTGGATCCACTGGGCCGAACTCTAAGATGGTGGTAGGGAGTCCGGTAGCTGAAGCACTGATGGGCAGCAGAACAGTCCATGCAAGTGAAGGTAGCGGAGGAGTCCCTGGGACCACGGAGTCACAGATGGCAGTCCGGGTGACGTAGCTCAGGTTCGGAAGCCAAGATGATGTCAGGCGGGGTCCGGAACCTTTGGAGCGAGATGACGGGTCACCGCAGGGATCCGGGATGGTACGGACTGTCAGATGGCAGACGGACAGCGTGCGGGGCTCGGGATTCAGCAGGACTGGATGGCGAGGCGGGATCAGCTCTAGAAGAGAGATACGTAAGTATGGCAGGAAAACACAAGGAGACCTGACTCCTAGCTCAGAAAACACGAAGATCAGGCCCCGCCCCCTTGGACAAGAACCCCCTTTATACCCCGTACCTGTCTAACCTCATTTCCTGTTAATGGGCGCTGGCCCTTTAAGAAAGGGTCAGTGACCGCGCGCGCGCCCTAATGCGCATGCGCGCGGCCCGGGTGCCAGAAGCCAGGGAAGGAGGCTGAGAGGAGGACGCAGGGGAGCCGGCCAGGGCCTGGGAGGCCGTCGGGCGCCGGGATTGGCGGCCAGGGAGCCTAGGAAGGACGGGCACAAGAGACTGGGACGCGGGGAGCGTGGCAGGTGAGCCGGGGAGCGGGACAGGAGACCCGGGAAGGGGAGCCGAGGACCCGGGGAGCGTGACAGTACCCCCCTCCCCACGCCCCCCTCCCCGCAACCGGGACATGAAGGCACGGATCAGAGGAGAGCCCACGTTCTCCCTGGGTTCCCAGGATCTATCCTCAGGACCATACCCCTCCCAGTCCACCAGGAAGAACTGCCGGCCACGAACAGTCTTCATGGCTACGATATCCCTTACCGCATAGATGTCGTCCTCAGCAATAGGAGGAGGAGCCGGACTGGCAGCAGCGGAGAAGGGACCAAGGAACACCGGCTTGAGTAGAGAGACGTGGAAGGAGTTGGGTATTTTCATCGTGGTCGGAAGCCTCAGTTTGTAGGAGACCTCATTGATCTTGCTGAGGACCTTAAACGGCCCGATGTAGCGAGGGCCCAGCTTGTAGGAAGGTATCTTCAGTCGGATGTACTGGGAAGCAAGCCAGACCAGGTCACCAGGAGAGAAACACGGAGGGTCTAGACGCCTTTTGTCAGCGTGTTTCTTCATCCGCTGGGAAGCGCGCCCAAGGGACGCCTTGACAGAGTCCCAAATGGTAGCGAAGTCACGGGCTACAGTATCAGCAGCAGGGACATCCGAAGAAGGGGATATAGGCAACGGGACGGAAGGCTGCAGTCCGTAAACGACATGGAAGGGAGATTTGGAGGACGACTCACTGACGTGGTGGTTATGGGAGAATTCAGCCCAAGGCAGAAGCGTGGACCAGTCGTCGTGATGGGCGTTGACATAGTGACGTAAGAAGGAGGTCAAGATTTGATTGACCCTTTCCACTTGGCCATTAGACTGAGGATGGTAAGCGGAAGAAAAGTCCAGAGTCACTCCCAGATGTTTGCAGAGAGCCCTCCAGAAGCGGGAGGTGAACTGAGTTCCTCTGTCGGACACGATGTGGGAAGGAAAGCCATGCAAGCGGAAGATATGTTGTATATAGGCTTCCGCGAGTTCCTGAGCAGAGGGCAGTCCGGGCATAGGGACGAAGTGAGCCATTTTGGAGAACCGATCCACCACGACCCATATGACTGTGTGTCCGGATGATACTGGCAAGTCCGTAATAAAGTCCATCGCTATGTGTTGCCATGGAACTGAGGGTATCGGCAGAGGCAGAAGACGGCCATAGGGCAGGTGTTTGGGCGTCTTGTTCCTGGCACAAGAGGGGCAGGCAGAGACAAAGGCGGCAACGTCCGTGCGAAGGAATGGCCACCAGTAATGGCGTACAATCGCACCCCATGTTCTCTTCTGGCCTGCATGGCCGGCTGTTTTCGAGGCATGACCCCAGTGTAACACTTTTGGCCTGTCGGTCTCAGAGACATAGGTCTTCCCGGGTGGTATCTGGGCCAGAGTGACAGGAGCCACCGGAACAATCTTGCTAGGAGAGATGATAGGTTGGGTAGTCTCTTCCTCCTGCTCCAGAGGCATGAGAGACCTAGACAAGGCATCAGCGCGTATATTCTTGTCTGCGGGTCGGAAGTGAAGCTGGAAGTCAAACCTGGCAAAGAATAAGGACCACCTGGCTTGTCGTGGGTTCAGTCGCTGAGCGGACCGCAGGTATTCCAGGTTCTTGTGGTCCGTGTAGATAATCACAGGGTACACTGCTCCTTCCAGGAGGTAGCGCCACTCCTCCAGAGCCAGTTTGACCGCCAATAGTTCTCGGTCACCGATGGTGTAATTACGTTCAGGTGCTGAGAAGCTTTTAGAGAAGAAACCGCAAGTCACCATCTTCCCGGAGGAGGATTTTTGCATGAGCACTGCTCCGGCTCCTGAGGAGGAGGCATCCACCTCTAAGGTGAACTGGCGGTTTAACTCCGGTCGGTGGAGTACAGGAGAGGAGGCGAATGCTCGCTTCAGGGAGCAAAACGCGGCGTCGGCCGCAGGTGACCAGTCCTTTGGATTAGCCTCCTTTTTGGTCAGAGCGGAGAGAGGAGCAGTCAGGGCGGAGAAGTGAGGGATAAACTGGCGGTAGTAGTTGGCAAATCCCAGGAACCGTTGGATTGCCTTCAGTCCAGAAGGGGGAGGCCAGTGGAGGATGGAGGAGACCTTCTTTGGATCCATCTGCAGCCCAGTACCCGAGATGATGTATCCCAGGAAAGGAAGAGAAGACTGCTCAAAGACGCACTTTTCATATTTGGCGTAGAGACGATTCTCTCTCAGTCTTTGTAGAACCAGCTTTACGTTCTCTCTGTGGGTCTGGAGGTCCGGAGAGAAGACAAGGATGTCATCCAGATAAACTACTACACATACGTAGAGGAGGTCCCGGAAAATGTCGTTCACCAGTTCTTGGAATACGGCAGGAGCGTTACACAGACCGAAGGGCATCACGCAGTATTCATAGTGCCCATCGCGAGTATTAAACGCGGTCTTCCATTCGTCTCCAGAGCAGATACGCACTAGGTTGTAGGCACCCCGAAGATCCAGTTTGGTGAACACACGGGCTCCTCTGAGCCGATCGAATAATTCGGGGATGAGCGGTAGGGGGTACTTGTTTTTTATGGTAATCTGATTCAAGCCCCGGTAGTCAATGCATGGGCGTAGGTCACCCTCTTTCTTCTTAACGAAGAAGAAGCCTGCTCCCGCAGGAGAGGAGGATCTCCGGATGAATCCCTTTGCCAGGCTTTCCGTGATGTAGGTGGACATGGCCCTGGTTTCGGCTGGAGACAACGGATATATCCGTCCTCGAGGTGGTGTTGTTCCTGGGAGCAGGTCGATGGCGCAATCGTAGGGACGGTGTGGCGGAAGTACCTCAGACTCCTTCTTGTCAAAAACGTCCGCGAAGGACCAATAGGCCGAGGGCAGACCCGGTAGGTACTCAGGAACCGGAGGTCGTCGGACTGGTTGTATAGACTTTAAACATCTTTCATGACAGGCAGAGCCCCAACGGGTGATTTCGCCAGTACCCCAGCTGACTGATGGTTCATGTGTTCGCAACCAAGGAAGTCCCAGCAGGATTTGATGGGACATGTGTGGAAGGACGTAGAGAGAGATGTTCTCGGTGTGCAGAGCACCGATACGCAGTTCCACCGGCTTGGTGATCCAGGAGATGGTATCAGAGAGGGGTCTCCCATCCACCGAGGCTATCAGTAGGGGCTTCTCGAGTAGAGTAACAGGCAGCTGGTATTTGTCCACCGTGGCCTGCTGGATAAAATTGCCTGCTGCTCCGGAGTCGAGGTATGCCTCAGCCGTGTAGCGCGTCTCTCCTGTTGATACTTGTACCGTCCACATAACTGGGTCTGAGAGAGTCCCAGCACCTAGGGTGGCCTCTCCTACCAACCCTAGGCTTTGGAGTTTCCCGGCCTTTCCGGACAGGAGCGTAGGAGATGTGTGCCCTCTCCGCAGTAAAAGCAGAGGCCCTTGGCGAGCCGCTCTGCTCGACGTTGGTCAGACTGTCGTACTCTGTCAACCTGCATGGGTTCGTGGACAGGAATCCCAGCTGTTGATGACTGTGGCACAGAGGATTTCTGTGGCGGGGAGGAGTGCCGTACCGCACGTCGCTCACGAACCAGCTCTTTGGAGCGCTCCTGAAAACGAATGTCCACTCGAGTGGCTAGGGCAATCAGGGCATCTAGGGTGGAGGGCACGTCACGACCCGCCAACTCATCTTTGATGCGACTAGAAAGTCCTTCCCAGAAGGCGGCTGTCAGGGCCTCATTATTCCACCCGAGTTCAGAAGCCAAAGTGCGGAAACGGATGGCGTATTGGCCCACCGTCAGTGTTCCTTGACGTAGGCGGAGAAGTGATGAAGCAGACGCAGAGGCGCGTCCCGGCTCGTCAAAGGTACTGCGAAAGGCCTGCAGGAACTCTTGAAGATCCTTGGTCATGGGGTCCTCCTTCTCCCACAAGGGGTTCATCCACGCCAGTGCCTCGCCCTCCAGGTGAGACATTATAAAGGCGACCTTGGCTTGGTCGGAGGCGAACAGATGTGGCAGCTGCGTGAAATGAAGGGAACATTGGTTTATGAAGCCCCTGCAGGTCTTGGGATCTCCAGCATAACGAGGTGGTGACGCCAAACGGAGTCGGGAGGCATCCGACGCGGCTGCCACTGGTGCGGGAGCCGTGGATGGCCTAGTGGGGGACCTGGTTGTCGCAGGCGTCATTGATGCTTGTAACGTGTACAGGCGGGTGTCCACGGAGGTCATAAATTGCAGCATGCGGGTCTGGACTTCACGCTGGCGTTGGAGTTCCTCTTGCAGGGCCAATAGTGCTGCAGCGGGATCCATGGCCTGATCTTACTGTCAGGGCCGGGCGGTCGGGCAGACCCAGGAGGTGGATCCACTGGGCCGAACTCTAAGATGGTGGTAGGGAGTCCGGTAGCTGAAGCACTGATGGGCAGCAGAACAGTCCGTGCAAGTGAAGGTAGCGGAGGAGTCCCTGGGACCACGGAGTCACAGATGGCAGTCCGGGTGACGTAGCTCAGGTTCGGAAGCCAAGATGATGTCAGGCGGGGTCCGGAACCTTTGGAGCGAGATGACGGGTCACCGCAGGGATCCGGGATGGTACGGACTGTCAGATGGCAGACGGACAGCGTGCGGGGCTCGGGATTCAGCAGGACTGGATGGCGAGGCGGGATCAGCTCTAGAAGAGAGATACGTAAGTATGGCAGGAAAACACAAGGAGACCTGACTCCTAGCTCAGAAAACACGAAGATCAGGCCCCGCCCCCTTGGACAAGAACCCCCTTTATACCCCGTACCTGTCTAACCTCATTTCCTGTTAATGGGCGCTGGCCCTTTAAGAAAGGGTCAGTGACCGCGCGCGCGCCCTAATGCGCATGCGCGCGGCCCGGGTGCCAGAAGCCAGGGAAGGAGGCTGAGAGGAGGACGCAGGGGAGCCGGCCAGGGCCTGGGAGGCCGTCGGGCGCCGGGATCGGCGGCCAGGGAGCCTAGGAAGGACGGGCACAAGAGACTGGGACGCGGGGAGCGTGGCAGGTGAGCCGGGGAGCGGGACAGGAGACCCGGGAAGGGGAGCCGAGGACCCGGGGAGCGTGACACTCCGCTGCATCCAGGGTACATCTTCAGGGCTGTCAGCAAGCTGTATCTGTGCTGAAGGCTGGGATCTGGTCAGAGGTTGTAGTGCAGCAAGGATTTTGGCAAGGTCTCCGTCCATACGACGGACCTGGGCTGCCAGTTCTTCCACCGTGCTGCTCGGGGCTGCAGGTATTGGAGAGGTTGGTTTGGCTGAGGCCGCCACAACGGGAGCCGTCTCAATGGGCCACGGGGCGGGTTCCAGAACTTCGGCAGCTGGGGGCTGTAGTGCTTTAATGGCCCGCTCCTTTAACACAGCAAAGTCCACATCAGGGTGTTCCAGGGCCCACAGCCGGAGTTGTTTACGATCCTCAGGGGACCTCATCCCCTGCGCAAATTGCTCCACTAACATCTTGTTGCTATCCGCCTCATTAATAGGGTTCACCCGCTTCAGCGTGCGGAGGGCGGTCTGCAGACGTAGAGCATAGTCCCGAATGCTATCCCCAGCTCGTTGCCGACACTGGTAAAACTGCATCCTCAGCTCAGCTTCAGTCCGGGTCTCGAAGGCAGTCTGTAGCTTCTCAAAGATGGTGGCTACAGAGAGCTGGTCCCCCTCGGCCCAGGTCTCCGCTTCCTGCTCCGCCGCACCGGTTAGCTGGCCTAGCACTAACGCTGCACGTTGCTTATCAGTCAGGGGGTACAGCTCTAGCAACGGGTTAAGCTTTTTCCGGAAGGCCTGTAGGGCATCCGGTTTCCCGTCATACTGCGGTAGCCAGGCAGCTCCGGGCGCATAGGGCAAGGAGAACGGCATGACCTGAGCGAGCGCGGGGGCCGCGGCACCTCCCGCCGGTACAGCCGGGACCTGGGCAGGCCCATTCCCCTCCGCGGGTGCCGCTGAGGCTGCGACCACCGCTCCTCCAGCGGCTCCGTCGGGCGCAGACATCTTGTTTCCGTCCCCCTTAGCTCTTTCCAGCCCCTCCTCTCTCGGGGCGGGGTCTTGGCCTTCGCGCCTCTACTGCTCGAGAAGACGCTCGAGCGGGAACTTTTCGCGCCAAAGATGGCGGCTTCTGCAATTTTTCTGCCGGATACCTCCGGCGGTAACAAGGCGCACCTCTACCAGACGGCAGAGCGGTAAGATCCTGTTCGTGACGCCAAGTTGTCGCGGGCGGGGAGGAGGGTGTCAGCACACTACGCTCGCCCCCTTCTGCTCGGGTCCGGCGGCCGCTGCTCAGTGGTGGCTCGAGCCGGGGGTTTCTCGAGCGGCACCCCTCGCCCGTGAGTGAAAGGGGTTTGTTGGGTGCGGGGATTGTTATAGTTCGTGACGCCACCCACGGTTGTGGTGATTTCACCACCGCTGCTCAATGCGGGGATCCCGGGGATGGTGATGCGGAGCAGCCAGGTGTTGTGTTGCCCCTCCGTGGGCAGGGGTTGGTGATCCCGGGGCCCAGTGATGGTTTGTGAGGTGCGGGGCCTGGTGGGCGCAGGGACGCGGGGGCAGCGCTGTGCCTTGCGGCACTGTGGTACTCACTCAGCCTGAGACACGGACACAGTTTGTACGGTAAACCAAACGGCTGGTAGGACGGTCCCACAGACGGCTGCACCTGCACTCCCGGTAGGTGACGGTGATGTCCCTCTTCCTTGCACCTATGGTTGACTTGTGGTAGCGGTGGATTCCCTCCGGTTACCTGCTCCCCGACTGCAATTTGGGCCGGAGGAGCTCTACACTTTGCCCGCAGGCGCTGGCCCTGAGAAACTGGTGCCTTGGCGGTGGCGGTGTCTCTCTGCTTCAGGTTGAGCTGTTGCCTTCAATCGGGACTTGGTTGCTGGGGGATCTACGTCCCCTTCACTGACGGATTCGGCAAATTTGGCGACTCCTAGCCTTGCCGGGGTCCGAGAGGCCCCTTCCCTGGTGCTGACTGTCCTTCGGAACACTGCTCCAGACCACCGGGCACACAGCCAACGGGGTCCTTCCAGGAACTTCCAAACGGTCCCCCTCCAGACAGTCACCGCCGTCGCTGACCTTGCTGATCTGGCCCTACACAAAGCTGGACCCTTCAGGCTTTCCTTCCTTCTTGTCACCTCACTTGCTTTCCTCCTTTTCCACTCTTCTACTTTCACTTAGTTGTTTACTCCTTTCTAGCCCTCAGCTAGACTTCACTCTTGCCCTGCCTGGGCTACTCTGCTGTTCACTCGTTCATGTCCCTCACTGGACTGCCTGGTACTTCCTGCCTACAGAGCTGTGATCTCCTTGGTGGGCGGAGCCAACCGCCTGGCCCACCCTCTGGTGTGAATCATCAGCCTCTGGAGGAAGGCAACAAGGATTTGTAGTTTAGCTGTGATGTGCCTACCTGGAGTGTGGGGTGTGGTGGTGTTGTGACCTGTGACCCCTGGCTTGCCCAGGGCGTCACATTACCTGTGAGGGAACGGTGTAATGCAGGGCCCTACCTGTGACTACCTGGTTCGCCAGGGCGTCACATCTGCACTAAGCATTTTATAGCCGTGTCTCATTCTATACAAATGCATTCCACTTTACACAGGCCCTGTAATAAGCTTTCTGCATATTGGGATACTCTACTATATCTAGTGTTGTCATTGTATAGGGTAAATTCATATACATATAATGTGGCGGTGTCTGTGTTCACAGTAAGTATTTTATAGATAACAGCCTTATTGTGTACAGATGTATCAGCTCTACAGAAAGCCTCTTACCCTCTGTACACAATTAGCTGATCCATATATATACGCCATAGACACAATTTGCCCCTTATATGCTTTAGCTTTATTTTACTCTTTCCAGTGTTGTTGATCTTATGGCATTCTGAAACTTCATGAAAGATGGCAGCTACATATAGCAAACGCCTGTCTATACAACAAGATCAGACACCGCCTGCTCCACCATAATAACAGCGGGAATCCCTCCAGTAATTGCAGGAAGCGTGTGGCCGTCTTTCCTTATAGAAAGTGCATAGCCTTTGTTCTGTCCTCCCTACATGTAGCCTGAGCGTATGCAGTTTGACAGGCAGATAAACCTTATCCACCGTAGTTCAATAATTAGACTGTTGCTTGAAGTCTGTGCATTTATTAAACGTAGGTAAATATATTCAGATTGACTGATTGATGGTGAAACTGGAACAACAGATATGTACAATCAGTACATGCAAATATAACAGGGTAAATTTATGCAGAACAAATACAGATGTCTGCATAATATGCATACGGATTACAAACAGTTTAATCCTAAAGGCCCCGTCACACTAAGCAACATCGCTAGCAACATCGCTGGTAACGAACAACTTTTGTGACGTTGCTAGCGATGTTGCTGTGTGTGACATCCAGCAACAACCTGGCCCCTGCTGTGAGGTCGTTGGTTGTTGCTGAATGTCCTGGGCCATTTTTTAGTTGTTGCTCTCCTGCTGTGAAGCACAGATCGCTGTGTGTGACAGCGAGACAGCAACAACTAATGTGCAGTGAGCAGGAGCCAGCTTCTGCTGAGGCTGGTAACTAATGTAAACATCAGGTAACCAAGAAGCCCTGTCCTTGGTTACCCGATATTTACCTTTGATACCAGCCTCCTCCGCTCTCACTGTCAGTGCCGGCTCCTGCTCTGTGCACAGATAGCTGCAGCACACATCAGGCAATTAACCCGATGTGTGCTGTAACTAGGAGAGCAAGGAGCCAGCGCTCAGTGTGCGCTGCTCCCTGCTCTGTGCACATTTAGCTGCAGCACACATCGGGTTAATTAACCTGATGTGTGCTGTAACTAGGAGACTGGGGGCTGGTCACTGGTTGCTGGTGAGCTCACCAGCAACTCGTGTAGCCACGCTCCAGCGATCCCTGCCAGGTCAGGTTGCTGGTGGGATCGCTGGAGCGTCGCAGTGTGACAGCTCACCAGCAACCTCCTAGCAACTTACCAGCGATCCCTATCGTTGTTGGGATCGCTGGTAAGTTGCTTAGTGTGACTGGACCTTTACTTAGAAAGGCAGCTAATTAAACACAGCGAAAGTCCGGAGTTTAAGATTGCAATAAACGTGGAAGTCCTTACCAGCGATGCTTACATGAGGGGATGTAAGATGGAGACTGGCTTTGCTTATGAGCTTGCAGGAATTGAGGCCTTCCCCCAAAATGCATTGCAAGGAGGAGGAGAAAGAAACATTTATTATAGAGCTGGTGCTACTAAGTTTAGTCACAAGAGGGAGCCAAAGTACAGCTCTAGGAGCCAAGGTAGAACCCTGCAAATGAAACATCAATTAATGTTGTTAACAGCAAATAAAAGATGAAGGCAGATTGAATGCTGAGGCAGAACACTCCCTGTCTGGCATCAGTGGATGTCATCATCGTTGTCCTCTGAGGGTAGGAGTAGAATTAAATCAGATATTGGTCTAAGAAATGTTTTGGGCTCGTCCCCTCTGGTCATTCTTACTTCTACTTTGCGGACTTTATCATCTTTGCTGGGAAATGTTGCAGTAACTAGACCGAGTGGCCATTGATTTCAGTGGACTTGACAGTCTTTCATAAGAACAATGTTTCCTACGTTCAAGTTAGGCCTAATGGATTGCCACTTAGTACATGTCTGCAGAGTAGACAAGTATTGTTTGCGCCACTTGTCCCAAAAAGCATTTGCAAGACTTTGTACCTTTCTCCATTGACACTTGTATAGGTCTCTGGGTTGAATCCTCCTGGAGGGGCACTAAGTAGTCCAGTTTTCTGAGTAAGCAGAGTGGCTGGAGTCAGCAACAAAGGGTCTTCTAGGTTGTTCGGAATTGGAACCAAGGGTCTGGCATTTATTATAGCTGCGGCTTCTGCCATGTAGGTTGTTAGGCTTTTGTGGGTGAGCCTTGTTGAACCTGCTTGAAGGAGAGTGGACTCGAGAATTTTTCGTACTAAGTCGATTATTCTCTCCCAGGATCCTCCCATATGAGAAGAGTAAGGTGGGTTGAATGTCCATGTACAATTCTGATCAGTGAGGAATCTCTCGAGTTTTGTGGTCCAGATTTGAAAGAATTCTCAGTTCCTTTTCTGCATCAATGAAGTTAGTACCTTTGTCTGAACGTATGTGCTTGACGGGACCTCGGTTGGCAATAAATCATCTTGGAGCATTGATGAAGCTCAAAGTATCAAGGGATTAAATTACCTCTACGTGGACAGCTCTGATTGACATGCAGGTGAACATGACTGCCCAATGTTTACTATTGGCTTGGCCACCTCTAGTATATCGTGTGACAACAGACCAAGGTCCAAAGACATCAAGGTCGACGCTGCTGTAGGGAGGGTCCAGCCTAAGTCTGTCTGCTGGTAGATCAGCCATCTTTTGGGTTTGAGTCGATCCACGAAGCTTGTGACAGGTAACGCATTTAGAGATGACACTGCTGATGAGTTTCTTTGCACCAACAATCCATAGGCCAGCAGTTCTTAGGGCTCATTCCTGAGCCGACCTTTTGAGTCCATAGATGGCGACTGCAGGGAAAGGGCTGTTGCCAAAGATATGTACTCTCATGCGATACTCTGTGACTTCTTTAGAAGGATTATTGTCTCTGTACCAGAAGAATCTTAAGAAATTCCTTTCTTTTTCTCTTACGAGAAAGCAATGGAACATTTGCTGAATGTCAGCAACAAAGGCAATGGAATCTTTACAGAAACGCATAAGTACTCCTAGTAGTTTGTTATTGAGGTCTGGACCTGTCAGAAGAACATCATTCAGAGAGACGTCATTAAACTTAGCACTAGAGTGGAACACTACTCTAATCTAGCCTGGTTTATTGGGGTGGTACAGTATACTCCTAACATGGGTAGGAACCAACATTCTTCAGCGTCTTTGAGAGTTGGAGCTATCTCTGCATGACCATTCCCAAAAATCGTTGCCATGAAGGAGAAGTGATCTTTCATTTCTGATTTCCTTTTTAAGTTATGCTTGAGAGAGGTGAAACGTTTGAACGCTTGATCTCTGTTATTTGGCAGATGTAGTCTGTGGGTTCTGAAGGGAAGAGGTGTGACCCAGCTGTTGGTCTCATCCTTAACAAGTCCCTTGTCCATTTTCTCTAAGAACAACTTGTCCTCTATAGACATTGATGCTTGATTTTCATGTTTGGTTCTCTAGAAGACTGCACACCCTAACTGATCTTTGTAGCTTCCTGACAGCATATTGTTGTCATCAGTAAAGTCTGTTAGGTGATTGGGTAGCTGGGAGCTGTGCAGCAGTTCTTTGAGGTGGAATTCATTGTTGCACGGTTGGCACAGAGATGGACGACCATTTACCAGAGTATTTGTCAGCATGCTAATTACGGAGGAGGAAGCGTGAAGGCGTCCTGGACATACTTCTCCTCTTATGACCCATCCTAGGTCTAGCCTTTGGGCGTAGGAAGCATTATGGGACCCATTGATGTGACTTCTCACTTTATGTACTTGCAGGATATCTCTTCCCAGCAGTAGCATTATCTGAGCCTGCTGGTCAAGTTCCAGTATAAGGTGTGCCATACTTTTTAAGTGAGCATGGTGGATTGCTACCTCTGGAGCAGGAATTTCAGATCTGTTATCAGGGATTTGGTTACATTCAATGATTGTGGGCAGTGGTAGATGCAGCTGACCGTCTAAGGACTCAATTTGGTAGTCGATAGGTTTCCTGTCTGCTGTTGTCACAGTGCCTGCACACGTTTTCAATGAGTAGGAGTGCTTGGCCCTTTAATACTGAATAGGTCAAAGAACGTCGATCTAGCCAAGGATCTGTTACTCTGATCATCCAGGATGGCATATAGTTTTACGGCTTTGTCTCTTTGGCCCTTTGGATACACTTTGACGAGGCATATCTTACAGCAGGATCTACTGTCTATCGTCCCTCTGCAAACTTCTGTGCATTGTGAAGTGATCTCTGGTGTAGTTGTAGCAGTGTTCCTCTCCTCCCCATCATGCTCACTGTCATTTGAAGTGTTTTGTGTACTCCATGGAGCTGTGTCGGTGTTACGGGGGGCTGTCTGATAATAACCTAAAGGAGTATCAGACAGTCAGGGTCCACCGTGCAAAGACTCTGCTGCAGACTATGGCAGAGTGCAATACCTCTGTTAACTCACAGAAGGATATAATAAGTAAGTAAAGCAATTCCTCCCTTACTTGGAGGGTGTGTGGAATGATCTCTGTTAATAATCACAGAGACAAAGGCAATGTGTGCGAAATGGCACCTACCTAGGTCCGCTCTTCTAGTGGTGCAAAAGAGACGAACAGCAGCATAAGCCGCACAAAGCTCCTACCTGCGTTCGCTCCACTAGTGTGCGAGGACACGAACCACTAGATATGGCACCTGCCTAGGTCCGCTCTTCTAGTGGTGCAAAAGAGACGAACAGCAGCGTAAGCCGCACAAAGCTCCTACCTCTGTTCGCTCCCCTAGTGTGCGAGGATACGAACAACTGCCAGATGCAGTATAAGGAACGTTACCCTAGCGGCAACGTCCACCTACGAGTTGAACCACAAGGCCCAGCCAGACCATGTGCCTCAGGCACCTGCCTATGTCCGCTCCCCTAAGAGGTAAGGATACGGACAGCAGCCGAAGCTGTAAGGTATAAGAACGCTACCCTGCCGGTAGCGCTCACCTAGCATAGACAGAGGAATGCCTAGAGTAACGCGCACAGAGCATCTACTCTTATGCATGAACCAAGAGGACTGAGCGCCATGCGGCGTGTGTCAGGGTCTTATATAGACTCTGTGCCTCATCCAAGATGGAGGACACCAGAGCCAATCCGCTGCCAGAACGACAGGAGTGACGTCATGCTGGCCTATCACCGAGCAAGGCATCACAAGCACATGACCAGCGACCAATCGGCATAGAAGGTGTCAGAGACATGTGACCTCGTGTCAGCGATGATGTCACCCGCACATCTGCAATGACTCCAAGATAGGACTTAGTCTCCGGCGCTCGCACATGTGCAGTAGCAAGAAATCTGGACTTAGTCTCCAGCGCTCGCACATGTGCAGTAGCAAGAAATCTGGACATAGTCTCCAGTGCTCGCAGCAACCGTTTCAGTCGGCGTGTAGAGCTTTGTTGTGGCCTGCGGTGCCACATTCTGTGCATTTTACACTGACCTTGCAGTCCTTGGCGAGATGAGTTGTTGATGAGCAGCACTTGTAGCAGATACCATTTTCCTTCAGGTAGCTTTTACTATCTGACATGGGTTTACCTCTGAAGACTCTGCAACTCAGGAGTGAATGAGGCTTCTGATGGAGTTGGCACTGCTTGCTAGGGTCCTGCGTCTTCGTCTCTACGTGAGAGTCACCGGCAGACCTGTGAACAGAATCTGAAGAAAAATTAGTCTTATGCACTGCCACAGACGTCTTGCGTAGAGAAGGGGCTGGTGATGGCATGGCATAAGACATTGTAAAGTGAAAGCTGGGATCATTCCTGATCCTTGCTTGCTGGTGTAAGAATTCTACAAAAACAAAGAAGGGAAGGAATGGAACTCCGTGTTTGTATTTGTACGTGGAACCATGTGTGAGCCACCTCTCCTGTAGATTGTAGGGCAATTTTTGGACTATAGGGTTAACACCTCTGGCTGTGTAGAGGAACGCAAGTCCCTGTAGGTCCTCTTCCCATTTAGCAAGTTGAACTTCCATTAGCAGATCACTTAGTTCTCTGAGTTTCTGGAGACCTTTGTTAGATATTTTTGGAAAGTCGTCGATTCTTTTGAACAAGGCTTTTTCTATTGCTTCTGCTGAGCCGTAACACTCATCCAGTCTGTTCCAGATAATTTTGAGGCCAACCTCATGATGATTTATATTAATGTCGCTGATCCTTGTTGCGTGTTTGCCTGACTCTTCTCCCAGATATTTGACTAAGAGGTCTATTTCTTCCCTGTGTAGCAACCCCAAGTCTGTAGTGATATTTTGAAAGGAAGCTTTCCAGGCCCTGTAACCTTCAGCTTGGTCATTAAATTTTAAGAGCCCCTTAGTGACCAGATCACGTTGCATAAAGAACTTAGCAAAGTCTGTTATGACCCGGTTATCAGCGGGGTATACAAGAGATGGGTCATCCTGGTAGTGGTTTGGGGTGTGTTCATACCTGTTAGTAGGCTATGGGTGGCGTCAGCCGGTGTCGTATTGCTTTGGTCTGGGGGTACCACATGTCAGCATGGTAATTTGCTTCTACTACCTGGTGGGTGGCAAGGTTGTCATCAGCAGAGTTGCCTCGCGTGATGTTTTCAAGTTTATATCTGTCTTGGGGTCGTGCCTCATGTTGAATCCTGTTTGTTTCACTTGAGATGTGCTCTCGTGTTGATACTGGTTCATGGTCACAGTGTGAGTCAGGAAGTTTGTTGACATACTGAGATGTGCGTTGTGCTGCATCTTGTGGTATGAACTTCAGGCTCATACCACTGTCTGTATACCACTGTATGCTGTCTTGTCTTTGTAGCTCGGGACTTTGCACGGCTTCTAGGCACTCTGCTTCAGCTACAGCAGCTGCAGCTTCCTTTTCTGCTGCTAGTCTTTCTAGAGTGCCGTCTAGGTGTGCTTTCTCAATTTGTGCCCTTTGCTCTTCTTCAGCTTTTTTTATATCTAAGCGTGCCTTCTCACTATCTAAGCATGCTTTCTCACTATCTAAGCATGCCTTCTCACTATCTAAGCATGCTTTCTCACTAAGCGTGCTTTTTCGATATGTGATCTTCCCTCTTGTTCGGCTTCCTCTACTTTCAGCTGAACCTCTTTGTCAGTGAAGGTTGCGCTCATTTTGGCAGCTTCAGCTTTTGTGCGGGCAATGGTGACGGTGCTGCTGATAGATGTCTTTGAGGAGAAGAAGCTATGGATCTCATTTTGTGTTAGGATTTGTTGGACATGTTTCCTTTAAGGGTGCTGCTTGGCTGTGCGGAGATTGCTGTAGCTGTAGTGGGTCTGAGTAGCCTTTGTTTCATAGTTTTTAAGGTTGAAGGGAGACTCTAAGTCCATCTAGTTCAACCTGTACCCTAACATGTTGATCCAGAGGAAGGCAAAAAAACCCCAATGTGTCAAATAAGCTCCAATGGGGAAAAAAATTCCTTCCTGACTCCACATACGGCAATCAGACTAGTTCCCTGGATCAACACCCTGTCATAAAATCTAATATACATAACTGGTAATATTATATTTTTCAAGAAATGCGTTCAGGCTCTGCTTAAATGTTAGTAGTGAATCCCTCATTACAACATCATACGGCAGAGAGCTCCATAGTCTCACTGCTCGTACAGTAAAGAATCCTCATCTGTGATTATGATTAAACATTCTTTCCTCAAGACGTAGCGGATGCCCCCGTGTTCCAGTCGCAGGCCTAGGTGTAAAGAGATCTTTGGAAAGGTCTCTGTACTGTCCCCTCATATATTTATACATTGTGATTAGATCCCCCTAAGCCTTTGTTTTTCCAAACTAACTAACCCCAAGTTTAATAACCTGTCTTGGTGTTGCAGCCCACCCATTCCTCTAATAATCTTGGTCGCTCTTCTATCTACCTGTAAGATTATGCTATTTATAACCTTCTATACTTTTGCTAACAAGAAAAGCCTCCATTCCTCTCTTAAATTCATTCAGTGAGTGGCCATCACCACTTCCTCAGGAAGAGAGTTCCAGAGCCTCACTGCTCTTACCGTGAAGAACCCTCTTCTATGCTGATGTAGGAATTTTCTTTCCTCCAATCGAAAAGAATGCCCCCTTGTTCTTGTCATAGTCCTTGGTACAAACAGATCATGGGAGAGATCTCTATATGGCCCTCTGATATATTTGTACATATTTATTAGGTCTCCCCTAAGTCTTCTCTTTTCTAGAGTAAATAGACCTAATTTTGATAACCTTTCCATGTATTGTAATGCACCCATTCCATTTATTATTTTAGTAGCCCGCCTCTGAACCCTTTCAAGTTCAGTAATGTCTTTCTTCAGCACCGGCGCCCAAAATTGCACACAATACTCCAAGTGTGGTCTGACGAGTGATTTGTACAGAGGGAGAATGATGTTTTCATCTCGTGCCCCCAGACCTCTTCTAATGCATCCCATCACCCTATTTGCTTTGGTGGCTGCTGCCTGACACTGGGCACTCCAATTTAGCTTCTTATTGACTAAGATGCCTAAGTCTTTTTCCATGTCTGATTTCCCCAGCAGTTTCCCATTTAGTAAGTAATCGTAGCATCTGTTTCTCCTTCCCATGTGCATAACCTTACACTTATCTGTGTTAAACCTCATTTGCCATTTTTCAGCCCAATTCTCCAATTTACTCAAATCCATCTGTAGTTGCAAACTGTCCTCCTTTGTGTTAACTACCTTACATAGTTTTGTATCATCTGCAAATACTGATATTTTACTCTGTAAACCAACCACCAGATCATTAATAAATATATTAAATAGTAGGGGGCCCAATACAGACCCCTGTGGCACCCCACTAGTAACCCTGGCCCAATCTGAGTATGTGCCATTAATAACCACTCTTTGTTTTCTACCACTAAGCCAGCTACCTACCCATCTACACACATTTTCCCCGAGCCCAAGCTTTCTCATTTTACTTAGCAGTCTTTTATGTGGGACAGTGTCAAATGCTTTACCGAAGTGGAGATAAATGACATCCAATGCTTCTCCTCGGTCCATGTGAGAGCTTACATCCTCATAGAAGCTAATCAGGTTAGTGTGACAGGAGCGATCCTTCATAAATCCATGCTGATATGGAGTTAAACAATTATTAACTTTGAGACATTCCATAATAGTATCCCTTAAAAACCCTTCAAACATTTTACCCACAACAGATGTTAAGCTTACCGGCCTATAGTTTCCAGGTTCCCTTTTGCACCCTTTTTTGAATATTGGTACCACATTTGCCGCCAATCCAGAGGAACAGACCCAGTTTCTATAGAGTCTTTAAATATAAGGAATAGAGGCCTGTCTATCACATTACTGAACTCCCTTAATACCCGAGGGTGAAGCCATCAGGGCCTGGTGATTTGTCAATTTTAATGTTACTAAGTCGGTTCTGCACTTCTTCCAGGGTTAGGCAGGTCATACTTAATGGGGCATTTACATGATCACTCTGCATTTCCCCTGGCATATGCTTTTCCTGTGTGAACACAGTTGAGAAAAAAGTATTTAAAACATTTGCTTTTCCCACATCGCTTTCTATGATTTTACCCTCATTATTCTTTAAAGGGCCAACACCATCAATTTTAATCTTTTTTCTGTTTATATAATTAAAGAATAGTTTGGGATTTGTTTTGCTTTCCTTAGCAATGAGTCTCTCAGTTTCTACTTTTGCTAAATATATTTGTTTTTTACACATTTTATTTTTTTCTCTATATATTTTTAATGCTTCCTCGCTGCCTTCTTGTTTTAGCTTTTTAAATGCCTTTTTCTTATTATTCATTGCCCCTTTTACATCCTTATTTAGCCACATTGGTTTTCTCCTGTTCCTAGCCCTTTTATTTCTGTATGGTATGGCTAACTCGCAGTGGGTGTTTAATACCGATTTAAAAATTTCCCACTTATTTTCTGTGCTCCCATTTTTGAGGACATTGTCCCAATCAATTTGGCGAAGGTCTTCTCTAAGCTGATCAAACTTTGCTTTCCTGAAATTCAGCGTTTTTGTAACCCCCCTCCAAGGCACCTTACTAAAGGACAAGTGGAATTGTATTATATTGTGGTCACTATTCCCGAGGCGCCCATCCACTCGTACGTCTGTTATTCTATCTGGCCTGTTGCTTAAAATTAAGTCCAGAAGGGCTGTCCCTCTATCCGGCCTCCAGAAGGGCTGCCCCTCTATCCGGCCTCCAGAAGGGCTGCCCCTCTATCCGGCCTCCAGAAGGGCTGTCCCTCTATCCGGCCTCCAGAAGGGCTGTCCCTCTATCCGGCCTCCAGAAGGGCTGCCCCTCTATCTGGCCTCCAGAAGGGCTGTCCCTCTATCCGGCCTCCAGAAGGGCTGCCCCTCTATCCGGCCTCCAGAAGGGCTGTCCCTCTATCCGGCCTCCAGAAGGGCTGCCCCTCTAGTTGGGCCCGGCACAAGTTGGGACAGATAATTATCCTTAGTTACTGACAGAAACCGGTTTCCTTTCTGAGATACACAGGTTTCAGTTTCCCAGTCTATATCGGGGTAGTTGAAGTCCCCCATAATAATCACCTCATTGTGATTTGCTGCTTTGTCTATTTGTTTCAATAATATATTTTCCGTAGTTTCTGTTATATTTGGTGGCTTATAACAAACCCCTATGAGGATTTTATTAGTTTTCCCTCCTTGTATCTCCACCCATAGAGACTCCACCTCTTCATTTCCCTCTTGAATATCTTCTCTTAATCTGGGCTTTAAACTGGACTTTATATATAGACAGACTCCACCCCCTGGACTTTATATATAGACAGACTTCACCCCCTGGACTTTATATATAGACAGACTCCACCCCCTTTCCTTTTTTTACGATCCCTCCTAAACAATTCATATCCTTGCAGGTTAGCCGCCCAGTCATAACTATCATCTAACCATGTCTCAGTTATTCCTACTATGTCGTATTTCTCCTCATACATTACCAGCTCCAGTTCCTCCATCTTATTGGTCAGGCTTCTTGCATTGGTCAGCATGCAGGAAGGAAGTTTTGCTCCCCTTTTCTTAGCTTCCTTCTGATTACCCTGTCTTGGGTCCTCTTTACGGCATCTAGTATCCTTGATTAGTTTGTCCTTCTGTTGCATGTTCTTGTCTGCTGTTTTTTCTCCCATCCCCTCTTCTTCTGGTGTAAAGCCCTCCTGATGAGTGTGGCAAGCCTTCTGGCGAACGTGTGTTTCCCAGGTTTTGTGAGGTGTATCCCGTCTCTTGCGAGAAGTCCATCGTAGAGGTAATTCACTCCATGGTCTAAGAATCCAAATCCTTGCTGCCTGCACCACCGTTGTAGCCAGTTGTTCAAATCTAGTATCCTATTCCATCTTCTGACACCATGGCCATCGACTGGGAGGATTGATGAGAAAACAACCTGTACGTTCCGTTCCTTTATTTTCTTCCCCAGAATTTCAAAGTCTTCACAAATAGTTGGTAGATCATTTCTTGCCGTGTCGTTTGTTCCTACATGTATCAATAGGAACGGGTATTCGTCCTTGGATGCGAGGATAGTTGGTATCCTGTTGGCCACATCCTTGATTTTTGCTCCCGGTAGGCAGCATACTTCTCGTGCGGTTATGTCCGGCCTGCAGATAGTTGCCTCCGTGCCTCTTAGTAGTGAGTCGCCCATAACTACCACTCTTCTTTTCTTTCTGGATGCACTGCATTTTGCTCCTGAGTGTTTTTGAGTGTCTTTTGTTTCTGCTTTTGTTGACAAAGTAACTTCTTTTGATGATACTGTGTCTTCTCCTGTAGAGACGGTATCATCCTGAGCTGTGCCATTTTCCTTCTCCAGCATGAGGGCTTCATATTGTTTGCTAAGCTGTGTGGGTGGTGCCGACCACTTGATCCGCCGGCTTCTTTTGGTCACATGTGTCCACTTTTCAGCCTCTGTATGTGTTCTGAAGCTTTTCTCACTTTCCATATCCTGATATGTTGCTTCTGCCTCGTCCAAGAAGTCCTCATGTTCTTTAATTAGCTTCAAAGTTGCTATTCTTTCTTCCAGTCCCTGCACCTTTTCCTCTAAGAGGGCAACAAGTTTGCACTTTTGACAGGTGAAGTTGGATTTTTTGTGCGGCAGATCCGTAAACATGTAGCATGTGTTGCAGGTGACCATGTGGATTTTCTTCTCTTCCATAATGCTGATGTAGCGTATGACAGGCGAAATGCGATGTCCTCAAACAGCGAGACCCGGCAAGTCCCAGCAATCGATCAGCTTACGGCGACTCTTCTCTTCTTAAACAGCTACAGTTATCACCACTATGAGATTGTGTTAAAACTATGCCACACTTATCTTCAGTCGCCTCCCTTTACTTCAGTACCTCGCACTCTCAGCACCTCGCTTGCTCTGGCTGGTTTATATAGTTCTACAAGGACTACTAGAAGCTGCTAGAAGCTTCTAGAAACAGGTGTGGCTAATACTACTGACTAAATTACTAGACACACTTTTTTTTTTTTGCTTTTTCACAGTACCCCAGACAAACACAGACAACAAATCCCTAATGAAATTAAACAGTTACAGTTATCACCACTATGAGATTGTGTTAAAACTATGCCACACTTATCTTCAGTCGCCTCCCTTTACTTCAGTACCTCCCACTAGCTGGATAGCCGCTGTTTCACTATTCTGTCCTCCCTACATGTAGCCTGAGCGTATGCAGTTTGACAGGCAGATAAACCTTATTCACCGAAGTTCAATAATTAGACTGTTGCTTGAAGTCTGTGCATTTATTAAACTTAGGTAAATATATTCAGATTGACTGATTGATGGTGAAAGTGGAACAGATATGTGTACAATCGGTACATGCAAAATATAATAGGGTACATTTATGCATAACAGATGCAGATGTCTGCACAATATACATACGGATTACAAACAGTTTAATCCTAACTTAGAAAAGCAGCTAACTAAACAAAGTAAAAGTCCTGAGTTTAAGATTACAATAAACGTGGAAGTCAGGGGTGTAACTAGAGTTTGATGAGCCCCGGTGCAAAGTTCAGACCTGGGGCCCCCCCTTCACATACACCAACACTTGGGATACGGGATAATGACACCGACACTTGGGGTACAGGATAATGACGCTGACACTTGGCTCTTACCCACAGCCCCCAGATTTCCCATGATCTGAAATCCCTCTATCAGCACCCTGCTTTCCTATGTTCTGAGAGAAGATGTATACCAGAGCATGGGAAAGCTGGGTGCTGAGGGAAGATGTATATCAGAGCATGGGAAATCTGGGTGCTGAGAGAAGATGTATAGCAGAGCATGGGAAATCTGGGTGCTGAGAGAAGATGTATAGCAGAGCATGGGAAATCTGGGTGCTGAGAGAAGATGAATAGCAGAGCATGGGAAAGCTGGGTGCTGAGAGAAGATGTATAACAGAGCATGGGAAACCCGGGTGCTGAGAGAAGATGTATAGCAGAGCATGGGAAAGCTAGGTGCTGAGAGAAGATGTATAGCAGAGCATGGGAAAGTCGGGTGCTGAGGGAAGATGTATAGCAGATCATGGGAAAGCTGGGTGCTGAGGGAAGATGTAAAGCAGATCATGGGAAAGCTGGGTGCTGAGAGAAGATGTATAGCAGAGCATGGGAAAGCTGGGTGCTGAGGGAAGATGTATAGCAGAGCATGGGAAAGCTGGGTGCTGAGAGATGTATAGCAGATCATGGGAAAGCTGGGTGCTGAGGGAAGATGTATAGCAGAGCATGGGAAATCTGGGTGCTGAGGGAAGATGTATAGCAGAGCATGGGAAAGCTGGGTGCTGAGGGAAGATGTATAGCAGAGCATGGGAAAGCTTGGTATTGAGGGAAGATGTATAGCAGAGCATGGGAAAGCTGGGTGCTGAGAGAAGATGTATAGCAGAGCATGGGAAAGCTGGGTGCTGAGGGAGCCTTTATCCCTCAGCACAAAACGTTCCCATCCCCTTACTGTGTCTTTGTCCCCCCTTGTATATAGTTCTCCAAATACAATAATGGCCCCCACATAGCCTTCCATATAGTATAAGGGGTCCCACATAACCCTTCATATATTAGAATACACTTTCATAATCCTCCATGTATTATAATGCATCTCTCATAGTTCTCCATGCATTATAATTCACCCCATAGTTTTCAATATATAATACTGCACCACAAAGTCCTCCATATATATAATGCACCCCCGTAATCCTCCATGTATAAAGTAACCCTTCAATTATTATCATGAATTTCTCATAGTTCTCTATGTATTATAATTCACTCCATAGTCCTCCATGTATAAAGTAGCCCTCCAATTATTATAATGAATTTCTCATAGTTCTTCATATATTATAATTCACCCCATAGTACTCCATATATTATACTGCACCACATAGTCCTCCAGGTTTTATAATGCACCCCCATAGTCCATGTATAAGGTAGGCTCCATAGTCCTCCATATAATATAATGTAGCCCCCATAGTCCTATATGTATTATAACGCAACCCCATAAAACTTCATATTGTATTTTGCAGCTCCATACTCCTCCATGCATAATGCACCCCTATATTCCATTTATAAGGTGTCCTTCCTTTTGTATTATGCAGCCCCCCCAGACCTCCATATATAATAATGCAGCCAGCCTCCCCAGTCCTCCATGTATAATAATGCAGCCAACCTCTCCAGGCCTCCATGTATAATAATGCAGCCAGCCTCTCCAGGCCTCCATGTATAACAATGCATCCAGCCTCCCCAGGCCTCCATGTATAATATAGCAGCCAGCCTCTCCAGACCTCCATCTATAATAATGCAGCCAGCCTCCCAGTCCTCCATGTATAATAAGGCATCCAGCCTCTCCAGTCCTCCATGTATAATAATACAGCCTTCCTCCCCAGGCGTCCATGTATAAAATAGCAGCCAGCCTCCCAGGCCTCCATGTATAATAATACAGCCTTCCTCTCCAGGCCTCCATGTATAATAATGCAGCCAGCCTCCCCAGGCCTCTATGTATAATAATGCAGCCAGCCCTCCATGTATAATAATGCAGCCATCCTCCCCAGACCTCCATGTATAATAATGCAGCCATCCTCCCCAGACCTCCATCTATAATAATGCAGCCAGCCTCGCCAGTCCTCGATGTATAACAATGCATCCAGCTTCCCCAGGCCTCCATGTATAGTAATACAGCCAGCCTTTCCAGGCCTCCATGTATAATATAGCAGCCAGCCTCACAAGGCCTCCATGTATAATGCAGCCTCTCCAGGCCTCCATGTATAATATAGCAGCCAGCCTCTCCAGGCCTCCATGTATAATATAGCAGCCAGCCTCTCCAGGCCTCCATGTACAATGCAGTCTCCCAAGACCTCCATGTATAATGCAGCCTCCCCAGGCCTCCATGTATAATGCAGCCTCTCCAGGCCTCCATGTATAATGCAGCCTCTCCAGGCCTCCATGTATAATAATGCAGCCTCCCCAGCCCGCCATGTATAATAATGCAGCCTCCCCAGCCCCCCATGTATAATAATGCAGCCTCCCCAGACCTCCATGTATAATAATGCAGCTTTCAAAGCCTCTAATTTATATTAAAAAAAAAAAACAACAAGTACTCACCCTCTCTCTTCCTTCCACCGCTGCTGTCCTCACCTCTCTCCTTGTTCCCCCGCCGCTGCTCTGTCTTCACCACTTTCTTCTTCCACCGCTGCTCGTCCTCCGCTCTCCTCGTTCTCCCGGTGCTCCGGTCGGTGTCCTCCCATCCTGCGCTCTGTGCACTTAGCACAGCAGTCGCACGGGAGTGACATCACTGCGCAGGCACAGGGGGAGAATGATGATGCATAGCGGGGCGCCTGGTGTCAGCGGCGGCGGCAGCGGGTCATATAGTGGCCGTGTGCACTGTGACAAATCAGCGCAGCTCCTCTCTCACTGAAAGGAGCTGGCTGCTGATCTGCCGGGCAACCGCCGGGCCCCTAACCTCTCGGGCCCGGTCGCAATGGCGACCGCTGCGACCGCGGTGGTTACGCCCCTGGTGTGGAAGTCATTACCAGCGATGCTTACATGAGGGGATGTAAGATGGAGACTGGCTTTGCTTATAAGCCTGCAGGAAATTATTCCTTCCCCCAAAATGCATTGCAAGGAGGAGGAGAAAGAAACATTTATTATAGAGTTGGTGCTACTAAGTTTGGTCACAAGAGGGAGCCAAAGTACAGCTCTAGGCGCCAAAGTAGAACCCTGCAAATGAAACATCAATTTACAGCAAATAAATGATGAAGGCAGATTGACTGTGTCGCGGGCGGAGGGGATGCACTCGCTAACGCTCGGGTCCGGCGCTGCTGCTGCTTGGTGGCTCGAGCGGTGGGCCGGATCCGGGAACTCGAGTAGTGCTCCTCGCCCGTGAGTGAAAAGGGGGATGATTGGTTTAGGGAGATTGTTTGTGACGCCACCCACGGGTTGTGGTGATGAGGGCACCACCGCTGCTGGTGACGGGGATCCCGGGAGCGATGGTAGGGAGCAGCTGGAATGTTGTTTTCCCCCTCCGTGGGTAGGGGTTGGTGGTCCCGGGGCCCGGTGGTGAGATGGGAAGGCAGGGCCGGTGAGGTGCAGGGTCGCAGGGACAGCGCGGCGCCGTGCCGGATGGCACAGGTGTACTCACTCAGCAAATGAGGCACAAGTCTCCGGTGAACCAAATGGCTGGATGGACGGGTCCCGCAGCCGGCTGTTGTGTCTCTCCCCAGACAGGTCATGGTGGCTGTCTTTCCCTGCACCTTTATGTATTTGAAATAACATAGAAGGAAAAGTGCACAGCACTGCTTAGTGCTTACCCTTTCAAGAGGTAGTGAGATGATCTCGTTTCACCACTAAGCAGTGTGGTTGTTGCTTTGTGACATCGGGCACAATCCTGAAAAAAATCCTGGTATGATGGAAGCTGCTGTCTCAACCGTGGTGCTATTGCCCAGACGAAGCCATCAATTCATAGAAAATAAAGGAGCGGGCAGCACTCTGCAGGTAGCTTCAGACAGCTTTATTTTTCGATGCTGACAGGTGTAACAGACATGTACATGTATGGACCCGTGAAAGCGCCCCTAGAGGTGCGAAACGGTACCGTCATCCTCGTGCTCCCCTCCCTCCACTCCCTCATGTCTGTTACACCTGTCAGCATCGAAAAATAAAGCTGTCAAGCTACCTGCAGAGTGCTGCCCGCTCCTTTATTTTCTATGCACCTTTATGTATGTTCTTGACTCCGATGGGTTTTGCCCGCAGGCGCTGGCCCTTGGGTCTCTAGCTGGGGGCGGTGGCTGTATACCCTCACAGTGCGGACAGTTGCCTTCAATTGGGACTTTGCAGCTAGGAAACCCCTGGGGTTCCGGTCACACGTGGATTTGACTGTTTTCTGTGGCTCCAAGCCAAGTCTGGGTCCGGTGGCCCTGCCTGTTTGTGCTAGTTTCACTTTGCTCCCTGGTCGGTACCGGCGGGCCAACGCCCGACCCCGGTACTACGGTTTTGCGTCGATCCACCACTCCTGAAGACAGCCACCACCGTCTGCCAACCTTGCTGTAGGTGCCTGGGCCACACATCCAGACACACAGTTGCACTCCTCTCTCCTTCACCTCCTGAGCTGAACTCCCTCCACTCACTAACTGTTTTCCCGCCTCCAGGCCTGTGAACTCCTCGGTGGGTGGAGCCTACCGCCCTGGCTCCGCCCCCACCTGGTGTGGACATCAGACCCTGGAGGGAGGCAACAAGGGTTTTGTGTCTGACTAATGTTACTGTCCTGGGGTGGGGGTGTGTGTGTGTTTTGCCTGTGACGACCTGGCTAGTCCAGGGCGCCACATTCCCCCTTGGTAAAATGCAGACCGTCCGCGGGCTGCCCGTCCATCACCGGTTTTATTTTTTTCAACTTTAAAAATATAAATAACATTTTAACCACAAGCATGTTTGTTAGATCACTTGAACGTTTCATATATAAACAACATTTTTAATATTGACGGATGGACGGAAGTCTTCCGCTCTCCCACCCAAGCAACCTAGCCCTGATGCTGCCCCTAAGAAGTGGGCAGCACCCGTTGACCCCAGTCCAGTTTCAGGCTGCCCGAGCGGGAACGGGTACGGTATCTCGCACCCGGCTGTCACTTCAGGGGGCCCCACATCCATGGGGGACCCCTGACCCCCGGAGGATCGCCACCGGTTTGCATGCTGATGGGGCCTCGGCCACCGCATTCCCGCAGGCCCTTCCTCCAATTTGCCTCTCCGGAGGCGCCAACGGACGGAAAACAACCCATAACATTATTTACAATCCCACAAGTTCATGGGTGGCCTGCCAGTTCTTGGCCATGTCCATGAGTAGTCTCTCATGCGGATATGGGGGTTTTAACAAGGACAACTCCAGTCCCAACGGGGACGGTTCTCTTTTCAGACGGTAATCAACTGGTTGCAGATCAGGTAAACTTCGGATGATTAATGTTCATTCATTTTTAACGGTACTGTGGGTCCCAACGGGGACAACAGGTTGCAACGGTGGACTGCTGCCTCTCACTTTAGGTCGACCTCCTCATAGACCTGCTCCACCTCGAGATCCGGCTGGCACGGTGGGTGAGGGGAGTAGGACTCCACTTGGAAACTGCGGCCCTCTCTCACTTTCACATCGAGGGCAAACCAGCCCCTCTCCCTGCAGTGTCGAGTGTAGGATACAAGGTCACCTGGCAGCAGATCTCGGCCCGGGTGGCCCGTTGGCAGATGGCTATGGATGTCTCGGCGAGCCACAAACACTTCGTCCTCCAGGCCCGGCTCATAGATAAAGCCATACCCCCTGTGGGGGTCAAATCTTCGGACCTGCCCTTCATACACTGGGCCACGTACCCGGAATGTAGCATGGCGGAGGTTGTCTTTCTCGCGGATGGTGCGTGACACTACTTCGGCTCTCTGCCGCTCCCTCTCGGCAATTTCTCTGCCCAGCAGGGTCGGCTCCCTGTCCCAGTAAGGGGCGTTGGCATGCCCCTGCGCGCGGGTTAGACCCCACTGGATCTCACTCACACCGGCCACGACCGGTAATCTCTTGTGGGGGTCCGGCGGTGACATGGCCTGGAATGCTGCCTTACAGCGGCGACCCGGCGCAGCCTCTGCCGAGGCGTGGGGTTTGGGGATAGTAGGCCTCACCTGCTGGGCCTCTGCCTCCTTCGGGGCCGGACAGACTACCGGAGCCGGGACGTTCTTGGGCGCGGCCACTTCTGGTACCGACGGCTCTCCTCCACGGGTGGGCACCTCCTCCTCGATCTTCCAGGGCAGCGGTATTGGTCGTCTGCGGGCCGCGCTAGCAGGCGGGTCCTGCAGGGCAGGCGAGGGGACCTCCGCCACCGGTGGTAAGGGTAGCGGGCCTAGTGACGGGGCAGCAGCAACCGGCACGGATAGCGGGGGAGGCAGCAGGGCGAGCGGGCGCAGACCGGGCCCCTCAGCCGCAGCGGCCGGTCCAGCTTGGACACAAAGATGTGGGTTGCTCACCCGCTCTTCCAATTCTGCCTCTTCCTCGCGTCTCTGCACGGCCACCGCCACCTCCGTCATTTCGGCCACCCAGCCCTGCAAGAAGGACTCCATTTGGGCCCGCAGGCGGTTGCACATGCGTGCGGTCCGGTCCTCCACCCACGCCGCTGTTCCGGGCGTTGGCTCTGGGGTCTCTGCAGTGCCGGACGGACGGGACATCTTCTGCAGCAATGTTCCAGGAACCAGTTGTTTGCAGAGTCCTGGCATCCCCGCTTTTATGGCAGCGGCTACATCAGACAGGCTTCTTCCTCCCGTCCCCCCTTGGTTCTCTTTAGCACTTCTGTTTGTTGGGGGCGGGGCTTCGCTTCGTGCCTCCCTGCTCGAGGGAGACGCTCGAGCGGGAGATCTTGGCGCCCAAGATAGCGGCACTTCAAATTTTTCGGCCGGACGCCGCCGGCGGATAGCACAAGGCGCACTTCCACTGGTAAGTGGACTGGTCGTATCCTGTTCGTGACGCCAAGTTGTCGCAGGCGGAGGGGACGCGCTCGCTAATGCTCGGGTCCGGCGCTGCTGCTGCTGCTGCTCGGTGGCTCGAGCGGTGGGCCGGATCTGGGGACTCGAGTAGCGCTCCTCGCCCGTGAGTGAAAAGGGGGATGATTGGTTTAGGGAGATTGTTCGTGACGCCACCCACGGGTCGTGGTGATGAGGGCACCACCGCTGCTGGTGACGGGGATCCCAGGAGCGATGGTAGGGAGCAGCTGGGATGTTGTTTTCCCCCTCCGTGGGTAGGGGTTGGTGGTCCCGGGGCCCGGTGGTGAGATGGGAAGGCAGGGCCGGTGAGGTACAGGGACAGTGCGGCGCCGTGCCAGATGGCACATATGTACTCACTCAGCAAATGAGGCACAAGACTCCGGTGAACCAAATGGCTGGATGGACGGGTCCCGCAGCCGGCTGCAGTGTCTCTCTCCCCAGACAGGTGATGGTGGCTGTCTTTCCCTGCACCTTTATGTATGTTCTTGACTCCGATGGGTCCCCAACGGTAGTCCGCTCCCCAGTGTATGGGTGCCGGAGGAGCCCGTTTTGCCCGCAGGTGCTGGCCCTTAGGTCTCTAGCCGGGGGCGGTGGCTGTATACCCTCACAGTGTGGATGGATGCCTTCAATCGGGACTTTGCAGCTAGGAAAGCCCTGGGGTTCCGGTCACACGTGGATTTGACTGTTTTCGGCAGCTCCAAGCCTAGTCGGGGTCCGGTGGCCCTGCCTGTTTGTGCAAGTTTCACTTCGGTCCCCGGTCGGTACCGGTAGGCCAACGCCCGACCCCGGTCCTATGGTTCTGCGTCGATCCACCACTCCTGCAGACGGCCACCACCGTCTGCCAACCTTGCTGTAGGTGCCTGGGCCACACACCCAGACACACAGTTGCACTCCTCTTTCCTTCACCTCCTGAGCTGCACTCCCTCCACTCACTAACTGTTTTCCCACCTCCAGGCCTGTGAACTCCTCGGTGGGTGGAACCTACCACCCTGGCTCCGCCCCCACCTGGTGTGGGCATCAGACCCTGGAGGGAGGCAACAAGGGTTTTGTGTCTGACTAATGTTACTGTCCTGGGGTGGGGGTGTGTGTGTTTTGCCTGTGATGACCTGGCTAGTCCAGGGCGCCACAACTGCGGCAGCAGAACAGCCTTTATGAGTTGAGCAGTCCCACTATCTATCCATTATAACAGAATATGTATGAGGCCCTCCTCTTTGTCTCTTCCAGGGGGTATTGCAGTTCCTCCCTCTGATATTTGGCAGCCCTTGCACTTCATATCCTTTATGTGTGTCACAGTGCCACTAGATAACTATTATAATGATGTGTATGAGACCCTCCTTTATGTACAGGGTGTATTGGAGTCCCTCTTCCTTCTATGTATTGGCAGTTCTTGCATTGTCCGCAGAGGCTTTGTGAGACTCAGATTCCATCCTAAATACATTACACAGGAGGGGTCTGACCCCGTCACACACCACGGGCCCAGATAAGGTGGTCAAATATTATAATTACTTTAACGATGGGTGTACTTGTATTTACCCTTATATTATGTAATCTACTGTTGTCATAAGTGACGGGGAAATACAGCGAGTGATGGCCCGATTATTAAGGCTATGTTCACACGTTACATTTTTGCTATGGTCTTTTCCAACTTTTTTTATGACTTTTATGCAAATGAAAAGCTGATTTTTACAGTCCTAGCAAAATTGATCAGATTTCATAAATCTCATGCACACAATTATTATTTTCCTGACTAAAATGGAAAACTGCTGCGTTTTTTAAAGGAGCAGCATATCAATTCTTTCAGCATTTTGCAGCTTTTTTTGCAGCGTCTTTTCACCATTGAAAGCAATGGGAAAGTTTAAAAATGCTACAGGTAAAGGCCTGGAGGAGGCCTTTTATTTGCCTTATATACAAGTCAATATACAGGAGAGAATGTTTCCTATTATTTTGTCTTTTAAAATCCATTTTATCTTCAGTTTTCTATGTTTTATTGTCAGTCAGTAAAAGTGGTGTAATAATCTGACTACATTACCCAGCAGAGACCTGAGAGTCAGAGAAGTGTCCAGGCGTCTTCCCCGGCTATTTCCATCCATTTCCGTGATTTCCCGGCCCCCCTGAGAGCTCTCGGGGGTCTGCCTGATAAATGCTCAAGTTCCCCATTGACTTACATTATACTCGTTACTCGATCTGAGCCCATCTGAGCGCCCGACCTTCTCCATTCAAGTAATGAGCACCCGAGAATTTTACTGCTCACTCATCACTACCATGTTTTTCCAAAAATAAGATCCTGTCTTATATAATTTTTTGCCCCCAAAAAAGCGCTAGGGCTTATTTTCCAGGGAGGATTTCTTATTGGAGAAACATGGTTGGGGATAGTTTACCCCCCAAAAAAGCAGACCCCTCCAGGAGAATCAGACTTACTAGACCTCGGACGTCTGCGTGGCTCCCAGGTCCTTCTGCGATCTTCAGTGGAAACTCCCAGCTGGTATGCTCCATGCGGTCTTCCCCTGCTTCTTGAAGACACACTCACTTACATCAGATCGCAAACACGCTCATATACACACATCAGATCGCAGACACACAAAATCACACATCATATCGCACACACACTCACACGTCTGGCAATACTGATTGGTTGCAGCCAGCAGGGGAAGATGGGATGCAGAGCAATGGAGTGCGAGGACCTGCAGTGGAATGCATAAAGGACCTGCAGTGGAATACATAGAGGACCTGCGGTGGAATGCATAAAGGACCTGCAGTGAAACGCATCAACGTGTCCCACCTTGTGTCCCCCATGCATTCCATCGCAGGTCCTCGCACTCCATTGCATTGCATCCCAGGTTCACCTGCTGGCCAGAAGCAATCAGTATCACTGGATGTGGTGAGTGTGTGCTATCTGATGTGTGATTGTGTGTGTTATCAGATGTGTATATGTGCGATCTGATGTTTGTATGTGTGCGGTCTGATGTATGTGTTTGTGTGTGATCTGATGTGTGTATGTGTACCACCCTGAGAGGGGCCCGGCCGCTTCCTCCGCTTGCTCGGGCTGAGCCACTCGAGGTCTGGGCTCAGGTTGTCGGTGGCACGAGCGCCTCCGGACCGGGGGCCACGTCACTCTTGTTAAGGGGAGGCGGTGGGGACGGTGGTTGTGTGACGGGTCGTGACATCACCCACGGGTCGTGGTAACGGGATGCACCACCGCTGCGGCTGAGGTGATGGCGGGCTCGTCCGGGATCGGTGTGGCGGCGGCAGCCTAGGTGTTAGCCCCTCCGTGGGTAGGGGCAGTGTGTCCTGGGGCCCGGTGGGTGAGATGACTGGAGGGGACTGTTGCTGTTGTCGGGGTGCAGGGTGCCGTGCCGCGATGTAGTGTCGTGCCCGGATGGCACTGGTGTACTCACAATTGATTCACATTTGGAGTCACTGGTAAACCAAAGTTCGGAAATGGTCGGTCCCCGCGGCCGGCTGCTGATGTCCCCTTTGGGGTTGATGGTGGCCCCTTTTCCCGTTCACCTCTGGATGTTTGTGTTTCAGCCCCCCTGCCTAAGCAGTGGTAGCTCGCTCCCCGGCGTTGAGCTGCTGGAGGAGCCCTCTGTTGCCCGCAGGCGCGGGCCGTCGGGTGTTTGGCCGTTGGCGGTGGCGCCCATCCAGTCTCGGTGGGCATTTGCCTTCTTTCAGGACTTTGGGTGTGGATGAACCCGTGAGGTCCGGCCAGCAATCAGTCAATTTGCCTATACTCAGTGGCTTCTAAGCTAGGACGGGGTCTCAGTACCCTTCTAATGATGCTTCGGTACACGGTTGACTCCCCTGTTGCTGTACCGATACTCCTGCAGACGGCCACCACCGTCTGCCTGCCTGACGTTTTCCAAGGGGGGCCCAGGCTCCTACCCGGGTCCCTGACAGCTGCTCCACTACCACTAACTGTCAACTCGAAACTTAATCTAAAACTGTTTGTACTTCCTGCCTCAGGACAGTAGTCTCCTTGGTGGGTGTGCCTTTTGCCTGACTCCGCCCACCTGGTGTGCTCTACTAGCCCTGAGGGAGGCATCAGGTCTCCCTATCGGGTGACTGTGTGTGACCTCACAGGGGATGGGGGTGTGTGTGTATGTGGTAGATGTAATTACCTGTGACCCCTGGGGTCCAGGGCGTCACATATGTGTGCGATCTGATGTGTGTGGGTGTGAGATCTGATATGTGTATGTGTGTGATCTGATGTGTGTGGGTGTGAAATCTGATGTGTGTGGGTGTGTGATCTGATGTGCGTGGGTGTGTGAACTGATGTGTGTGGGTGTGTGTTATCTGATGTGTGTGGGGGTGTGATCTGATGTGTGTGGGGGTGTGATCTGATGTGTGTGGGTGTGTGTTATCTGATTTGTGTGGGTGTGCGATCTGATGTGTGTGGGGGTGTGATCTGATGTGTGTGGGTGTGCGATCTGATATTTGTGGGTGCAATCTGATGTGTGTGTGTGCGATCTGATGTTTGTGGGTGTGTGATCTGATATGTGTGGGTGTGTGTTATCTGATATGTTTGGGTGTGTGATCTGATGTATGTGAGTGTGTGATCTGATGTGTGTGGGTGTGTGTTATCTGATGTATGTGAGTGTGTGATCTGATGTATGTGAGTGTGTGATCTGATGTATGTGTGTGATCTGATGTGTGTGGGTGTGTGATCTGATATGTGTGGAGGTGCGATCTGAAGTGTGTGGGTGTGTGATCTGATGTGTGCGTGTGTGTGATCTGATGTGTGTGGGTGTGTGTTATCTGATGTGGGTGGGGGTGTGATCTGATGTGTTTGGGGGGTGATCTTATGTGTGTGGGTGTGTGTTATCTGATGTGTGGGTGTGCGATCTGATGTATGTGGGGGTGTGATCTGATGTGTGTGGGTGTGCGATCTGATATTTGTGGGTGCGATCTGATGTGTGTGTGTGTGTGATCTGATGTGTGTGGGTGTGCGATCTGATGTGTGTGGGAGTGTGTTCTGATGTGTGTGGATGTGTGATCTGATGTATGTGAGGGTGTGATCTGATGTATGTGAGGGTGTGATCTGATGTGTGTGGGTGTGTGTTATCCAATGTGTGTGGGTGTGTGATCTGATGTGTGTGGGTGTGTGTGATCTGATGTGTGTGGATGTGTGATCTGATGTATGTGGGTGTGCGATCTGATGTGTGTATGTGTGATCTGATGTATGTGGGTGTGCGATCTGATGTGTGTGGGTGTGCGATCTGATGTGTGTGGGTTTGTGTTCTGATGTGTGTGGATGTGTGATCTGATGTGTGTGGGTGTGTGTTATCCAATGTGTGTGGGTGTGTGATCTGATGTGTGTGGGTGTGTGTGGGTGTGTGTGATCTGATGTGTGTGGATGTGTGATCTGATGTATGTGAGGGTGTGATCTGATGTATGTGAGGGTGTGATCTGATGTGTGTGGGTGTGTGATCTGATGTGTGTGGGTGTGTGATCTGATGTGTGTGGGTGTGTGTGATCTGATGTGTGTGGATGTGTGATCTGATGTATGTGGGTGTGTGATCTGTTGTGTGTGGGTGTGTGATCTGATGTGTGTAGATGTGTGATCTGATGTATGTGAGGGTGTGATCTGATGTGTGTGGGTGTGTGTTATCCAATGTGTGTGGGTGTGTGATCTGATGTGTGTGGGTGTGTGTGATCTGATGTGTGTGGGTGTGTGTGATCTGATGTGTGTGGATGTGTGATCTGATGTATGTGGGTGTGTGATCTGTTGTGTGTGGGTGTGTGATCTGATGTGTGTGGGTGTGTGATCTGTTGTGTGTGGGTGTGTGATCTGATGTGTGTGGGTGTGTGATCTGATGTGTGTGGGTGTGCGATCTGATGTGTGTGGGTGTGTGATCTGATGTGTGTGGGTGTGTGATCTGATGTGTGTGGGTGTGTGATCTGATGTGTGTGGGTGTGTGATCTGTTGTGTGTGGGTGTGTGATCTGATGTGTGTATGTGCGATCTGATGTGTGTATGTGCGATCTGATGTGTGTGGGTGTGTGATCTGATGTGTGTGGGTGTGTGATCTGATGTGTGTGGGTGTGTGTACCACTGCACGTCCTACCATTCAGCATCTGGTGAGTATGATTGGGGTCGTATGTCTTATTTCTTCTCTTTTGGCGGTGTCTGCTTTCTATGATGAAGTGTCCTACAGTATTCTGTAATTTTTTTTATCGGTGTGGACACTTCATTATTGAACCGCAACTAGGGCTTATTTTCGGTGTAGAGCCTATATTTAAGCCTTAGACCAAAAATGCTGAAAATTTCTGGTAGGACTTATTTTTGGAAAAGCACAGTAGTTCTCATCTTTTCCTTCAGATGCCGGTGTCCCGCTGCTCAGATCCATGTTCACCTGGAAGCTGGAAAAAGGCAGGACGGACAATTCATCCCTGCTGCTACGACTGTGTCCCGTGTTCAGAAGGAGAGATCTCCAATATGACCGGTAGGTACAGTAATAAGCTGCACACGGCACCGGACAGCGGCTCAGACCCGGCATCAGTCACACACCGTGGAGCCGGACGTCACTCAGGGGTCACAGGGAGAGGTTACAGCACTTGTGCTGTGCAGAGACTGAACCCAGCGGCTGCATGGAGGAAATAACTCCATAAGATCCGGACAGACCGCCGCTTATGTCTGGAGCCGTATTTACCTGCAGATTAGTGCTAAGGATATAGAGAATCACCCGTATTCCTAATAACAAGGTCCTATAAATAGAGTTGAGCGCGGTTCGTGGTTCGTGGTTCTCCAGTTCCAGAACTCGAACTCGAGCTTTTTGCTAAAAGTTCGGTAGCTCAAGTTACGTTCAAGAACGGTTCGATCACCATAAACATGGCTTTTCACAGTAAGGCTATGTGCACATGTTGCTATCTGCATGCGTCCTGCATCCCCAGCACAATCCCTCTCCCTCTCCTACTCACCGATCACGGGCGTCTCGCTCCCCGGCTGTCACAAATCTGCAGCGTCTTTTCCTCTTTAGAAAATGGCTGCCGCTTCATTAGTCAATTAGTTATTCCATGCTTTCCCCGCCCACCGGCGGCTATGATTGGTTGCAGTCAAACACGAACCCAAGCTGAGTGACAGCTGTCTCACTGCAACCAATCAAAGCTGCCGGTGGGCGAGTCTATATCGTGCATTAAAATAAATAAAAATGCGGTTCCCCCCATATTTGATACCAGCCAGGATAAAGCCGCACGGCTGGAGGCTGGTATTGTCAGGATGGAGAGCGCCACGGTATGGGGAACCCACCACCCTAACAATATCACCCTGCAGCCGCCCGTATTAGCCGCATCCATTAGGTGCGACAGTCCTGCGGGACTCTACCCGGCTCATCCCGAATTCCCTGGTGTGGTAGCAATTGGGGTTATAATGAGTTTAATCATGGCAGGCGTCTCCCCGAGATACCTTCCATGATTAAACTGTAAGTGAAAGTAAATAAACACACACCGCGAAAAATGCTTTATTTGGAATAAAAGACAAAAAAACAACCCTGGTTCACCCCTTTATTAATCCCAAAAATACCCCTCCAGGTCCGAAGTAATCCACACGACAAGGTCAGCTCTGCTCTCTCGGGATGTAGTAGCTCCGCAGCAATGAAGTGAAGTGCAGTTAGCAGAGACTCCAGTCAGCACAGCAGGCTTCAAGATTAGAAAATCTGCCCGTCTCTTTCATAAGAAGCAATGGACTAGTGGATAAAGCACCTGCCTAAGAAGCATAACAACGGGAGTTCTAGTCCTGGTAAAGATTTTTTTTTTTTTTTAATTTTAAATTATATTTTTATAATATATTTAGAAATATAATTTAATTATTCACTGAGGGGAATAACCAGACATCAGCTGTGAGCTCTCTCTTTATCTCTCTCCTTTCTTTCTCTCCTTTCTCTCTCTCTCCTTTCCCTCTCTCCTTTCTCTCTCTCCTTTCTTTCTCTTCTTTCTCTACTTTCTCTTCTTTCTCCTCTTTCTCTTCTCTCTCTTCTTTCTCTCTTTCTCTCTCTTCCTTCTCTCTTTCTCTTCTTTATATCTCTCCTTTCTTTCTCTCTCTATCTCTCTCCTTTCTCTCTCTCTCTCTCCTTTCTCTCTCTCTCCTTTCTTTCTCTCCTTTCTCTCTCTCTCTCCTTTCCCTCTCTCCTACCTCTCTCTCCTTTCTTTCTCTCCTTTCTCTCTCTCCTTTTTTTCTCTTCTTTCTCTACTTTCTCTTCTTTCTCTTCTTTCTCCTCTTTCTCTTCTCTCTCTTCTTTCTCTCTTTCTCTCTTTCTCTCTCTCTCTTCCTTCTCTCTTTCTCTTCTTTCTCTCTCTCCTTTCTTTCTCTCTCTCCTTTCTCTCACTCTATCTCTCTCCTTTCTCTCTCTCCTTTCTCTCTCTTCTTTCTCTCTCTTCTTTCTTTCTCTCCTTTCTCTCTCTCTCTCTTTTCCCTCTCTCCTATCTCTCTCCTTTCTTTCTCTCCTTTCTCTCTCTCTCTCCTTTCTTTCTCTACTTTCTCTACTTTCTTTTCTTTCTCCTCTTTCTCTTCTTTCTCTTTTTCTCTCTTTCTCTCTTTCTCTCTCTTCCCTCTCTCTTTCTCTTCTTTCTCTCTCTCATTTCTTTCTCTCTCTATCTCTCTCCTTTCTCTCTCTCTCCATTATTTCTCTCCTTTCTCTCTCTTGCTCTCTCCTTTCCCTCTATCCTATCTCTCTCCTTTCTCTCTCTCCTTTCTTTCTCTTCTTTCTCTACTTTCTATTCTTTCTCTCTCTCTTTCTCTCTCTCTCTTCCTTCTCTCTTTCTCTTTTTTCTCTATCTCCTTTCTTTCTCTCTCTCCTTTCTCTCTCTCCTTTCTTTCTCTCTATATCTCTATCCTTTCTTTCTCTCCTTTCTCTCTCTCCTTTCTTTCCCTTCTTTCTCTACTTTTTCTACTTTTTCTTCTTTCTCTTCTTTCTCTTCTCTCTCTTCTTTCTCTCTTTCTCTGTCTTCCTTCTCTCTTTCTCTTCTTTCTCTCTCTCCTTTCTCTCTCTCCTTTCTCTCTCTTCTTTCTTTCTCTCCTTTCTCTCTCTCTCTCTTTTCCCTCTCTATCTCTCTCCTTTCTTTCTCTCCTTTCTCTCTCTCTCTCCTTTCTTTCTCTACTTTCTTTTCTTTCTCCTCTTTCTCTTCTTTCTCTTTTTCTCTCTTTCTCTCTTTCTCTCTCTTCCCTCTCTCTTTCTCTTCTTTCTCTCTCTCTCCTTTCTCTCTCCTTTCTTTCCCTTCTTTCTCTACTTTTTCTACTTTTTCTTCTTTCTCTTCTTTCTCTTCTCTCTCTTCTTTCTCTCTTTCTCTGTCTTCCTTCTCTTTCTCTTCTTTCTCTCTCTCTCCTTTCTCTCTCTCTCCTTTCTCTCTCTCTCCTTTCTTTCTCTCTCTCTCTCTCCATTCTTTCTCTCCTTTCTCTCTCTCCTTTCTTTCTCTCTCTCCTTTCACTCTCTCATATCTCTCTATCCTTTCTCTCCTTTCTCTATCTCCTTTCTTTCTCTCCTTTCTCTCTCTTTCTCTCTCTCCTTTCTTTCTCTCTCTCCTTTCACTCTCTCATATCTCTCTATCCTTTCTCTCCTTTCTCTATCTCCTTTCTTTCTCTCCTTTCTCTCTCTTTCTTTCTCTCCTTTCTTACTCTCTCTCTTTTCTCTCTTCCCTATCTCTCTCCTTTCTCTCTCTCTCCTTTCTCTCTCTCCTTTCTTTCTCTCTCTCTCTCCATTCTTTCTCTCCTTTCTCTCTCTTTCTCTCTCTCCTTTCTTTCTCTCTCTCCTTTCACTCTCTCATATCTCTCTATCCTTTCTCTCCTTTCTCTATCTCCTTTCTTTCTCTCCTTTCTCTCTCTTTCTTTCTCTCCTTTCTTACTCTCTCTCCTTTCTCTCTTCCCTATCTCTCTCCTTTCTTTCTCTCCTTTCTCTCTCTCCTTTCTCTCTCTCCTTTTTCTCTCCTTTCTTTCTCTCCTTTCTCTCTCTCCTTTCTTTCTCTCCTTTCTCTCTCTCTTTCTTTCTCTCCTTTCTTACTCTCTCTCCTTTCTCTCTCCTTTCTCTCTCTTTTCTTTCTCTCTTTTCTTTCTCTTCTTTCTCTACTTTCTCTTCTTTCTCCTCTTTCTCTTCTTTCTCTTCTTTCTCTCTTTCTCTCTTTTTCTCTCTCTCTCTTCCTTCTCTCTTTCTCTTCTTTCTCTCTCTCATTTCTTTCTCTCTCTCTCCTTTCTCTCCTTTCTTTCTCTCCTTTCTCTCTCTCGCTCTCTCCTTTCCCTCTCTCCTTTCTTTCTCTCCTTTCTTTCTCTCCTTTCTCTCTCTCCTTTCTTTCTCTTCTTTCTCTACTTTTTCTTCTTTCTCTTCTTTCTCCTCTATCTCTTCTCTCTCTTCTTTCTCTCTTTCTTTCTCTCTTTCTCTCTCTCTTCCTTCTCTTTCTCTTCTTTCTCTTCTTTCTCTCTATCCTTTCTTTCTCTCTCTCCTTTCTCTCTCTCCTTTCTTTCTCTCTCTCTATCTCTCTCCTTTCTCTCTCTCATTTCTTTCTCTTCTTTCTCTCTCTCCTTTCTTTCTCTTCTTTCTCTACTTTTTCTTCTTTCTCTTCTTTCTCCTCTATCTCTTCTCTCTCTTCTTTCTCTCTTTCTTTCTCTCTTTCTCTCTCTCTTCCTTCTCTTTCTCTTCTTTCTCTTCTTTCTCTCTCTCCTTTCTCTCTCTCCTTTCTTTCTCTCTCTCTATCTCTCTCCTTTCTCTCTCTCATTTCTTTCTCTTCTTTCTCTCTCTCCTTTTTTTCTCTTATTTCTCTACTTTTTCTTCTTTCTCTTCTTTCTCTTCTCTCTCTTCTTTCTCTCTTTCTCTCTTTCGCTGTCTTTCTTCTCTCTTTCTCTTCTTTCTCTCTCTCATTTCTTTCTCTCCTTTCTCTCTCTTTCTTTCTCTCCTTTCTTACTCTCTCTCTTTTCTCTCTTCCCTATCTCTCTCCTTTCTCTCTCTCTCCTTTCTCTCTCTCCTTTCTTTCTCTCTCTCTCTCCATTCTTTCTCTCCTTTCTCTCTCTTTCTCTCTCTCCTTTCTTTCTCTCTCTCCTTTCACTCTCTCATATCTCTCTATCCTTTCTCTCCTTTCTCTATCTCCTTTCTTTCTCTCCTTTCTCTCTCTTTCTTTCTCTCCTTTCTTACTCTCTCTCCTTTCTCTCTTCCCTATCTCTCTCCTTTCTTTCTCTCCTTTCTCTCTCTCCTTTCTCTCTCTCCTTTTTCTTTCCTTTCTTTCTCTCCTTTCTCTCTCTCCTTTCTTTCTCTCCTTTCTCTCTCTCTTTCTTTCTCTCCTTTCTTACTCTCTCTCCTTTCTCTCTCCTTTCTCTCTCTTTTCTTTCTCTCTTTTCTTTCTCTTCTTTCTCTACTTTCTCTTCTTTCTCCTCTTTCTCTTCTTTCTCTTCTTTCTCTCTTTCTCTCTTTTTCTCTCTCTCTCTTCCTTCTCTCTTTCTCTTCTTTCTCTCTCTCATTTCTTTCTCTCTCTCTCTCCTTTCTCTCCTTTCTTTCTCTCCTTTCTCTCTCTCGCTCTCTCCTTTCCCTCTCTCCTTTCTTTCTCTCCTTTCTTTCTCTCCTTTCTCTCTCTCCTTTCTTTCTCTTCTTTCTCTACTTTTTCTTCTTTCTCTTCTTTCTCCTCTATCTCTTCTCTCTCTTCTTTCTCTCTTTCTTTCTCTCTTTCTCTCTCTCTTCCTTCTCTTTCTCTTCTTTCTCTTCTTTCTCTCTATCCTTTCTTTCTTTCTCTCCTTTCTCTCTCTCCTTTCTTTCTCTCTCTCTATCTCTCTCCTTTCTCTCTCTCATTTCTTTCTCTTCTTTCTCTCTCTCCTTTCTTTCTCTTCTTTCTCTACTTTTTCTTCTTTCTCTTCTTTCTCCTCTATCTCTTCTCTCTCTTCTTTCTCTCTTTCTTTCTCTTTCTCTCTCTCTTCCTTCTCTTTCTCTTCTTTCTCTTCTTTCTCTCTATCCTTTCTTTCTCTCTCTCCTTTCTCTCTCTCCTTTCTTTCTCTCTCTCTATCTCTCTCCTTTCTCTCTCTCATTTCTTTCTCTCTCTCCTTTTTTTCTCTTATTTCTCTACTTTTTCTTCTTTCTCTTCTTTCTCTTCTCTCTCTTCTTTCTCTCTTTCTCTCTTTCGCTGTCTTTCTTCTCTCTTTCTCTTCTTTCTCTCTCTCATTTCTTTCTCTCCTTTCTCTCTTTCTCTCCTTTCTTTCTCTCTCTCTCTCTCCTTTCTCTCTCTCATGTCTCTCTCCTTTCTCTCTCTCCTTTCTCTCTCTCCTTTCTTTCTCTCCTTTCTCTCTTTCGCTCTCTCCTTTCTTTCTCTCCTTTCCCTCTCTCATTTCTTTCTCTTCTTTCTCTACTTTCTCTACTTTCTCTTCTTTCTCCTCTTTTTCTTCTCTCTCTTCTTTCTCTCTCTCTTTCTTCTCTCTCTCTCTTCTTTCTCCTCTTTTGCTTCTTTCTCTCTCTTCTTTCTCTTTCTCTCTCTATCCTCTTTCTCTCTCTCTCTTTCTCAGACCTGGCGATGATCAGCTGATGCGGTCACCTGAAGGAATCAGCTGACAGTATAAGTGGAGCGGTGAGGCCGGCTTTTTACCGCCCGGCCGGCTTAACTATCAGCTGATGCTGTCGGACAGGAGTCTGCACTGAAGTGTGTAGTTTTTTGGGGGTTTTTTGCACTGATGCATCAGCTGATTATATAAAAGCCGTTTATACAATCAGCTGTTGTGTCATGTGATTCAGGCCCTTGAACCTGACACATCATCTGATTGCTTTGCCTTCCAGCAAACCGATCAGATGATACTGGATCTGGATTGGACGGTGCGGGACCCTTGACCCAGGATTACTGCGGAGGGGGGTTCTTTATTTCAATAAAGATGGAGTCACTAATTGTGTTGTGTTTTATTTTTAATAAAAATATTTTTCTGTGTGTTGTGGTTCTTTTTATCGGTACTAGAAATTCATGGTGGCCATGTCTAATATTGGCATGCCACCATGAATTTTGGGCTTAGGGCCAGTTGATAATATACAGCTAGCCCAAACCCCATTATTACCCAGCAAGCTACCGTCACCAGGGCTGTTGGAAGAGTTTGATACAGCACCAGATCCAGAGCCACTTCTATGAATGCGCCATTTTCTGGGGCGGCTGCGGATTGCAATTCGCAGCAGAGGCACCCAGAAACCTTAGGCTAACCTGTGCTGCGGATTCCAATCCCCAGCTGCCTAGTTGTACCTGGCTGGACACAAAAATATGGCGAAGCTCATGTCATTTGTTTTTTAATTATTTCATGAAATAATTGAAATAATTAAAAAAACGGGCTTCCCTATATTTTTTGTTCCCAGCCGGGTACAAATAGGCAGCTGGGGGGTTGGGGGCAGCCCGTAGCTGCCTGCTGTACCTGGCTAGCATACAAAAATATGGCGAAGCCCAAATTTTTTTGGAGGGCAAAAAGTCCTGCATACAGTCCTGGATGGATTATGCGGAGCCTTGTAGTTCTGCAGCTGCTGTCTGTCTGTATGGAGGAGAGCAGACAGCAGCTGCAGAATGGCAAGGCTCAGCATGCTCCATTCACTAGTGTATGCAGGAGAGCAGACAGCAGCTGCAGAACTACAAGGCTCAGCATACTCCATCCAGGACTGTATGCAGGAGTTTTTTGCCCACCAAAAAAATGACGTGGGCTTCGCCCCCAACCCCCAGCTGCCTATTTTTGTGTCCAGCCAGGTACAACTAGGCAGCTGGGGATTGGAATCCACAGCACAGGTTAGCCCAAGGTTTCTGGGCGCCTCTGCTGCGAATTGCAATCCGCAGCCGCCCCAGAAAATGGCGCATTCATAGAAGCGCCATCATCTGGCGCTGTATCCAATTCTTCCAACAGCCCTGGTGATGGTGGCTTGCTGGGTAATAAGGGTTAATACTGGCTTTGTTTTACTAGCTAGTATTAAGCCAGAGATTCTTAATGTCAGGCAAGTTTGACCCGGCCATTAAGAATATCCAATAAAGGGTTAAAAAAAGACACCACACAGAGAAAAAATACTTTAATAGAAATAAATACACAGACAAATTAGAGACTCCATTACTCCCCCGCATCCCTCCACTATCCGACTCTTCTGCCTTCTTTCTCCTTCAACACATGCAGCTCTGCTCCTTCAGCAGCGCTGCATAGAAAGAAGGCGGTGCTATTCCCTGTGCAGTGTTTTCACTCCGGGAGTGAGAAGGAGCTGCTGCTTGTGAGCGGTGACGTCACCACTGACAGGCGCGTTGCTATAGCAGCTGTGATCTCCATTATCGACCGGCTGTGGCAGCCGTTTTATAACGGAATGGGGAAGCAGACCGGGAACCCGACCGCATGCCAGAGCATGTCCCCGGTACACGGCGATACACAAACGATCACCGCGTACTGGAGAGATGCACTCGCATGTCCTACATGACGCGTCATAGTCATGTGACCAGTCTGTAGCCAATGAGATAACAGACACATGACTGGTCACATGGCTATTTTGACGTCACGATAGGTCCTGTCATCACTGCTGGTAGTGCTGGTCACCGGGAGGATTCAGCGATCATCGGATGGTATAGTGGCAGGAGACAGAGTGCAGGAGGGATCACGGGGACCGGTAAGTGTTATGGCAATGTTTATTAACTGTATGTGTACATTTATAATGTGTTTTTATGTGTCTGTGATTGCCTCCCATTGTTTCCTATGGGGTTCGAGTGGTTCGCTCATCTCTACCTATAAATCCAGCCCTATAATATAATCTGAGCAAAAGAATTATTTTAGGATGAAAAATGACAGCGTCTTATTGTGACTTTCTAGAAGTTATTTTCTGCTTCACATCGTTTGTGGAATGGGAGTAAAATGATTTGTAGAGAAATGTTATATAGATGATTCCATATTTCCATGGAGCGCTAATGGGTTTTATATTCAGGAGCCATTTAGGACACGAGATGGTGATGATGTTTGGAATTGTATTTTTTGCTATGGTGATAGAAATCAGGGGTGTAACTACCGTGGTCGCAGGGGTCGCCATTGCGACTGGGCCCAGCATGTTAGGGGCCCACATCCACCCTGCAGATCAGCAGCCAGCTACTTTCTGTGAGAGAAGCGCTGCGCTGTTCTGTCGCAAACCACGCAGCCGCTATATAACCTGGTGCCTCCATCGAGGACACCGAGCTCCCCTGTCCGGTGTCAGCGGCGGTGACAGCGGGCCCTCGTAAATGTGTGGTGACGTCACTCCTGTGCAAGTACAGTGCTGAGAGCAGAGAGCAAAGGATGGGAGGATGCTGACCGGAGCAGCAGAGAAACGAGGAGAGAAGTGAAGACGGAGCAGCGGTGAAACAAGGAGAGGTGAGGACAGAGCAGCGGTGGAAGGAGGAGAGAGGTGAATACTTGTTGTTTTTTTTATTTTATTTTTATAAATCAGTTACTACACGGTGGCCTGAGGCCTTGGGGGGGCTGGCTGCATGATACTTGGAGGCCTGGGTGGGCTGGCTGCATGATACATGGAGGTCTAAGAGGTTGCATAATAAACATGAAGGACACCTTATACATGGACTATAGGGGTGCATTATACATGCATGGAGGTCTATGGGGCTGCATTATACATGGAGGTCTATGGGGCTGCATTATACATGGAGGTCTATAAGGATGCATTATACAACATTAAAGACACCTTATGCATTGACTATTACATGGACTATAGGGGTGCATTATATATGGAGGAGTATGAGGTAGCATAATACAAAATGAAGGACACCGTATACATGGATTATAGAGGTGCATTATACATTGAGGAGTATGGAGCTGTGTACCGCCCCCACGACAGCCAATGGGCTGTTCGGATCTGGATCCATGGTGGCTCGAGGAAATTCCGGACCTGAGGGGGTCGCACGGTCCCTCGAATAAAAAGGGGCTATTTACAGGGGGGTTAAAGATAGAGTTCGTGACGCCAACCACGGGTTGTGGTAAGGTGGGATACCACCGCTGCTGTGTTGGGGGGAGCGCCCGGGAGTGATGGAATGGCGGCTGAAAATGTTAACCCCTCCGTGGGTAGGGGAGAGGGTACCCCGGGGCTCGGTGATGGAGGAGATGGGACCCGTTGGGAGGAAAGGGGCACAACGTACTCACACAGTCCAAGAATTCTGACACCAAACATGTTACGGGGGGCTGTCTGATAACCTAAAGGAGTATCAGACAGTCAGGGTCCACCGTGCAAAGACTCTGCTGCAGACTATGGCAGAGTGCAATACCTCTGTTAACTCACAGAAGGATATAATAAGTAAGTAAAGCAATTCCTCCCTTACTTGGAGGGTGTGTGGAATGATCTCTGTTAATAATCACAGAGACAAAGGCAATGTGTGCGAAATGGCACCTACCTAGGTCCGCTCTTCTAGTGGTGCAAAAGAGACGAACAGCAGCGTAAGCCGCACAAAGCTCCTACCTGCGTTCGCTCCACTAGTGTGCGAGGACACGAACCACTAGATATGGCACCTGCCTAGGTCCGCTCTTCTAGTGGTGCAAAAGAGACGAACAGCAGCGTAAGCCGCACAAAGCTCCTACCTCTGTTCGCTCCCCTAGTGTGCGAGGATACGAACAACTGCCAGACGCAGTATAAGGAACGTTACCCTAGCGGCAACGTCCACCTACGAGTCGAACCACAAGGCCCAGCCAGACCATGTGCCTCAGGCACCTGCCTATGTCCGCTCCCCTAAGAGGTAAGGATACGGACAGCAGCCGAAGCTGTAAGGTATAAGAACGCTACCCTGCCGGTAGCGCTCACCTAGCATAGACAGAGGAATGCCTAGAGGAACGCGCACAGAGCGTCTACTCTTATGCATGAACAAAGAGGACTGAGCGCCATGCGGCATGTGTCAGGGTCTTATATAGACTCTGTGCCTCATCCAAGATGGAGGACACCAGAGCCAATCCGCTGCCAGAACGACAGGAGTGACGTCATGCTGGCCTATCACCGAGCAAGGCATCACAAGCACATGACCAGCGACCAATCGGCATAGAAGGTGTCAGAGACATGTGACCTCGTGTCAGCGATGATGTCACCCGCACATGTGCAATGGCTCCAAGATAGGACTTAGTCTCCGGCGCTCGCACATGTGCAGTAGCAAGAAATCTGGACTTAGTCTCCAGCGCTCGCACATGTGCAGTAGCAAGAAATCTGGACTTAGTCTCCAGCGCTCGCACATGTGCAGTAGTAAGAAATCTGGACTTAGTCTCCAGCGCTCGCACATGTGCAGTAGCAAGAAATCTGGACTTAGTCTCCAGTGCTCGCAGCAACCGTAACAGTACCTCCCCCTCAAGGGCCCCCCTCCCGGCGACGCAGGTAATCGGCATCTAAGTCGGGAGCATGGACAGCCTCCTCAGGCTCCCAAGAGCGATGTTCCGGGCCGTAACCCTCCCAATCTATCAAGAAGAACCTGCGCCCTCTAACCATCTTAGAACCAACTATGGCTCGTACCTCATAGCTAGAGCGAGAGGAATCAGAGGCAGGAGAGTGCACTTCACGAGCGTGAGGTAAAATAGCCGGCTTTAGCAGTGAGACATGGAATTTGTCATGAATCTTAAGATGGACGGGTAACTTCAATTGGTAGACTACAGGATTTACCTGTCGAAGAACCTCATAAGGACCCAGGAAGCGAGGAGCAAATTTGACAGAGCTCACTCTAAGTCTCACGTGTTTTGCAGAGAGCCACACAAAGTCCCCTGGAGAAAAGACAGGAGCCGGGCGACGAAACCGATCAGACACCGTCTTCATACGGTCCTTAGCTGCTTGGATCGACTCTTGAGTCCGATCCCAAACCTCTCTGGCATTAGTTGCCCAGTCGGCCACAAGAGGAGGAGGTGCAGCAGCGGGAAACGGTACCGGTACCCTAGGGTGTTGCCCATTATTGAGTACGAACGGTGTCTGCCCAGTGGCCTCAGCCAGCGAATTGTTAAGGGCAAATTCTGCCCAGGGTAGGAGGGAGGACCAGTTATCGTGGTTCTCAGCAACAAAGTGTCGAAGGTATATAATCATAGATTGATTGGTACGTTCAACCAAACCATTGGTCTCCGGATGGTATGCCGAAGAGAGATTCAACTCAATTTGCAGAAGGCTACAAAGATCTCGCCAGAAACGGGAAGTAAATTGCGGGCCTCTATCACAAATGATACAATCTGGCATCCCGTGAAGCCTAAAGACATGCTTGAGGAATAGTTTGGCTAGTACCCTGGAAGATGGGATTCTCGATAACGGTACGAGATGAACCATCCGGGAGAAATGGTCCGTAATGACCCACACAAATCTATGTCCCTGTAAACATGGAAGATCACCCACAAAGTCCATGCCTACCACCTCCCAAGGTCTATCTGGCACTGGTAAAGGATGCAAGAGTCCAGCCGGTCTCTGCCGTAATGGACGGTTGCGAGCACACGAGTAGCAGGAACCGACATATCTCTTGACGTGGCTGGCTAAGTGTGGCCACCAATACCACCTCTCCAGTAACTCTCGTGTCCGCCTAATACCAAAATGCCCACCCACCTTTGAGGTGTGGGCCCATGACAGTATATCATTCTGTCGATCAGGCGGAACAAAGGTCTTGCCCGGTGGGATTTGGTCTAACGTCACAGGGGAGAGCGTATGAAAAACCCTGGAGGGAAGGATAAGACGAGGTTCGTCAATCTCCTCCTGGGTAGAAAGCATAGAGCGAGACAGGGCGTCTGCCTTGTTATTCTTACTCCCAGACAGATAGTTGATGGAGAAGTGAAAGCGGGAGAAAAACAAGGACCAGCGGGCTTGGCGAGGATTCAGACGCTGAGCGGTTTGTAAGTACGTCAGATTCTTATGGTCTGTATAGACCTGGAAAGGATGTTTCGCTTTTTCCAGCAAGTGACGCCACTCCTCCAAGGCTAATCTCAAGGCGAGCAGTTCCCTATCCCCAATGGTATAGTTTCTCTCTGCTGGTGAAAAGGTTTTCGCAAAGAAGAAACACGGCCTTTTTCTACCTGCACCGTTCTTTTGATACAAGACTGCACCAGCACCCACTGAAGAGGCATCAACCTCTAAGAGGAAGGGCTTACTCTCATCGGGTCTTTGAAGAACAGGAGCAGTTGAAAAGTGTCTTTTTACTGCCTCAAAAGCCTGAGATGTCTCAGTAGACCAGGCTTTGGGATTAGCACCTTTCTTAGTCAAGGCCACCAAAGGGGCCACCAAAGTAGAAAAATGGGGTATGAACTGCCTGTAATAATTTATGAATCCTAAGAAGCGTTGCACCGCCTTCAAGGAATGAGGTTCGGACCATTGCAGGACAGCAGAGAGCTTCGCAGGATCCATAGCCAGGCCCTCTTGTGAGATAATGTAACCCAAAAAAGGCAATGAGGACTGCTCGAATACACATTTCTCGAGTTTAGCAAACAATGAGTGCTCCCTTAAACGGGAAAGGACACGAACGACATCCTGACGATGAGTCTCCAGATCAGGAGAAAAAATCAGGATGTCGTCCAGATACACCACTACTGAGGATAACAGTAAATCCCTGAACACATCGTTTACGAAGTCCTGAAATACTGCGGGTGCATTACATAACCCAAAAGGCATGACGAGGTATTCATAGTGACCGTCTCGGGTGTTAAAAGCGGTCTTCCATTCGTCACCCTTTGGAATTCGTACCAAGTTATACGCACCCCGCAGATCCAACTTTGTAAAAACTTGAGCTCCTCTTAATCTGTCAAAGAGCTCCGAAATTAAAGGTAATGGGTATTTGTTCTTTATTGTGATTGCGTTGAGACCCCTGTAATCTATGCAGGGACGCAAATCACCCTCTTTCTTCCGAACAAAGAAAAACCCAGCTCCCGCGGGAGAGACAGACTTACGAATGAACCCCTTCTCTAAACTCTCTCTTATATAGGTCGACATGGCCTCCGACTCAGGTATCGACAGGGGGTAAACCCTGCCTTTAGGTGGAACCGAACCTGGGATAAGGTCTATGGCACAGTCATACGGCCTATGGGGTGGAAGAACCTCAGCACCCTGTTTGGAGAACACGTCAGCGAAATCCAGATAGGGTGTAGGTATGGGAGAGAGATCAGTAGATGCAACCGCAATGACCTTAGGTGGTAAGGGAAGACATCGGGACTGACATTTCGAACCCCAACTAATAATGCTGTCAGACTCCCAGTCAATGTGAGGAGCATGAGTCCGAAGCCATGGGAGACCCAGAAGGATGTCGTCTATACCCTCAGGCAAAACAAGAAAAGAAATCTCCTCTATGTGACCCTGAGACAGGGAAAGGCGCAAGGGAACTGTCCTCAATGTAATGGAGTCAGACAACATAGTTCCATTAACAACACGGACAGGAATAGGCGCCTCTAACATGATAGAGGGAATATTGTGTCCCTTTACAAATCCTGAGGACACAAAAGTCCCGTCAGCTCCGGAATCCACAAAAGCCATAATAGGCCATGTATTCTCAGATAACGAGAGCTGACCTGGGATACAACACTTAGAGGGTGCAGAAGACGTCTCTAGTAACCCCCCTCTAATGGTTACTAGGCCAGGGAGTTTCCCTGACGACTAGGACACTTGTTGGCATAGTGCCCAGCCTGACGACATACGTAACATATAGGAGGACCAGACTTGCGTAGTCTGGAAGACGTATGACCTAACTCCATAGGAGTGGGAGATGTTTCAGATGCTGAGGAAGATGGTAGTGGACCCTCAACAACTGGAATAGCCCGATGCTTAGGGCGTGAGGAAGAGACCTCGAGTCTACGTTCCTTATGGCGTACATCGATCCTCGTTGCTACTGTGATCAAGTCCTCCAGAGAAGCAGGGACCTCACGAGTAGCAAGAGCATCCTTGACATAGCCTGCCAACCCTCTCCAGAAGATAGGAATCAACACCTTCTCTGGCCAATCTAGTTCTGCCACCAGAGTTCTAAAAGCAATGGCATAAGAACTAGTGGATAACGAACCCTGAGATAGATCTAACAGTCTCAGGGCCGCATCATGGGTAACCTGCGGACCCATGAATACCGCCTTAAGAGCATCAATAAAGTCTTGATGTCTCAGAGTAACCACATCAGAGCGCTCCCATAGGGGAGTCGCCCATTCTAAGGCTTTGTCCTGAAGTAAGGAGATGATAAAGCCTACTCTGGACCTCTCCGTAGAGAAGCGAGAAGAGTTGACCTCTAGGTGTATCTGACACTGACTAATGAAACCACGACATGATCTGGCATCGCCAGAATATCTGTTTGGCAGAGCAAGTCGAGGATCATGTGCAGATGTCACCATGGTCTGAGGTTTATCCTCTATACTCTTGAGCCGTGACTCAAGTACTTGTATGTAACGGTGTAACTGCTGATATTCTGCCATAACTGCCAGACCCTTGGCTCAGTCCTAATGTTACGGGGGGCTGTCTGATAACCTAAAGGAGTATCAGACAGTCAGGGTCCACCGTGCAAAGACTCTGCTGCAGACTATGGCAGAGTGCAATACCTCTGTTAACTCACAGAAGGATATAATAAGTAAGTAAAGCAATTCCTCCCTTACTTGGAGGGTGTGTGGAATGATCTCTGTTAATAATCACAGAGACAAAGGCAATGTGTGCAAAATGGCACCTACCTAGGTCCGCTCTTCTAGTGGCGCAAAAGAGACGAACAGCAGCGTAAGCCGCACAAAGCTCCTACCTGCGTTCGCTCCACTAGTGTGCGAGGACACGAACCACTAGATATGGCACCTGCCTAGGTCCGCTCTTCTAGTGGTGCAAAAGAGACGAACAGCAGCGTAAGCCGCACAAAGCTCCTACCTCTGTTCGCTCCCCTAGTGTGCGAGGATACGAACAACTGCCAGACGCAGTATAAGGAACGTTACCCTAGCGGCAACGTCCACCTACGAGTCGAACCACAAGGCCCAGCCAGACCATGTGCCTCAGGCACCTGCCTATGTCCGCTCCCCTAAGAGGTAAGGATACGGACAGCAGCCGAAGCTGTAAGGTATAAGAACGCTACCCTGCCGGTAGCGCTCACCTAGCATAGACAGAGGAATGCCTAGAGGAACGCGCACAGAGCGTCTACTCTTATGCATGAACCAAGAGGACTGAGCGCCATGCGGCGAGTGTCAGGGTCTTATATAGACTCTGTGCCTCATCCAAGATGGAGGACACCAGAGCCAATCCGCTGCCAGAACGACAGGAGTGACGTCATGCTGGCCTATCACCGAGCAAGGCATCACAAGCACATGACCAGCGACCAATCGGCATAGAAGGTGTCAGAGACATGTGACCTCGTGTCAGCGATGATGTCACCCGCACATGTGCAATGGCTCCAAGATAGGACTTAGTCTCCGGCGCTCGCACATGTGCAGTAGCAAGAAATCTGGACTTAGTCTCCAGCGCTCGCACATGTGCAGTAGCAAGAAATCTGGACTTAGTCTCCAGTGCTCGCAGCAACCGTAACAAAACAGCTGATAAACCAAAGTCCTGAATGCCAAAGTAACTGGAGTTGATGCACTCTGGGTCTGTGCCCTTTTGGTGTCGCTTGTTGGTCTGAAGCCTTTTCTCTTGGCACAGTGTTTAACTCTTTGTGGATCCCTTTTGGCTGAAACTACTCTGGTCCCGCTCACCGGTATAGCTAACAGAGTGAGCTTTCTCTCAGGGTTCACTCTTGGGATTTTCTGGACGGTTTTGGGAACTCCTAACCCCCTCGTTGCGCTACTACCCCGATTTTGGAGCGGGTGGACAACGGCTCGTGAATACTCCATCCTCGTCGGGTTAATTACTGGGCTGCGTGAAGCTACTTCCCAGCCTAGAGTCCACGTAACCCGTCGTGCCCAAGCTCCTGCCCGGTTGTAGCACAAGGCCGCCGAACTGCCCTCCGTGGCAGTACCGTGCCCCTTGCCACTATCCCCTGCGACCAGGGTTCCTGCTACTTCCAGGCCAGGCCAACGTCTGGCATGTGGGGCGGGTACAGGCGCCTAGTTCTGCACTGTGACCTCTCGCTGTCACTGCTGAACTCAAACTGACTACTGACTGACACTTCTGGCCCTCCTTCTACCATCCCTCCAAGTGGGTGGCCCTATTCCCCTCAGGCTGCCCAATGGGTGTCTGGTGGGTGTGGTGCAGAGTGTTCCCAGGATTTGTAGGTACCTGTTCTTTGCAACACCAAATGGACAGGACTCGTAACCAAGGAGGAGCAGGTACCATGCAGGAGGGCAGTTTGCACAGCACCTTTGTGACGACCTGATTGGCCAGGACGTCACAGCTGCATTATACAATTTGAAGGTTTATGTGGCTGCATTATAATATATGGAGGACTATGGAGGCTACCTTATACATGGATTATGGGGGGAATTCTAAAACATGGAGGACTATGTGGTGCAGTATTATATATGGAGAACTATGGGGGGAATTTTAATATATGGAAGACTATGGGGTGAATTATAATACATGGAAAACTATGGGAAATTCATTATAATAATTGGAGGGCTATGAGGGTTACTTTATACATGGAGGACTATGTGGTGCATTATGATATATGGAGGACTATGTGGTGCAGTTTAATATATAGAGGACTAAGGGGTGAATTATAATACATGGAGCACTATAGGAATTGCATTATAATACATGGAGGACTATGGAGGTGCATTCTAATATATGAAGGGTTATGTGGGACCCTTTATACTATATGAAAGGCTATGTGGGAGCCATTGTAATTGGAGAACTACATACGAGGGTCGGAAAAGGTACAAGCATGGGATGTGAATGTTTTGTGCTGAGGGAAAAAGGCTCTTTCCCTCAGCACTCAGCTTTCCCATGCTCTGCTATACATCTTTTCTCAGCACCCAGCTTTCCCATGCTCTGCTATACATCTTTTCTCAGCACCTAGCTTTCCCATGCTCTGATATGGGACAGCTGGGTGCTGAGGGAAGGATATACAGTTAGGTCCAGAAATCTTTGGACAGTGACACAATTTTGGCGAGTTGGGCTCTGCATGCCACCACATTGGATTTGAAATGAAACCTCTACAACAGAATTCAAGTGCAGATTGCAACGTTTAATTTGAAGGTTTGAACAAAAATATCTGATAGAAATTGTAGGAATTGTACACATTTCTTTACAAACACTCCACATTTTATGAGGTCAAAAGTAATTGGACAAATAAACCAAACCCAAACAAAATATTTTTATTTTCAATATTTTGTTGCGAATCCTTTGGAGGCAATCACTGCCTTAAGTCTGGAACCCATGGACATCACCAAACGCTGGGTTTCCTCCTTCTTAATGCTTTGCCAGGCCTTTACAGCCGCAGCCTTCAGGTCTTGCTTGTTTGTGGGTCTTTCCGTCTTAAGTCTGGATTTGAGCAAGTGAAATGCATGCTCAATTGGGTTAAGATCTGGTGATTGACTTGGCCATTGCAGAATGTTCCACTTTTTTGCACTCATGAACTCCTGGGTAGCTTTGGCTGTATGCTTGGGGTCATTGTCCATCTGTACTATGAAGCGCCGTCCGATCAACTTTGCGGCATTTGGCTGAATCTGGGCTGAAAGTATATCCCGGTACACTTCAGAATTCATCCGGCTACTCTTGTCTGCTGTTATGTCATCAATAAACACAAGTGACCCAGTGCCATTGAAAGCCATGCATGCCCATGCCATCACGTTGCCTCCACCATGTTTTACAGAGGATGTGGTGTGCCTTGGATCATGTGCCGTTCCCTTTCTTCTCCAAACTTTTTTCTTCCCATCATTCTGGTACAGGTTGATCTTTGTCTCATCTGTCCATAGAATACTTTTCCAGAACTGAGCTGGCTTCATGAGGTGTTTTTCAGCAAATTTAACTCTGGCCTGTCTATTTTTGGAATTGATGAATGGTTTGCATCTAGATGTGAACCCTTTGTATTTACTTTCATGGAGTCTTCTCTTTACTGTTGACTTAGAGACAGATACACCTACTTCACTGAGAGTGTTCTGGACTTCAGTTGATGTTGTGAACGGGTTCTTCTTCACCAAAGAAAGTATGCGGCGATCATCCACCACTGTTGTCATCCGTGGACGTCCAGGCCTTTTTGAGTTCCCAAGCTCACCAGTCAATTCCTTTTTTCTCAGAATGTACCCGACTGTTGATTTTGCTACTCCAAGCATGTCTGCTATCTCTCTGATGGATTTTTTCTTTTTTTCAGCCTCAGGATGTTCTGCTTCACCTCAATTGAGAGTTCCTTAGACCGCATGTTGTCTGGTCACAGCAACAGCTTCCAAATGCAAAACCACACACCTGTAATCAACCCCAGACCTTTTAACTACTTCATTGATTACAGGTTAACGAGGGAGACGCCTTCAGAGTTAATTGCAGCCCTTAGAGTCCCTTGTCCAATTACTTTTGGTCCCTTGAAAAAGAGGAGGCTATGCATTACAGAGCTATGATTCCTAAACCCTTTCTCCGATTTGGATGTGAAAACTCTCATATTGCAGCTGGGAGTGTGCACTTTCAGCCCATATTATATATAGAATTGTATTTCTGAACATGTTTTTGTAAACAGCTAAAATAACAAAACTTGTGTCACTGTCCAAATATTTCTGGACCTAACTGTATAACCAAAATTCCCCGGTCTTTCTCCTGTTCTGTAGTCCCGAGTTTACTTCCATGTAATGTATATACAGCTATAGGATGACTCCGTCCTCGGTGCATTACTTTACATTTATCATCCCACTGAATTCTTGCACTTGGGCAGAACATTACACACACAACAAAGGATAAGGGAACCAGACATTGGCAATACTTTATTTGTTCACAAACAGGCTAAAACATATTGTACATTCCCAGCAACAACACAAGATGGTACAAGCAAAAAGGTCTCACCCTTCAATTGGCCCAACAGGGATTAGAATAATTATGACTCTGGAGCTCGCAGCCAGCAGCAACCCTCTTGGCTTGGCGGCAGGTAATGGCTGTGACAAACTGGTTGGATAGTCCTTGTTTTAAGTCATTCCCCAAAATAACAGGTGAGGGGAGGCCATCCAAGAGCCTCACTTTAATCTTTTCCTGGTCAGCCCCGCAGTCCACCTGCACACGTGCCAGAGGGAAGTCCAAGCGCTGACTCTCAGTCAGCGAGATGGGAACTTAGCAGCCTGTTGAATGGTGTTCTTGGACAATATCTTGACTGACCAGACTGATAGAAGAAAAAGTGTCTTGAGGTCCCTGAGACTATATGTTACTAACCTTGATGGCTGGATGTGGTGATGAAGACTGGCTGGGTTAAGGCGTATGACCGAGGATATTACTTCCTCCACTGCAGTCATATCCCAGGGTTAGAATTCATCAGACCCTGATGGCTCAATCCGACAGATGTTGGCCGGATGAACCCGCAGACTGGCTCCACGCATAGAGCCTTGGAGACAATATCTGTCCATATGTCCAAGGTCCCAGCACGTAAAGCAGCTCCACGGGTTGGGCATGTTACAAGCCCATTTTGTAAAACTTTGTACTGGTTGGGCTTCTGCTGGGTACTGGAATAGTCTTGCTCGAGTACCTGGCTGTTAGTAGGGGAACTTGAACTCCCAAAACTGTTTCCAGAACACAAACCCTCACCTTGCTTGAGGCTTTGGCACCCAATGCAGCCAAAAACTCCATTAAGGGCTGTTTTGGATTGTGTTGTTGATTTTAGACTACCACAGGATCCTTGATCTAGCCTGCAGTTTAATTCCTCTCTGTCAACCATGTCAAGATCTTCACCATCCTCCATGATATTCTGGGTGTCATGTTAAAACCCTTCAGGTCCCTTATACCACCCCCCAACCCAGCACTAGCACAGATCTATTAAATATTTGAACAAAGAGCACATCTCAATCATTATTCACAATATCTTAAAATTACTACTCCATGATAGCATAAAGAACCAGAAAGACCAGGAGCTTTGAAAAGGCAAAGTACAAAATTTTATTTCAGCAAAAATCGCACAAAATCACAAGAAAATCACATAAAATGACAAGGACATACAGATTAAAATAGTGCTATAAAGGGGGGAAACCCATGAAAGGTGGGACAGAGAAGCATGCTCATAGATCCATCATAGACATGGGAATTTAGAACAGGCTCTAATAAATAGTAAAGTACAAAAATATATCGAGCCTTAAGTCATCTGCTTACCCACTGTTAAAAGAGCGTCGCAACTGCGTCCCACAATTCAAACAAACCCAATTGTGGGTTAAATGTTAAGAAAGTTAACCCATGCGAGGCACTCAGAGACCATGTCATCACATTCCTCCCCCTTCTTAATATTAGCCAGACAGGATGGGCTTCCGATCACCCTTCTCCTCTTGATGGCATTGTCCATTTTAATGGGGAGGTAAGCAACAGAGGCTCGCATCTATACACCTCCCCCTGATTACCTCCCCCAGGTTGAGCAGCCATATTGCGGACAAGCACTAAGGTGGGATCCATGAGTTGGGCTTGCATAAATTTCTTACTATCAATCTTCCCCCAGTCAATAGCCACAGTCTGGTTAGGCTTACTCACGGTTGTTGGCTCAGAAGTGGATGATGGAGACTGGGAATGTGAATTATCCTTGGAAAAGATGTTAGAAAGATCCACATCAGGGTCCTGCTTGGCTTGGAAGTGGGTGATGGCTGCTACAAACTGGCTGGATAGTCCTTGTCTTAGGTCATACTCCAAAATAACTGGTGTGAGCAGGTAATCCACAAGCCCCACTTCCACTTCCTTCTGGGTGGTATCCGAAACAACAGGCTTGGTGGGGCCATCCATGAACCCCACTTCAACTTCCTCCTGGCTAGTCCCCGAAACAACAGAAGTGGGGAGACCATCCATGAGCCCTACATCAACTTCCTCCTGGTTAGTCCCCGAAACAACAGGTGTGGGGAGGCTGTCCATAAGCTCGATATGGACCTCTTCCTGGTCATGTCATCACACCTTGTGCTACCTCTTGGCGCTTATTACGTTTTCGGTGTCGGGAGGAGGTTTTACCCTTCTCACTCATCTGTAGCTCACTGTACTCACACGTCACTTTATTAGAGTCAGAGTCTTTACTGGAGTCATTGTCACTCCCCCTGGTGTCCTGGGCTAACATGTTCCCACTTAGCCAGGTGTTGGCCCCCTTTTCTGGAGCTCCTCCGTTACTAACAGTCATATTGTCATTTATTTCTTTACCCATCATGTCACTACGTTGAGCATGTCCATGATTTTCTTTGTTCCCCACCAACTTAGGACAGCCAATTTTAGAAGGTGCAATCTCCTCCTTACCACACATAATCACACAACAAGGACCCTTTTTAGCCTCCCGCTGTGGTGGGCCATTCCGGCTCTTACACAAGCAACTGGACACTTCCACCTGCTTCCACAAGTCCACAAATAATTAGGTTAGTAATTCGTCGGCATCTATCAGATACCCGACATCATAACCCAGTCAGTAATTAAAAGAAATAGACGACAAACACATTTTTACTTGAAAAAAAACTCCCTAACACATTACCTCTTTCACTAATTTATTGAAAAGAAAAAACAAATCCGAGGTCCGGCGTAATCCAATATGGGGGTCCCACAATGATCCATACTCACTGTCCCAGTCAATGAAGAACAGAATGTTCCCCGTTGGTTGGGAGAGCAGTGCAGTGACCTGAGCTAATGTGCCGCCCCCATGCCAGCAGCCGAGCTGCTCGGATCTGGATCCGCGGTGGCTCGAGGGTCTCCGGAAACGGGGGCGTGCGGCCACTCAAATAAAGGGGGGTTATTTACAGGGGAGATATTAGAGTTTGTGAAGCCACCCGTGGTATGTGGTCATTTGGAGTACCAGCGCTGCAGTTGGGAGTACCCGGGGATGATGGAATGGGGCAGCCAGGTGTTGTTGTGACCCTCCACGGGTAGGGGGAATACCCCGGGGGTCGGTGATGGTGAAGGGGAGTGCCATTGGACGCAAAGGGGTCACTTGCATACTCACTCAGTCCAATAAGCTGACACCGACAACTGGATAAACCAAAGTTCTATATACCGCTGCTGCTGAGGGGAGCTTAGTTCGGGTCCCATCCTCAATGTTGCTGCCTGGTGATCCGTGAGCTGCCTTCTTGCACTAAGTTTACTTCTCTGTTGGTCCCAGTAGTAAGGAACTTGCCGGGTCTCGCTCACCCGTATGGCTTAGTGTGGGAGCTTGCTCTCAGGGTTCACGCTTGGGATTTTCTGGACCGTTTTTAGTGGAAAGTCCTATCCCCCTCGTTGCGCTAGTACCCCGATTTTGGAGCAGGTGGAGAGCGGATCTTGAAGGCTGCGTTTTCGTCGGGTAAATTGTTAGGTTGCCGAAAGCGACTTCTTGGCCTAGGGTGTACCCCGTAGTGCCCTGGTCCCAGCCCGGTGATGGTGCAAGGCCGCCGGCTGTCCTCCTCAACAGTTCTGTGCCCCTTGCCATGATCCCTTGCGACCAGGGGTCCAGCTCCTCTAGGCCCAGACCACCGTCTGCCACCTAGATAGCTTCCTAGAAGCCCTGCTCCTGACCTCCCCTCTCTTTCACTTCCAAAACTACTCTCCTCTCCTGACCCTCCTGAACTCCCCTCCCCAAACCCCAGGTGGGCGACTCTATTCCACTCAAGCTGTTCACTGGTGTGTTTGGTGGGTGTGGTGCAGAGTGTACCTACTGTAGGATTTGATTAGCTGATGTAGGCAACACCATATATTTGGGGACCCATAACCAAGAAGGAGGTTGATATTGCACGGGAGGGCAGATTGTGCAATACCCTGTGATGACCTGATAATCCATGGGCATCACACTAACATCATGAGGTCAACACAGGTCATTGCAGGCCATGACCAGCACTGACTTCAGGAGGTTAGCTAGGTACATTACCTGCGGTGATGGAAGCCGCTGCACTCCTGACATCAGCGCTTGTCACTGAGTTCTATGCCCACCGCATTCTCAGATCACCTCTCACGAGCGGCCCGTGACGTCACCACTATTCACAGTCACGGGCCGCCCGCGAGAGATGATGTGAGAACGTGGCAGTCAGTGACAAGCGCTGACGTCAGGAGTGCAGGACTTCATCACCGCAGGTAATGAACTTTACTAACCTCCTTACGGCAACATACATCATCCCTGCCGCTGCTCGCATTGCAGTGCGGGCATATGGAAACACTGCTGTGCGGGCAGCTGTGGACAAACTGCAGTGCGAGCAAATGCTGTGCTGCTGCAGTGCAAGCAGCCGCGGGGCTGGAGCAGGAGTGGGACACAGACTGCATGAGCACCCGACGGAGGTCACATGGAAGTGCTTCCGTGCGGTTTCTGGAGATTTTGCGGGTCCATTGACTTGTATTGATTCACGGTCCGTTATTGTGGAACAGAATAGGACATGTTCTAAAATAACGGAACAGACATATGGCATCCGATGTGTTTTTTTGTAGGATCGGATGCACACGGAAGTGCTACCGTGTTTCATCCGATCCTACACAAAGGACATTGAAAAGATGGTCCTGTCCGTGGATGTGCAAAAATCCAGGAACTGAACAGGACACACGGAATGGTCATGTGAATGAGCAATAAGGCATGATTGAGGGCACAGGTGGAGGCCCTAGGGGAGATAGGGGAAGCATTAGATCCAGATGTTTGTCCCAAAAGCCTTGGGGTTACTAGGGAATCAGCCCTTTCCTCACATGCCCCTGCAGCCACCAGAGTAATCCAGTGTCTAGTCAGTAAGATGTAACGCCCCCGCCCATGCTTGCTCGTCCAGGTGCCAGTCGTGAAATGCAGCCTGAGAGACAGAGTTTTTCAAGGCAAAGGTAATCTTGGCCGTGACATGATGGTCTAGCGTAGGCACAGCTTTATTAGAGAAGTAATGGTGACTGAGCAACTGGTACTGGGGAACTGCAACAACCATCAGTTTATGGAAACCCTCTGTATCCGGCAGGTGGAATAGCAGAATTTCTGTGGCCAACAGTTTCAATATGGTAAAGTACAGTCACTTCACTTTGCCATGTGTGGGAGAAAATTGTCTGTTACATACCAAACCTGAGGGACCGAGGGCTGGCTAGTATGCTGAGAGAGGGTGGAGCTATGTTTACAAGACCGAGCGGTCCACTGGGAACAAGGTGTAATGAAACATGGAATGCTGGATTGAGAACCATGTGGTGTGCTCGGTGTCTCACATCGATCAAAAACACCAGGCACGGTCACTTACAGAACACCTTACGGGCCCTCACTCACCCCCACTGTAGCGGGTACATAAGAGGAGGTTCTGCGGTTTGAGACCTGTATGTGAATAGTTTTGCTGATGACTCAGGAGGAGGATGATGCAGCAAACGATGCTGATTTTGTGGCCGGTGGCTCGGTAGTCCCAGATGTTTGTATTTTAGCACAGAAATATTCCCACAGTAATACATGTTGGTTGCGCTTAGGAGGAATTTCTACAAGAGGCATTTTGACTTTCCCAACCATTACTGGAGGGCTTCAACAGCAGCTGAGCTGGTCTAGACCTATCCTGAGCAGAGACGTCCGGTTTTGAGCCACTACGTCACCACATTTAAACTCAGTTCACGGAGAAGGGACAAACTACTCTTCCCTCCCTGAAGAAACCATGTGCAAGGACACTCAATCTCCTAGGTGAAACGTGCGTCGGTGGACACAGGGGGAATCCTCCGCATTGGTGAATACCTAACTCTTTGAGATAGCCGTGATCAAATTTAATCTGGTATGCTATTTACATGTGGATCTTTTTTTTTATCTTTTTTTCCTCTCTTGAGGCTGTGTTGTTGCACTCTGGCACTTATTGCAAAGAGATCTGTGTTATATCTGCACTTTGTGAGCTAAATTGATCGTTCTACTGCTGCTATTGATATGCACACTGCACTTTATTAATTACAGCGCTGCCTATGAGAGAAATGTTTACAACTTTTTATATATAGCTACCATGTGACTCTTATTTATTCCGCCATGCTCCCTGGTATTTCCAATGCTTTTTATCCATATCACTCTTTCACAGGTTTTTAGATGTTTGTTCCATCATCTGTTTTAGTCACAATTTGCATGTATAAAAAAATTCTATAAAAAGTATATATTTGAAAAATTAAATACAATTGATTTCACAAAAAAACTCCTGTTTCCTCTTGTTTCTTGCTATTTGTTTGGCGTTTGTGTGGGTAGGGTTATTTACCATCACCCCTCCTTTAACCATACCTATGATATGATGGAGATTTATTGTTCTAATTACCCTAATGAGGGTGCAGTACCCTGTGGCACCTGAAGCCGCAGGGGCGCCACACCACTCCATGCTAATATTGTGGCCTACCCGGGGACACTACTGCAGACGGTGACACATGGTCTCTCTAGGAATACAATCCTACAACCACCTCCCAAGCTCACGCTATTCACAATATAACAGGGTTACCCGGCCTTTTTCCCAATAATCCCTCAGAATTAGCAAACATATGTACATATCTCAGTATAAAGTTCCCTATACCTCACTGTCTCCTGACAGTGCAATGTAGCAGAGGTGAACTTGTCACTTCAGCATTAGTCAATTACTTTCATAACCACACAGCTTGAACTTTGACAGGCTTTGTTTCGGAGAGGATGTACCGGGATAATACAATAAGTACAGTTCATTTTCAGCGTTTGCTTTCAGTGAATAGCCTTGTTTAAAGTGTCTTTAATCCTACCTATCCCTGACTGACTAACATTACAAAGACCGGCCTCCAGAACAAATGATACTCACAAATTATTTGGTCCGTTTTAAAATCACCCAGATCCTTCCGTCTTTGATGGTGATCAGCGCTCTGACCTTTCTTCAAGATGGTGACGGTCACCTACTTGCACAGCAGTTAAAATGGTTTTCTTCCTCTTGGATGATCTCCAACCGGTCCTTCTTGGTAAAGACCACAAAAAACAAATACGACGTCCACTCAGGGGGTTCCACTTGTCCGTGGACGAAAACACAGAAATAACAAAAAAAAAAAATCCACAAGAGAAACACAGCAGTTTGATTTGCCACGTCACCAAGAAGAGCCTCTCACAGCCTCCCACAGCCTCCCACAGCCTCTCTCTCCTGTTTTCCTGGGCTCGCTTTAGCTCCACCTACTCTCTGGTTTAAAGTCTGTTTGTAGAAATATTCTGCTCCACAGTGGCACCTTGTGGTCAATCTAATCTACTAAGCATTAAATTGTCATACATACTGGCATCTCATGTACATGTTGCACCCTCTTACACTCCACCCCACCTAAAATTTGGTGTCAAGATAAATCAATTTTTACATCTTAGATTCAGTACATACTCTTCAGGGTTAAGAAACAAGGCCGGCTACACATATCCACCATCATACTTATTCAACAAGTGTGGGCCACTCCCAGGGCATATAGTGTGAAAACAAAGAAGTAGGGGGTGAGTAAAGACCCATATAATACCAGTGACGCATTTGTCCATCTGTACAGTGTCTCAAAACATGGGTAAGCTTCGTTTACCTCTTATTATGTGATGTCTGTTTAACGTGACCTAGTGGGATTATAGCACTTTGGTGTCTATGGCTTTGTCACTTGACAGTTTACATATTAAATCCCTGAATTGGTGGCAGTAATTGCACTTTTGCCAGACATCTGAGGGTTAAATCTGTTAGAATTATATGGTTGCCCATTGTTTGATTCACTGTCTGATGGTGTTCTCTTGAGCTCTTACTTTGCACCTGTTTTTGTATATGATTGATTTTATTGCTCTCTTATATTACCTCTTGTAATTTTATATTTATTTGTAAAATCCTAAATACAGATTTTGTATTTTTGCATCAAGAGGATGTTTATGGACCTCTTTACTGGTATTCTATGGGTCTTTAATCTCCCCTTCTCCCTTGTTTTCGTAATCTTCAGGGTTGCATCATATGGGAGGAACACCAGCCGTGCTCCTTTCAGATCTTCGTAAACAAGTACCTGTTGCACTCGAGGAGCAGTTTGTCACGTCTGGCGAATCAATTGTGACGCCCCTGGACTATCAGGTTGTCACAGCACTGCACAAGCTGCCCTTCCGTGTAGTATTCTGCCTCCCTCTTGGCTCTGGGTTCCTACTTAAGTGGTGTTGCCTACAACAGCAAATCAAATCCTGGAGACACCCTGCACCACACCCACCTGACACACCAGTGGACGGTTTGAGTGGAATAGAATCGCCCACCTGTGGGGTCGTAGAGGGGAGGTGAAGAGTGTAGTTAGTCTGTCTGTAAGTGGAGAGAGAGTTGGAAATAGCCCTCGAGCTGAGAGGAGCACAGAAGAAGTCGGGAGTGGTGACTCCTGAAGTAACTGCCTAGGTTGCAGACTTTGGTCTAGGCCTAGAGGAGTCGGACCCTGGTCGAAGGGTATTGTGGCAAGGTTCTCGGACCTGTCGAGGAGGACGACCAGCTGCCTAGCCCTATCAGCGTTCTGGGACCAAAGGCATGATGGGGTACATGGACCCTAGGTCGGGGCGTAGCTTCAAGCAACCCGACAATTCAACTGAGAAGAATGGAGCCTTTACGATCCGTTCCCACCCGGTCCAGAATTGGGGCATTAGCACAATGAGGGGGATAGGTCTTTTCAACCAAATTGGTCCAGAAAATCCCAAGCGTGAGCCTTGAGAGCAAGCTACCATACTTAGCCAAAGTAGGGAGCGAGGCCCAGCTAGTTCCATGCTAACGGGCTATCAAATTGAAGTCAAACCAAGTGCCAGGAGGCAGGTCATGGATCACCAGGCAGCACCACTTGGGGACAGGACCCGGACGAGCTCCCCTCAGCAGCAGCGGTACCCAAAGAGTTGGTTCATACGGTTGTCAGTGTCTGCCTATGAACTGAGTGAGTACGAGAGTGACCCCTGCATCCCCACGGCACCCCCTTCACCGAGTCCCGGGGAATCCCCTACCTGTGGAGGGTTACAACATCTTGCTGCCCCTGCTCCATCATCCTCGGGTACTCCCAACGGCAGCGGTGGTACTCCCAATTACCACACACCACGGGTGGCGTCACAAACTATAACTCCCCTGTAAATACCCCCCTTTTCACTCAAGTGGCCGCATGACCCTGGGGTCCGGAGACCCTCGAGCCACAGCGAACCCGGATCCAAGCAGCTAGCCTGCTTCCAAGTGGGCGGTACACCTCAAAAAACCTGGCGTCACAAACAGGATAAGAGCAGGACCCACTTACCTGGGTAACGTGCACCTTGAAAATCCAAACCGCCAGTCAAGAGTCTAGTTTCCCACCAGTTCCGCCATCTTTTGGCTCTAAAACCCTGTCTTCTCGACCAAAAGCACGCAAAGCAGAAGCCCCGCCCTTCGTCCAGAGGGCCACAGCAGAGAAGTGAGTGGTGGGCGAAAACCAAGGGGGCATGACAGCATGTAACAGCGAAAGAGAAGCAGGCACGCCAGGACTCTGCCATAACGTTCCTGGACCCCGCAGAGGAAAGATGGCGGTTGCGCGAGACTGGTGGTCACCAGAGCTTGCTGCTCCCGGGACCTCAACCTGGATTGAACAAGAAATGGAGCAGCTCTGCAGGAGGATGCAGATGCAATTCCGCTTCATACTAGACCACTGGAGGGAAGAGATGAGGAGCCTGGCAGTGGCGGTGCGAGCCCATGAGATCGAAATCCCACGTGAAGAGCGGGTAAGCGGATACAAAGTCCTAGTTGATTCCACTAATCCGGCAAATGCGGCTGTGGGATCCGGTCCGCCCCCGCTTACAGCAACCACCTTACCATCACCACCACCCCCGTCCTCGGCGGACGCCGATCTGCCCATTCCAACCCCCAGCAGCGGAACCTTCAGCCCCAATCTATGAAGAACCAGCTGCGGAGCTCCCAGACCCATCATTCGATCAGGTCACGACAGCGGTCACCCAGACACCAACCAGACCCAGCCGCATCACCGGGCCCGTACATATAGACAGAGCACCTGGACTCTGCACTCCCGGCTGTGGAGCAGTCGGTCTTCCCTCACGAAGTAGCGACAGTGGAGCATGAAGAGCCACCGGCTCCACGACCGCGCAGCAGCCCAACGGCTATTGGGGCTGCAGGAGTACACTTAAAACACATGCCAGCCAGGAAGCCGAGGCTGGCCGCTGACATCCCCTACTGGGAACGACACCAGCAAAAGATATACCAAGAGATGACTAGACGAGACCGGCGACGACGAGAGGTTGCCGCCCGTACTCACCAAGAGAAAGATCAGGTGAGAAATGTGGCTTTGCGAGTCCAAGGCCCGCGGTGCCGCGGCCTAGTCGATCGTTTTGACCCCGACCAGGGATGGGGTTTCATCTGGGAAGTGGGCCTCACAGCTGGGGTGTTTGTGTCCCGGCAGGATGTAGCACAGCACCTCACCAGGGGACACCCTGGGTGGAATCTGGAGCCGGAGGATATGGTCACATATACCCGGCATTGTGGAGAGCGGGCTGTTATGCCCTAGATGTGATCAAGAAAGTCATGATGGAAGAAGAGTTTGTGCCGGCGTCTGTGGTGCATAGTTGCAAGGAAGCTACGGGACCCGGCCATTTAAAAATTAGAAAAGTTAGAGTGAGGATCTGTGTTTTCTTTTATTGTTTTCAATAGTTTGTTGTGTTTCTTGTATCATAGTGAAAAGTAATGTTTTATAAATAGGAAAGAAAATACTGAATAATCATACTGGGTTTTAATCAACAGAGAATTTTACCAGATTGAAAAACGTTAATATAATGTTTGCAGTAGGTGCAAGGACTTTGGTTACCTATATATACTAGTAGTAAAAATTGACCATGGCCACGGGACTGGTTGTGGCCAGCACAGACTTGTGTATTGTATAGAGTTGCACCTCCTGTGCCTACCAGAGTTGTCTTTGCAACACCCGGGACTTCAACCTGGTCAAGGACCCATGGATAGAAATGCAGCGGGTCAGGTTGTTTGGGTGGTGGGTGGATGGGATCCGGAATGTTGGGACTGGACTGTCGCAGGAAGAGTCTGCTGTGACAGGGTATGCAACAGAGCAGTGAGGGACGCCAGGCCAAGGAACAATCCAAAGGGCTTTATTGGAACCACAAAGATAAAGCAGCAAACATAAATATAAATCCTTCAAATCTGCAAGGAGTCCACAACAGAAAAAACAAAAGATCCAGGGGCACCGCCTGGTATTCCGATGCCAGGGGAATTAGGGCAATGGTCCTTATATGAGTTCCTTGAGTCCAACAGGTGAACAACAAAACACAATCCCACGTGGCCACGGATCTCCAGTCTGTAACAGTCCACACACAAAGACCCCAGGATCCAGCCTCAGCTATAGATCCTAGTCCTTCTCCAGCCGAGCTCCAACTAACTGCTCTAACATGTTCTTCTCTCCTGGGATCAGCCCCTTAGGTGGGCACACCTCCCCCTGGCCATTTGATGCATGAATGGACTTTAAGGTCCAGTCACACTAAGCAACTTACCAGCGATCCCAACAACGATAGGGATCGCTGGTAAGTTGCTAGGAGGTTGCTGGTGAGATGTCACACTGCCACGCTCCAGCGATCCCACCAGCAACCTGACCTGGCAGGGATCGCTGGAGCGTCGCTACACAAGTTGCTGGTGAGCTCACCAGCAACCAGTGACAAGCCCCCAGCGCCGCGTGGAAGATGCTGCGCTTGGTAACTAAGGTAAATATCGGGTAACCAACCCGATATTTACCTTGGTTACCACCGCACGGAGCTACACGTGCAGAGAGCAGGGAGCAGCGCACACCGCTTAGCGCTGGCTCCCTGCTCTCCTAGTTACAGCACATATCGGGTTAATTAACCTGATGTGTGCTGCAGCTAAATGTGCACAGAGCAGGGAGCAGCGCACAATGCTTAGCGCTGGCTCCTTGCTCTCCTAGTTACAGCACACATCGGGTTAATTAACCTGATGTGTGCTGCAGCTAAATGTGCACAGAGCAGGGAGCAGCGCACAATGCTTAGCGCTGGCTCCTTGCTCTCCTAGTTACAGCACACATCGGGTTAATTAACCTGATGTGTGCTGCAGCTAAATGTGCACAGAGCAGGGAGCAGCGCACAATGCTTAGCGCTGGCTCCTTGCTCTCCTAGTTACAGCACACATCGGGTTAATTAACCCGATGTGTCCTGCAGCTACATGTGCACAGAGCAGGAGCCGGCACTGGCAGTGAGAGCGGCGGAGGCTGATAACAAAGGTAAATATCGGGTAACCAAGGACAGGGCTTCTTGGTTACCCGATGTTTACATTGGTTACCAGCCTCCGCAGAAGCCGGCTCCTGCTGCCTGCACATTTAGTTGTTGCTGTCTCGCTGTCACACACAGCGATCTGTGCTTCACAGCGGGACAGCAACAACTAAAAAATGGCCCAAGACATTCAGCAACAACCAGCGACCTCACAGCAGGGGCCAGGTTGTTGCTGGATGTCACACACAGCAACATCGCTAGCAACGTCACAAAAGTTGTTCGTTAGCAGCGATGTTGCTAGCGATGTTGCTTAGTGTGACGTGGCCTTTAGACTGCTGGCTCTGTTCTGTTTACCAAGTTGTAGATTGGAGAAGTCCCATGCTGAGAAGAACAATATATATATGCAACCCCCACCAAATCAATGACAATAGCTACTGCTGAAGCCTGATTGCAATATGATACAGGCTAGGGGGAAGGTATGGTCACTTACATCCCAAGACATAGTATTACAGCAAATACAGTGAGAAGGTAAAATACATCATGACAATTCCTTCCCCTCCCAACTTGTGTACGTACTAGGGACCTCTACAGGTCGCTGGTTAAGTACACGCAGGCATGGCTGACAGGACTCAAGGCTCCTCTTGCCTGGACAGTCCATCTGCATTTTGGTGTTGGCTGCCCCTTCTATATTGTATGGTAAAGTTATAGGGCTGCAGAGCCAGGCTCCATCGCAGTAATCGTCCATTGTCCCCAGAGACTCTGTTCAGCCAGGTGAGGGGATTGTGATCAGTAACCACAGTGAATTCTCTCGTCCATACAGATACGGCCGTAGTTTCTTAAGGGCCCACACTACAGCCAGACATTCTTTTTCAACAGTTGCATAGGCCACTTCTCGGTCCAGCAGTTTCCTGCTGAGGTAGGCAATGGGGTGTTTGTCCCCAGCTGCATTCACCTGGCTGAGGACAGCTCCCAGTCCATAAGCAGAGGCGTCCGTTTGCACAATAAATCTCCGCTTGGTGTCTGGAGCAGCCAGGACAGGATCGCAGACCAGAGCGTCCTTCAGCCGGTTCAAAGCCTCATCACAGGCTGGAGTCCAGATCACCAGCCGGGGCATTGTTTTCTTGGTCAGGTCGGTAAGAGGCTTGGCCACAGTACTGAAATGAGAAACAAATTTTCGGTAATAACTGGCAGTGCCCAGAAAAGCCATAACTTGTTTCTTAGTTTGGGGTACAGGCCAGTCTCTAATAGCCTGGATTTTGGCAGGCTCAGGACGGAGCTTCCCTCCTCCCACTCTATGCCCTAGGTACTGGACTTCCCCCATCCCCAATTGGCATTTATCGGGTCGAATAGTTAGGCCGGCTGCAAGAATCAGGTCCAGAATAACGGCTACTTGATTCAGATGTTCCTCCCATGTGTGGCTGAAGACGGCGATATCATCCAAGTAGGCACAAGCAAAGTCACCACATCCCCGGAGGATCTGGTCCACCATTCTCTGGAAGGTGGCCGGGGCATTTTTCATTCCAAAAGGCATGCTTAGAAATTCATACAGACCAAAGGGGGTTATAAAAGCGGACCGTTCTCTCCCTTCATCCGTTAGAGGGATCTGCCAGTATCCCTTACTGAGATCCAAGGTAGTGACATATCGGGACCCAGCCAGTCTGTCTAGAAGTTCGTCAATACGAGGCATTGGGTAAGGATCGCTGACAGTATGGTCGTTTAGTTGCCGATAGTCCACACAAAATCGAGTACTCCCATCCTTCTTGGGTACTAACACCACAGGGTAGGCCCAAGGGCTATGGGAGGCCTGGATTACCCCAAGCTGCAACATCTCCTCCAGTTCGTGCTGCATGGTGTTTCGAACTGATTCAGGTACCCGGTAAGGAGCCAGTTGTATGGGATGGATGCCCTGAGTGTCCACATGATGTTGGGTGACGGTGGTTTGACCTGGTTGGGATGAGAAAGCAGCCCGTCTCTGTTGAAGCACTTCCAGCATCTGGATTTTCTGTAAGGAGTCCAGGTGATCTCCCAGGGGAACCTGTTCCACAGTGGATGGGGCTCTCGCTGCTTCCACGAGATCAGGTAGAGAGTCCTCATCCTCTTGACCATCTTCTGAAGCCAACCGACAGCTTGCTATCATTGGAATGTTCCGGTCATGGTACTCCTTAATCATATTCACATGGACAGTCTTTTGCCTTAGCCCCTGATCATCTAAAGCAAGAAGGTAATTGGTATCATTCAGTTTTCTGAGAACCCGGAAGGGACCCTCCCATGTGGTCTGCAGTTTATTCTGCCGATGGGGAACAATCATTAAGACTTGTTGTCCTTCTACAAACTCCCGATAGCGTGCTTTACGGTCATACCATGTCTTCTGTCTGGTTTGAGCCATACGCAAATGACTCTGGGCAAAACTAGCAAGTTGGGTCAGGGTTTCTCGCAGCTTTAGGACATAAGGGACAACAGGGGCTCCTGTATCTTCAACTTGCCCCTCCCAGTATTCCTTGAGCAGGGTTAAGGGTCCTCGGACCTTTCTTCCATAGAGTAGTTCAAAGGGGGAGAACCCAGTGGACTCCTGGGGAACTTCCCGATAGGCAAACAAGAGATGGGGTAGGTACTTCTCCCAGTCTGAATCTCGGTCCGTGAAGGCCCTCAGCATATTCTTCAGAGTGCCGTTGAATCGTTCACAAAGTCCATTTGTTTGGGGATGATACGGGGTCGTTCGGATCGCTCGTACTCCACAGGTGCGCCACAGACACTGGACCAACTCTGACATAAACTGGGAGCCTTGGTCCGACAAGATCTCACAGGGGAATCCTACTCTGGTAAAAATAATAACCAAGGCCTCGGCCACCTTGGCTGCAGAGATACTTGACAAGGCCACGGCTTCTGGATATCGGGTGGCATAGTCCACAACAGTGAGAATGTACTGCTTTCCAGATTTACTTGGTTTAGCCAGAGGTCCAATGATATCAACAGCTACTCTTTGAAAGGGTTCTTCTATTATAGGGAGCGGTTGCAGGGGTGCCTTTGGGTGATCTCCGGGTCGCCCTCTACGCTGACATATGTCACAAGTTCGGCAGAAATGCGCCACTGCTTGGGAAATCCCCGGCCAATAAAAAGTTTGAGTCAATCGTCTCTCGGTGCGGGTTTTGCCTTGATGGCCAGCCGTAGGAATGTCATGAGCCAGGTGTAATAGGGGAATTCTGTACTTCTGAGGAACAATCAGCTGTTTGCTATAAGTCCAGGGCTTATATAGGGAGTCGGCATTGGCAACCCGATACAGAAGTCCATTTCCTCTGATAATTCTTTCTTCGTTCTCCCCTAGCTGCCCTATTTCAGCTCGGGCTCTAAAACTAGCAAGGGTGGGGTCACTCTCTACTTCTTGTCTGAACTGAACTTTATCCCATGTAACATTCATATTATCCCCACAAGAAGAATCACTCACCGGCTGTAATGGCAGTCCTGGTGGCCTCATTTCCATGGATGGGTTGTACACGTCCACATGGGCTGCTCTCTTGGCTTGACTTCTGGTTACCGCAGCAACAAAGTGGCAATGAAGATTCCCCACATCATTTCCTAGAAGAACGTCTGCAGGGAGGCCGCTCATCACACCGACCACACATTGTTTTGCCCCAAAGCCATAATCCAGGGTCACACTCGCTCTTGGGATATATCTCTGGGTACCTCCTGCCAGTTCAATGGCAATTCCTGGTCCCTTTTGAATTGCTTGTGGTTGAATTACTCGGGGATCGGCTATGGTGAGGAAAGCCCCAGTGTCACGGAAGCCAACAACTTTTTGGCCATCCAGCATGACCTCCTGTAGATGTTTGTCCTGAAGATCAGAAGAACAGGTGGCTGGAGCTCGCACCCCATAGACTCCGGGTAGGGGAGCCAGGATATCTGAGTCACTTGGCAAGTCATCAGGCACAGAATCCAGCTCTTCTCCTGGTGAAGGTGTCTGTAGATAATGAACAGGCAAAGTCGGTCTGTAGCTGTTCTGTCTCCGAACACCTAGACATTGGAATTGCATGTGCCCAGGCTGCCCACACCCATAACATCTGCGCTCTGGGATTCTTCCTCCACGTAGTATTCCCAAAGGTGAAGCATGAGTAATGCGAGGCACAGTCACACGAAGGTCCCCATGAGTTGACGGTCTAGGGTGATGGTGAACATTGGGGCCAGAAGGACTAGGGGCCGCCAGCGTTGGGGGGTTGGTGGTTTTTTTCTCACTGGGTAGTAGTTTTTTCCACTGAGGCTTGATGGTGAGAGCCTCATCAGCTTGAGCTGCAGCTTTCTCCACAGTGGCTGGTCTCCTTTCACGCACCCATTCCCGGATCTCAGCGGGGCACTTGAAGTAAAACTGCTCTTTTAGGAGGACCTGGAGGACGGTCTCCAAGGTTAAGGCCTCCTCTGCCTCCAGCCAACGATGCCACAGATGTTTGAGTTTGTGGGCATACATCTTGAAGGACACTTCCTCATCACATGCTAAAGTATGGAACGGAGTCCTGTAAGTGTCTGGCGTTACAGCATAATGTTCTAGAATAGTCTGTTTAATATCCGCATACTCACAGTTCCACCGAGGGTCCATAGCTCTATAGGCTGCAGCAGCTCCACCCTCTAAGAGCCCAACCAGATGCCGGACGCGCTCCCTTTCTGGGACTTCCATTAATCGACACTGATGCTCAAAGTCCTGGAAGAAGCCCTCAATGTCACCAGCAGCCTCATTAAACTGCTTGAAGTCTTTGCGGGACACCCTGGGAAGTTCCCTCATGATGGGTGCTGGGGTTACAGTCTGTCTGGAACCTCTAGCGGCTTCCACAGCGAGCTGCTTATCCAGCAATGCCATCTCCTCCATCCTGCGCTCCTTCTCTTTAGCTCCACGCTTGACCTCCATCTTATATTCTATGGTGGTCTCCTCTCCCAGAAAGGCCATCTCCTCCTCGTACCACACAACCCATTGACTTTTTTGGGTATTTACCTCCAGCTCCCGTCTTTGCTCCCCTTGCTGTGGAAATTGTTCCTCGGTGCCATCTTGCAAGCAAGCGTTTTCCAATGCCTCAATTAGTTGCTCCTTAGAGAGTCCTTTGTAGCCGACACCTAATTCACGGGCCTTTGTTTGTAGGCTCACCACAGTCCAGTTCCTGTATCCTGAGGTTCTGGTTTCAGACGTTGATTGGCCATTGTCCTCCATTTCTTCTGCTCTGATCCCGCTGCTGCCACCAGTTTGTGACGGGGTACGCAACAGAGCAGTGAGGGACGCCAGGCCAAGGAACAATCCAAAGGGCTTTATTGGAACCACAAAGATAAAGCAGCAAACATAAATATAAATCCTTCAAATCTGCAAGGAGTCCACAACAGAAAAAACAAAAGATCCAGGGGCACCGCCTGGTATTCCGATGCCAGGGGAATTAGGGCAATGGTCCTTATATGAGTTCCTTGAGTCCAACAGGTGAACAACAAAACACAATCCCACGTGGCCGCGGATCTCCAGTCTGTAACAGTCCACACACACAGACCCCACGATCCAGCCTCAGCTATAGATCCTAGTCCTTCTCCAGCCGAGCTCCAACTAACTGCTCTAACATGTTCTTCTCTCCTGGGATCAGCCCTTTAGGTGGGCACACCTCCCCCTGGCCATTTGATGCATGAATGGACTTTAGACTGCTGGCTCTGCTCTGTTTACCAAGTTGTAGATTGGAGAAGTCCCATGCTGAGAAGAACAATATATATATGCAACCCCCACCAAATCAATGACAATAGCTACTGCTGAAGCCTGATTGCAATATGATACAGGCTAGGGGGAAGGTATGGTCACTTACATCCCAAGACATAGTATTACAGCAAATTCAGTGAGAAGGTAAAATACATCATCACATCTGCAACATAGTAGGTTGAGCCTCCGCTACTAACATAACTGGTAGCGTTCCATAGTTGAAATGATGAACTTTAACTGTTTAGTAACGTTTAAGAAATGTGCCTCCCTAATGTGAGATGAAAATCTTGCAGATAAAATGTTTAATTTTTTCTTACAGTTATGCAAATAAATCTCTGGATGTCCTGTAGCTCGGGGACGAGCTACGTTTAATTAAGGGTGAATGTGACGCCCTTGGACTATCAGGTTGTCACAGGGTACTACACAAGCTGCCTTTCTGTGCAGTATTCCGCCTCCCTCTTGGTTCTGGTCCCTACCTAAGTGGTGTTGCCTACAACAGCAAATCAAATCCTAGAGATACCCTACACCACACCCACCTGACACACCAGTGGATGGCTTGAGTGGAATAAAGTCACCCACCTGGGGGGTCGGGGAGGAGAGGTGAAGAGTGTAGTTAGTCTGTCTGTGAGTGGAGAGAGTTGGAAATAGCCCTCGAGCTGAGAGGAGCTCAGAGGAAGTTGGGAGTGGTGACCCCTGAAGAAACTTCCTAGGTTGGGGACGGTGGTCTGGGCCTAGAGGAGTCGGTCCCCGGTCGCATGGGATTGTGGCGAGGTGCTCAGACCTGTCAAGGAGGATGGCCGGCAGCCTAGCCCTATCAGCGGTCCGGGACCGAAGGCATGACTGGGTACATGGACCCTAGGTTGAAGAGTAGCTTTAGGCAACCCGACAATTCACCTGAGTAGAACGGATCCGTTCCCACCCACTCCAGATTTGGGGCATTAATGCAACAAGGGGGATAGGACTTTCCAACCAAAACGGTCCAGAAAATCCCAAGCGTGAGCCCTGAGCAAGCTCCCATACTTAGCCATAGTAGGAAGCGAGGCCCAGCTAGTTGCATGCTACCAGGCCATCAAACTAAGTGCCAGGAGGCAGGTCACGTATCATGAGGTAGTACCACTTGGGAACGGGACCCAGATGAGCTCCCCTCAGCGGCAGCGGCACCCAGAGAGTTGGTTTACCCGGTTTTCAGTGTCTGCCTATGAACTGAGTGAGTACAAGAGCGACCCCTGCATCCCCATGGAACCCCCTTCACCGAGTCCCGGGGCATCCCCTACCCGTGGAGGGTTACAACACCTTGCTGCCCCCGCTCCATCATCCCCGGGTACTCCCAACGTTAGCGGTGGTATTTCCAATTACCACACACCACAGGTGGTGTTACGAACTATAAGTTCCCTGTAGATACCCCCCTTTTCACTCGAGTGGCCGCATGACCCCCAGGTCCAGAGACCCTCGAGCCACAGCAAACCCGGATCCGAGCAGCTAGGCTGCTTCCACGGGGGTGGTACACAATGACACTGGGAGACACCTCTGGGACAACTGGAATCTGCAATGCTGGACCCTGGTCGTCCAGTTTCACATAGCCAAAATCATCAGAGCAGTGACACCCGAGGTTACTTGGCTCACCTGTGGCTAGTGGGTCAGGTGAGATGGGTGGGCATGCGGGTGTGTCAGAGATACACCTCTTCAGCCAATTCTGGTGCATCGTACGACGAAACTCAACACACCCCTCAGGAACCACGATATATACACTTTCCCCAGCAAATGGTCATTCCACCACGTGTAAGGCATAGCCTCCAACCGGTTGTCCAACTTCCCACCCACGCGAGTGACCCGTACAAGCACCCAGTCGCCCACTTGGAACTCATCTCCATGTACCAGAGCCTGATCTTGATGAGGATGGTTCTGCACCCGCTCCTTCACTATCCTGTGAATTTCCCGCAGCTTCTATCAGTGGCCACAAACCCACTCACTGGCTGTGCAATGCTCTGGATCCCCAGGAATGGACGGATTCAGTTCCTCGACTTCTCGCCCTGGCTGCCTGAACATCATCATGTAGGGGGTAAACCTGGTGGTGCTATGGACCCGATTGGTATAGGCCTACACGAGCTCGTGGATAAACTCAATCCACGTCGCTTTTTTGTTTCTGTTCTAGCGTTCTCAACATCTTCAGCAGCGTATGGTTGAAACGCTCACAGGCCCCATTCCCTTGCGGATGATAGCGTGCTGTATGTGATTGTTGAATCCCATAAGCCTGCAGCAACTCAGTCATGAGTTTACCCTGAGATCAGGCCCCCTGATATGATTGTATTCATTGGGGACACCCGTTTGGATAAAATGCATACAGATTGCTTCCGCTGCAAACTCAGCAGTCTGGTCCCTAGTGGGAACATCCACGGCGAATTTCGTAAAGTGGTCGGTCATTACTAAGCACAAATAATGTCCATTCCTGGAATACCCGATCGTCAGGTAATCTACCATTAACACTTCCAGAGGAGCAGACTTCACAATGGTTTGAACAGGGGCCCTTTGCTTGGGGAACTTATTCAATTTGCAGGGCCGGCATCTCGCACACACCTCCCTTACAACTTCTTCTAAGCCAGGAACATATACGAATGGGTGCAACCACCGATAAGTCTTTTCAGGCCCAAATTGCGCTCTCTAGGTATGGGCCTCTCTCGCAATGTCTGGAGCCAAAGAGGAGGGGATTACCCCCCTGCTATCGGTACCCCAACTCATCTGACAACACTCATTCCGTTACAGTCAGCCGGTCTCACTGCCATAACAACTTCTGTCCCTTCAAGCTCAGCCGAGCTCTCGCCTTACTATTAGGCCAAGTTTTCTGATTCTACTACCTCTTTACTCGAGACAACTCGGGGTCCGCATTCTGCAGATCAGCCCACTCTTGGCAAGTCTTCCCCAGCAATCTGGCTACTCGTGTCACCACCCCACTTGAACGTGCCAGATCTACAAACACAGGTATCCGTCTCAGGCCAGGAATCTCTGTTTCCTCGAGGTCTTTGTCTACCTCATGCTCTGATGCACCTTGCATTACTCATAACAGGGCTTCTGCATTGGAGTTCTCTTTGCCGGACCAGAACCGAATCCGGTAGTTGCATTTGGACATCTTTGCCATCCATCGCTGTTTTAGCACTCCCAATTTAGCATTCTCCAGCTGTGCTAGTGGGTTATTGTCTGTCATTACGAGAACCTCTGACCCTGCCAGATACTCTGTAAATTTCTCAGTCATGGCCCACACCAGAGCCAACATGTCAAGTTTGAATGAGCTATAGTTATCAGGGTGGCGCTCAGTGTCCCGTAGAGACCGACTGGCATATGCGACAACCATCTTATGTCCCTCCTGTTCTTGGACTAACACTGCTCCCAGCCCATGCAGACTCCCATCAGTATACAGAGTGAAGGGTCGGTGGAAGCGAGCATATGCCAACAGAGGTGCCTGTATGAGGGCAGCCTGAATTTGGTCTAACGCCTGTTGTTGATCCGTCCATCTGATTCCTGGGCCGTCCCCCTCAATAGCTCATTCAACTGCTTGGGAAAATTTAGCAAAATCCAATTGAAACAGACTTATTGGAGGGCACCACCTATGGGGAATAATTAACTCATAAATTAAACAAAAGGCCAGGAATAACCTCAACACAACCATAACTATAAATACAGAAGAAGAGAAGCGGTGTGCAAAAAGGAGGGATACGCTTATATCAAAGTACAAAAACAGTCTTTATTACAATTAGGACAAGAAAAAACAAATTTTAAAAACACTTAAAAAAGGCACAACAGCTTCATATACATAATTATTCCCTATAGGGTACAAGAATATCTCCTCCTTCCCATACAGCTATATACCAACAGATAATTGGTGCTCTAATATAACAGGCTTTATAACAAGTTTTTTTCCTTTTTTCTTCCAAATGGAATCTAGATTAAATACAGATGATGCAAGTTGGCAAGTGGTAACTAAAGCCTGCTTTACACTTTGCAATTTCGCATACAATATTGTATGCGATTTTGCAACGCTCTCATCGTATGTGCGTTCAATTTGTTGAACGTGCTGCACAAACTATTAACCCCCGTCACACGTACTTACCTTCCATACGACCTCGATGTGGGCGGCGAACGTCCACTTCCTGGAGTGGGAGGGACGTTCGGCATCACATCGACGGCAGGCGGCCAATAGATGCGGAGGGGCGGAGCTGAGCAGGACGTAAACATCCCACCCACCTCCTTCCTTCCGCATTACCGGCCGGGAGTCGCAGGACGCAGGTAAGATCTGTTCATCGTTCCCGGGGTGTCACACACTGCGATGTGCGCTATCCCGAGTACGATGAACAACCTGACGTTCAATTCATGAGGAATGAACGATGTGCGTGCGATTAACGTTTTACTGTTCAATCGCAATCGCACGTACCTGTCACACACTGCAATGTACCTTACAATGCCGGATGTGCGTCACTTACGACGTGACCCCGCTGACACATTGTAAAATACATTGCAGCGTGTAAAGCCAGCTTTAGTTATAATCAATGAAATATACACAGACACATAGTAATAGATGGAGATTTTTAAATACACTTGCAAAATACACTTACAAAATAAAGTTACCCAATATGCAAAGCAACATATATAGTAAGAAGATCCCTATAGAAAAGACAATAGTCAAATAATTATTGTAGGTTAAGTAGATTAAGTAGAGCAAAATTATGTGCATCAAATAATTATAAGAGGTCCTTTTAAGAGGGAGTAACATTTGCTCAAAGCCATATAGCTACCAGCAAAGCCATTAGCATGGCATTAGCAATATAATCAGGGAGGTAGTAAGATATCAGTTCCCACGCGCATATCGCTGCCAGCAAGATCAACTTCATCGAAGGTGGATTATTCATGTCCCAAATTACAGGCTATAATTACCCGATGGGATTCTTATCAGCTGCTTGAAGCTTTAAATGCAGGGCTGCGCATGCCCCCGACGTCCCAGGAATGACAAGCACGCATGCGCCCTCTAGTGAGAAGTATGAATCAGTGTACTGCATATGTGAAGGACTCCGAAAGGATGGCAGCCTCCATAGAAGGAGACAATATGGAGGAACAACCCTCATAGATAGAAGAGAGGGAAGAAGGCATTTTAGGGTGATCAGTACAATAGGAGAAATCACAAAACCGGACAGTCACCAATAATGGTTTTGAAGAAGAAAACGGCACTTCCCTCGTGTATATTTTTTCAAAAGATGTTGGGGTGCACTTCAGGTTCCAAAGCCATAAAACAAGAAGTAACAAGGCACTCCCAAAGTGTGATGAAAAAGTGTATTTATTGTGCTTGAAGAACGTTTTCGGTCCAAAATGGACCTTCCTCAGTAGCACTAAGCATAAAAAATAAAATACAAAAAATAAATAAATAACATAGATACAAACGGTGTATACAACACTGAAGACAAACAAACTAGTTACATGTACATAACAGTGTACATTGCAATATTCAAATTCATGTTTTTGGTAGAAAAAATCTCATACATATATTCATTTCATATATGTGACATTTTATACATTATTCTGTGATAAATAAATTTCATATTGACTCAGACTTTTTTTTGAAAATGAAACATGAAATGAAGAGAAAAGGAGTAAAGATGAAGAAAGAGAAGAGGAGCCAAAGGGAAAAGAAGTTGGTTAGTATAGAGTTAATGGAAAGAGGATGTGTGATAAATGTCTATGTCAGTGAATGAGTGTGGTGGCAGGGAGAGACTGATTGATAGCATATGTATATAGTCATCAGGGGTATAGGTTGACTACCTACAAAGAGATATCAACAAAACTAAAGAACGTATAAGAAACATTGAAGCACAACTGGAGACAGCAAGTGCCACAGTGGAAGAGTTCAACAACTTCAGACAGAAGATTCAGCATAACCTAGAACAACACAGGAAGGATCTTGAAATTCGCAAACGTAACAAATTCATCCGTGACGCGGACGACTACAGTCAAGGGAGGGTCTATAGATGGCAGGACAACTACTCTTCAACAAAATTCCACTATCAATCCAGACGGTCTTTTTCAGAACATTCCAATTCCAGCACAGACAGCGAGCGCAGGGGCCCATCCACAAGCAACCAAGCTCCTTTTTTTAGGCCCAAGAGGCGGTCATGCAGGACGAAGAAAAAGACAAGACGTGGCGGGCAGTGCAGAAGGTTTCGATACCTTCAGAACCACCAGATCACAGGTAAAGAATCCTTAGTGATAAACCTGTCCTCTAAAATTCTTAGTACCACACAACTGGCAGTTTTGCAAAAGGGCTTATCGTTTTGTCCAACCACTAAACTCAATACCTTTGAGTTAGACATGGACCTACAACGGTTCTTTAGAAACCTGAGAATTAAAACTCATTTTGATGGTAAGCCTTTTTCGACTGCCATTCCGGTTAAACAGTCTATCATTTCTGTCACCGATTTGGGTCTAAAATCCAAGAGTACATATCGTCCTCCTCTTGGTTCCTCACCTGTTGAAACTTTTATTGATTTTGTGAAATCTGATTTCCAACAATTACGACATGATATTGATATTGGTAAAATTTATTATCATAATAATCTTTCCCCATTAGACCGCCAAGCACTGAATGACCTGTCTAATGACAAAGACCTTACTATAAAACCAGCAGATAAGGGTGGAGCGGTTGTTATAATGAATAAAGTTGACTACATTAAAGAGATAGACCGACAACTCAGTGACGATCAAGTATATAAAAAATTAACTCGTAGTCCCCTACCATCACTGACCAAAAAAATTGAGAATACTCTTTTACATCACTTACATCTGGGTACCATTGACTCCAAGACGGTTGATTTTCTCACCAAATCTAACCCCATCACACCGGTTCTGTATATACTCCCTAAAGTACATAAACGACTTGATAACCCACCAGGCAGACCTATAGTGGCGGGATCAGATTCTATTCTCTCTCCCTTATCTATCTTCTTAGAGAAAATCCTTACCCCTTTAATTAAGACCACCCAATCCTTCCTTCTCGATACTGGTATGTTCCTACAAGTCATCAAGGGATTAGGACGGATAATGAAAGAGTCATTATTAGTAACTATGGATGTAGCTAGTCTCTACACTAGTATACCACATGATACTGGCATCATTGCAATCCAAGACCTTCTCACTCAACATAAGTTCGATCAATCCGTGATTTCTTTATGTGTAGATTTATTGACATTGGTTTTGAAAGAAAATTATTTTCTCTTTGGTGACGATTATTACCTTCAGACACAGGGTACCGCGATGGGCTCTAATGTGGCCCCCCCTTACGCAAATAGTTACATGACAAAATTCGAGGACGAGGTGGTTTATCCTAATCCACTATTTCAGAAATTCTGTCCGATTTGGAAAAGGTACATAGACGACGTCTTTTGCGTATGGGAGGGTCCCATTGGAGCCCTTCACGAGTTTTTTGATCAGCTAAACACCACGTGGCCTGGTTTGCACTTCACCCTACAATATGATCTACAAAAGATTAATTTTTTGGACACCACTGTCCTGAAGGACACCGAGGGGAATTTATCCACTGATCTTTTCACCAAAAATACTGATAAAAACACCCTGTTGCATTTTTCCAGCCATCACCCTATGTCCGTAAAAAAATCTATCCCCATTTCCCAGTTCCAGAGGGTTAAAAGGATAGTATCTGACAAGAATACGTTAGATTTAAGACTACAAGAGATGCAGAATAAATTCTCTAATAGGGGTTATCCATTATCACTATTAGAAAGCAGCCGAAACCATGTCATTGATACTAGCAAGAATAAAGAGAAACGAATACCCTTTCCGCACACTTTTCACCCCTTCTCCTTCAAGATCCATAAAACCATACGTAAAAACTGGCATATTTTGACACAAGGATACCCCAACATTCCCGAGTTTAGGACACCTTTTTTACCTTGTTACAAAAGACCTCCGAATATTAAAGATAAACTCATTAGAGCAGATGTGGGTCCTATTCAAAAAACTCCCAAGCAAAGATTCCTAGGTACACCTAAAGTTGGCACCTTTCCTTGCCTTAGTTGTCCTCAATGCAACAACGTCCAAAAGGGTGACAGTTTTTACAACCCGCACAATGGTAGGCAATATCCCTTACACAATTTCTATACGTATAAATCTACGAACGTAATCTACATTATTAAATGCCTATGTGGTCTCTTATACGTGGGCGAAACCACCCAACACATTGGAGATCGAATATCTAAACATAAATCTACCATCAGATGCGAAAATCTTCTCTTACCCATTCCTCATCATTTCAAATCTGCCAGACATACCATCTCACAACTCAAATTCCAGGTCATCGACCATATAGACAGTCCTAGGAGAGGGGGTGATGTGATTAAAACTCTCAAAAAAAGAGAAGCCTATTGGATCCATGAGCTCAGCACCCTAGCCCCTAAAGGTTTAAATAGGGAATATGACCTTCAATCCTTTTTATGAATTTTTCTCTTGAATCTCTGTTATGTATTTTTACATAATTAATGCATATTGTCTAACCATAATGTGTATGTATATTCTCTAACACTTTTTTTCTTTCTTTTAGAAAAAATACTGATCTCATCCTGTGGCTCCTGTCGTTCTCCTATTTTGCTCTTCCACGACCACCATCACAGGTTCTCACCCATATCAGCTAGTGTGGAGATCCGGCACGCAATGTCTTTACAATCTGCTCACTATAAATCACCAACACAGGCGCAATCTGATCCTCCCTGGATAACACTGTGCGCACATCTAGCACAGTCGATTCAGTTGCAATTTACTAGCCCTGTAAGTTCCACGCATGATCCATGTTTTCCTTATTCCCACTCCACGTGCATCTCTGACGCATGCTTTGTCCTCCCCCTGGCACAAGCCTCTGCACCTTCTATGATTTTACGCATGCGTCCTGTGATGAACTCACTGAGCTGTTTGCCCCTACTGCGCATGCGCGCTCCCACACCAGCACCGCCTGGACTGATTACCGCCCCTATTTAGCCCGGCCCCATCGGCCACTGTCATGGCTGCCCCCATGCAGCGGTGGATTCCGCGCCAGCAGTCCATGTCACATCACTCCTCACATTTGGTAAGCACCTCGGCGTCTTCACCTGCTGTTCCTGTCATGATTCACTTAATCCTCTCAGCTCTTTCTACACTCCTCTGACGGCTATTCAACTGATTATAAGACTATCATATAAATCCTTTCTCTTTCTTTATACTCACATCCAGTCTTCCACCTTCATTCACACAATGCTTACAATTCTTACATAGCATTCTGTCACACACAGCGCTCACGTTCATACCAACTCTGTACTCTGTAATCACACTATCACATCCTACACCCCTGATGGTAATACACACATACTACCCACACATCCTACACCCCTGATGGTAATACACACATACTACCCACACATCCTACACCCCTGATGGTAATACACACATACTACCCACACATCCTACACCCCTGATGGGAATACACACATACTACCCACACATCCTTCCCTGCTACCATTCTCATTTACTCATATGGACATCCACTATACCTCTTCCTCCCTCTCTCCATTAACCCTTTACAAACCAACATTCCCCCGCTTTTCTCTTGGTTCTTCCTCTTTTTCCTTTCTTTCATTTTCATGTCCTATTTTCTAGTAAATCTCTGGATCAATATGAAATCTGTTTGTCACAGAATAATGGACAAATTGCTACAGCTGTGAAATTAATATACGTATGAGGCTCTTTCTGTGTGACGGCTATTTACCCCTCCACAGACTATTCAATAATTCATCTCCCTCTCTCTCAAACTACTCTTATCTAATCTTTCACTTTCATTTACACTATACTTACAATTCCTATATGACCTTTTCCCACACATAGGGCTTATGTTCATACTATCTTACCCTACTCTGTAATCATATTATCACATTCTACACCCCTGATGACTATATACATATGCTATCAGTCTCTCCCTGCCTCCACACTCATTCACTGACATAGACATTTATCACACATCCTCTTTCCATTAACTCTATACTAACCAACTTCTTTTCCCTTTGGCTCCTCTTCTCTTTCTTCATCTTTACTCCTTTTCTCTTCATTTCATGTTTCATTTTCAAAAAAAAGTCTGAGTCAATATGAAATTTATTTATCACAGAATAATGTATAAAATGTCACATATATGAAATGAATATATGTATGAGATTTTTTCTACCAAAAACATGAATTTGAATATTGCAATGTACACTGTTATGTACATGTAACTAGTTTGTTTGTCTTCAGTGTTGTATACACCGTTTGTATCTATGTTATTTATTTATTTTTTGTATTTTATTTTTTATGCTTAGTGCTACTGAGGAAGGTCCATTTTGGACCGAAAACGTTCTTCAAGCACAATAAATACACTTTTTCATCACACTTTGGGAGTGCCTTGTTACTTCTTAGTCACCAATAATGGGACAAGTTACAGTTTTCTATAGGGTATATAATATAAAATATATACAGTAGAAAAGGATATATCAAATACACCCATATACATGTATGTAAGAGTTTCTTAAAAGTAACATACCATCCAAAAGGACATATTGATAAAGGGGTATATACAGTGCCTACAAGTAGTATTCAACCCCCTGCAGATTTAGCAGGTTTGATAAGATGCAAATAAGTTAGAGCCTGCAAACTTCAAACAAGAGCAGGATTTATTAACAGATGCATAAATCTTACAAACCAACAAGTTATGTTGCTCAGTTAAATTTTAATACATTTTCAACATAAAAGTGTGGGTCAATTATTATTCAACCCCTAGGTTTAATATTTTGTGGAATAACCCTTGTTTGCAATTACAGCTAATAATCGTCTTTTATAAGACCTGATCAGGCCGGCACAGGTCTCTGGAGTTATCTTGGCCCACTCCTCCATGCAGATCTTCTCCAAGTTATCTAGGTTCTTTGGGTGTCTCATGTGGACTTTAATCTTGAGCTCCTTCCATAAGTTTTCAATTGGGTTAAGGTCAGGAGACTGACTAGGCCACTGCAACACCTTGATTTTTTCCCTCTTGAACCAGGCGTTGGTTTTCTTGGCTTTGTGCTTTGGGTCGTTGTCTTGTTGGAAGATGAAATGACGACCCATCTTAAGATCCTTGATGGAGGAGAGTAGGTTCTTGGCCAAAATCTCCAGGTAGGCCGTGCTATCCATCTTCCCATGGATGCGGACCAGATGGCCAGGCCCCTTGGCTGAGAAACAGCCCCACAGCATGATGCTGCCACCACCATGCTTGACTGTAGGGATGGTATTCTTGGGGTCGTATGCAGTGCCATCCAGTCTCCAAACGTCACGTGTGTGGTTGGCACCAAAGATCTCGATCTTGGTCTCATCAGACCAGAGAACCTTGAACCAGTCTGTCTCAGAGTCCTCCAAGTGATCATGAGCAAACTGTAGACGAGCCTTGACATGACGCTTTTAAAATAAAGGTACCTTACGGGCTCGTCTGGAACGGAGACCATTGCGGTGGAGTACGTTACTTATGGTATTGACTGAAACCAATGTCCCCACTGCCATGAGATCTTCCCGGAGCTCCTTCCTTGTTGTCCTTGGGTTAGCCTTGACTCTTCGGACAAGCCTGGCCTCGGCACGGGAGGAAACTTTCAAAGGCTGTTCAGGCCGTGGAAGGCTAACAGTAGTTCCATAAGCCTTCCACTTCCGGATGATGCTCCCAACAGTGGAGACAGGTAGGCCCAACTCCTTGGAAAGGGTTTTGTACCCCTTGCCAGCCTTGTGACCCTCCACGATCTTGTCTCTGATGGCCTTGGAATGCTCCTTTGTCTTTCCCATGTTGACCAAGTATGAGTGCTGTTCACAAGTTTGGGGAGGGTCTTAATTATTACAGCAATTAACAGATGGCAACTCTCTCAGTGCAAAAAAATTTGTTAAAATTTAAAAATTAACCTTTAATATTTCCACTAAAATGGTCAAAGACCAAAGACAAACAACACTAATAGATAGGTTTTAACCCCTCCTGCCTCTTAGGGGATATATATAAACCAAAGTGAGTTTCAACATCAGTACTAGATTAGACCCATCTCACCAAATCATGGGTACCTTTAAAGTCCACTAGTAATGATCATAATGAATTAGATTAATCTCACCAAATTAATACAGGTGCCGCTCATCACAGAAAATGGGGTCCAAATTATTCCATAATGGAGCCCTTATGAAATTGGATTTATCTCACCAAATCTATAAAGGTGCCACTCTTCATGAGGATATTGGGGTCCAATTCATTCCAAATGGAACCCTTAAGAATGTTTTCTCCCGACGCGTTTCATTCAAAATTCACTCTTCAGGGGAGTCAGAAATCCATCTCAGGTCTCATTCAAATATGTACCTGTGGGCAGTCAGCCTAGACCCATCAAGGAGTCATAAATGCAGCGGACCCACTCTTAGTCCCAAGATACATGGACCAGATACCACGTGGCAGGAGCGGCCGTAACTCTCGCTCGGGAGAAAACATTCTTAAGGGTTCCATTTGGAATGAATTGGACCCCAATATCCTCATGAAGAGTGGCACCTTTATAGATTTGGTGAGATAAATCCAATTTCATAAGGGCTCCATTATGGAATAATTTGGACCCCATTTTCTGTGATGAGCGGCACCTGTATTAATTTGGTGAGATTAATCTAATTCATTATGATCATTACTAGTGGACTTTAAAGGTACCCATGATTTTGTGAGATGGGTCTAATCTAGTACTGATGTTGAAACTCACTTTGGTTTATATATATCCCCTAAGAGGCAGGAGGGGTTAAAACCTATCTATTAGTGTTGTTTGTCTTTGGTCTTTGACCATTTTAGTGGAAATATTAAAGGTTAATTTTTAAATTTTAACAAATTTTTTTGCACTGAGAGAGTTGCCATCTGTTAATTGCTGTAATTGTTGAATATTGAAATTTACCCATTGGCTATTTACGAGGGTCTTAATTAGTCAGAAAAGGCTGGAAAAAGAGATAATTAATCCAAACATGTGAAGCTCATTGTTCTTTGTGCCTGAAATACTTCTTAATACTTTAGGGGAACCAAACAGAATTCTGGTGGTTTGAGGAGTTGAATAATAAATGACCCTCTGAATAAACTTTTCTCAATTTAAAAAAAAAAAATAAAAAAAGAAATAACATTCTTTTTTGCTGCATTTCACACTTCCAGGCTGATCTACAGTCCAAATGTCACAATGCCATGGTAATTCCGAATTTGTAAACCTGCTAAATCTGCAGGGGGTTGAATACTACTTGTAGGCACTGTATATCACCAGAGTTCCTTATATTAAGCAAACTAGCAGCAGGGGTATATATATATATGTATATTCCCATATAATAATAACCTCAAGAGGTTATATATAAAATATGCATGCACATATAGAAAAATTATACATAGCTAACCATAAATATAGTAAAGATATTTTTCTAATATAAGTATGTCAAACATGTAACATATGTAGCATACATCCATGCATATCCCCTTAAAAAATGGGCATATATTTCTCCACATAAATCCCCTGTACATATATACCAATTTGATGTAATTACCATAACCCCCATATCGATCACCCAATACCTTATTAAGGGGGGCCAAAATAACAGCCCGCCATATTGGGCAAAAAGAGCCATTCCCATAGCTATGTATATCGGATAATTAAGGTACTCCAAGGAGATCAAGAACACAGTATCCCCTCTAAAATGAAATCAATAATCAGTTGTCCCCCAGAGACTCACCTCTTTTATGGAAGCCCCCAGGGCATAGAAGACAGTGGTCGGATTCTGACCCCATTTAGTAACATAGAGAAGGCATCTGCTGTGACTTGGACGCCCCCCCTGGGCTGTCCAGTTCACAGCAGAGGGAGGAGATCAGCGCCATATTTGTGGCGCACACAGCATATGCTGTGTGCTGCACTTTCCCGCTATCACCCTCCAGTATGGATGGGGTGAGTGCCGATGCCGGGCATCGGTGATTGTGTGACACCCTGGGCTATCAGTTCATCACAAGGGTGCCGTGCAATCTGCCCTTCTGCATGGTACCCGCTCCTTTTTGGTTACGGGTCCTATCAATTTGGTGTTGCTACCAACAGGTGTACACAAATCCTGAGGAACACTCTGCACCACATCCACCAACCACCCATTGGGCAGCCTGAGGGGAATAGGGCCACCCACATGGGGAGATGGAAGAGGGAGGGCAGAGATGTCAGTTGTTAAGTAGAGTTGAGCAGAGAGACAGCGGTGACAGTGCAGGTCATGCTGTAGAGCTGGGCGGCTCCTGTACCCGTCCCAGGTGCCAGACATTGGCCTGGCCAGAAGGAGCTGGAACCCCGGTCGCAGGGGTTAGTGACAGGGGGTACGGTGCTGCTACAGAGAGCAGTCAAGCTGCCTTGTGCTACAACCGGGCAGGGGCCAGGGCACGATGCGGTACGCGGATCCTAGGCTGGGAAGTAGCTTCACGCAGCCCAGTAAGTCACCCAACGGGAACAGAGTCTTCAGGAACCGTTCCCAACCCACTCCAGAATTGGGGTACTAGCACAACGAGAGGGATAGGACTTCCCAAATTCGTCCACAAAATCCCAAGCATGAACCCTGAGAGCAGGCTCACCTTGCTAGTCACGCAGGTGAGCGGGACCTGAGTAGTCTTAGGCGAAAGGGATCCACCAAGTTACACACAGTGCCAAGGGACAAGGCTTCAGAGCAACCAGCAACACCAAAGGGGCACCGACCCAGCGTGCCCGTCTAAGAGAAGCAGAGCATTTCAAGAGTTTGGTTTACCTGGTGTTAGCATCAGTGACTTTGGACTGTGTGAGTACCCGATATCCCTTCACCCCCGACGGGTCCCCAACTCCGTCCCACCACCGGGCCCCGGGACACCAAACCCCCTACCCACGGAGGGGATAAAACATCCTGCTGCTTCAACAACGTCACCGGGCTCCACAACAGCAGCAGTGGTCTCTCCTATTACCACACACCATGGGTGGTGTCATGAACATTATCCCATTCACCACCCCAAAACACAAAAATCCCCCTTTTTATTTCCAAGGTAGTCGCGCGACCCCGTCTTGGTTCTGGAGACCTATCGAGCCACTGTGGATCCGGATCCGAGCAGCCCGTCGGCTGTCACGGAGGCGGCACAATTGCACCGTTACTGCTCACCTCGGGCCTCTGTCCACTGGGGGTACTGTGATCGCTGACATGACAGGCTGCCGGGGGCAAAGGTCTGAGGTGAGTGTATGCAGCTGGAAGCGGTGATCTGCAGTCTGAGCGGCACTGCACTGAGGATCACCCCTCCTCACCGCATGTCACCTTGGACCTCCGATCCCGGCTGGCAGCACAGTATATGGGGGCGTGGGATGCAGCAGAGCATGGGAAGGGAGAGAGCTAGCAGTGGGACATAGGAAGGGAGACAGCCAGCATCGGGGCATAGGGAGTGAGACAGCCAGCAGCAGGGCATAAAGAGGGAGACAGCCAGCAGTGGGGCAAATGGAGGGAGACAGCCAGCAGCGGGGCAGAGTGAGGGAGACAGCCAGCAGCGGGGCATAGGGAGGGAGACAGTCAGCAGCGGGGCATAGGGAGGGAGACAGTCAGCAGCGGGGCAAAAGAAAGGGAGACAGCCAGCAGTGGGGCACAGGGAGGGAGACAGCCAGCTGGGGGTCATAGGGAGGGAGACAGCCAGCAGCAAGGCACAGGGAGGGAGACAGCCAGCAGCGGGGCACAGGGAGGGAAACAGCCAGCAGCGGGGCACAGGGAAGGTAACATCCAGCAGCGGGGCACAGGGAGGGAGACAGCCAGCAGCGGGGCACAGGGAGGGAGACAGCCAGCAGCGGGGCATAGGGAGGGAGACAGACAACAGCGGGACACAGGGAGGGAGACAGCCAGCAGGGGGGCATAGGGAGGGAGACAGCCAGCAGGGGGGCACAGGGAGGGACACAGCCAGCAGCGGAGCACAGGGAAGGAGACAGCCAGCAGCGGGGCACAGGGAATGAGACAGTCAGCAGCGGGGCACAGGGAGGGAGACAGCCAGCAGCGGGGCACAGGGAGGGAGACAGCCAGCAGCGGGGCACAGGGAGGGAGACAGCCAGCAGCGGGGCATAGGGATACAGTGCAGCACTATGCAGCTGTCCTCGGTGACACTTTAGGCTGCTTTCACACTTTCATTAATTTTCCTCACTCACAATACGTTGCTTTTGTAAATGACTGAATCCTGCAATTGAATCAGTTGTTTCCCCATAGACTTGCCTTACTGACGGACTGATAGCCTTGCGTTACATTTGCTGAACAACTGATCAGTCGTGGAATGATTGAGCTGCCAGCGGAAGCAACAGACACTTACTTTTTTTGGAGCATTGAAAAAATGCAATGTGCTGGATTCCATCGGTGTCCATTGTTGTGTCCCATGAATTGGAACTACCTGTTGTATATATTTCTTGCATTGCATATTTTTCCTCCTATCAGGAAATTCCTTGTTACTAGGTAGATAAGACTGTATGAAGTTTGTCCCTATGTTCCTCCCTTAGTTGGCTTCTGTATAGAATGCCCCTCCCTTCTTCCTTAGTTTAGTCTAGAGGAACCATTGCTGAAGACGCATGTCTGCAACCCTGCACAGATTATTCCTTTTCATCTGCCTTTACTTTGTACTTAATACAAGATTCTAGAAGAAAACTACAGTGTTTCTCCTGGTCTTCCTATAAGTCATCGTTTCTGGCTGAGTTTAAAGCTATCTGTTGATGCCTGAACTGTGAGTAAGCATAACGTTATCTAAGAAACTGATAATTAGAGCGCTTGGGATTCACAGCTTCTAGGAAGAGACAGAATAGTGAAAAGGACTAGCTGTGACCGGGATTAGTATACATATATCCGTAAAGAACCTGTTTCCGGGAGTGCTATAATGCACATGTGGCGCCCTGGACAAGCCAGGGACCACAGAGAACAACACCAACACACCCCACACTCCCAGCAGGCACACCGAAGTCAGACACAAAACCCTTGTTGCCTTCCTCCAGGGGCTGATGTCCACACCAGGGGGTGGAGCCAGGCGGTTAGTCTCCGCCCACCGAGGAGTTCACAGTCCTGGAGGAGGGAAAACAGTCAGATGAGTTGTGGAGGAGAAAGTGGAAGGAGGTGAAGTAGACAGATTAGAGTTGGAGGTGAAAGTGAGCAGTAGTGAAGTGGCAAGTGAGCAGACTGAAGTGAGTCCGGGTGTGTGGCCCGGACGGAGCAGCAAGGTTGGCAGACGGTGGTGACCGTCTGCAGAAGAGACCTATCGGAGTTCACCGCAAGGACCGTGGACGGGCGGTGGCCCGGCGGTACCGGACCGGTACACAAAGAGAAGTCAGCACCATCTGGCAGGGGCTTGCGGACCCCGGCAAGGCTAGGAGTCGCCGTGAAGTTGCCAAATCCGTTAGCGAAGGTAACCTCCTGGGTTCCCCAGCAGCCAAGTCCCGACAGAAGGCAACAGTCCAACCGTGTGAGGGAGACACCGCCACCGCCAAGAGCAACCGTTTCCCAGGGCCAGTGCCTGCTGGCAAAAGGGGCTCCTCCGGCCCATATCCAAGCCGGGGAGCGGGTTACCGGTGGGAACCCATCGCAACTAAACAAGTACACAGGTGCAGGGAAAGGCAGTCACCACCAACCTGCTGGGAGCAAACAACACCGCAGCCACCTGTGGGACCCATCCATCCAGCCGTGTGTTTTACCGAGAACTGTGTCCTCATCATTGGCTGAGTGAGTACCACCGTGCCATGCGGCACAGCGCTGCCCCCGCGACCCTGCACCTCACCAGGCCCTGTAACCCGCCTGCCATCCATCCCTACCTACCCCATCACCGGGCCCCGGGAAAACCAACCCCCTACCCACAGAGGGGAGGACTACCATCAAAGCTGCTCCCTGTCACCACTCCCGGGATCCCCGTCTAGAGCAGCGGTGGTGTCACCAATATCACCACAACCGTGGGTGGCGTAACGGACAATATCTAAAATCCCCACAATCAAATCCCCTTTTCACTCACGGGCGAGGAAAGCCGCTCGAGTCCCCGGGATCCGGCCCACCGCTCGAGCCACCACTGAGCAGCAGCAGCCGGACCCAAGCAGTGGGAGAGCGCAGCGTCACCTCCTCCGCCCGCGACACACACAATCCAGAGAAAGGATTACCCAAAGGGGCTGATAACAAGCCACAGCAAAAAACTTTATAGCACCTTGCAGACAGAAAGTGCCCTGTAAAGTATTAACCTGTCATCAGAACTGTGCGCAGCTATAAACCTAGAATCATACATAATCTAATCATAAGTAGAGATGAGCCACCCTCTAGAGGCTTGAGTTCGGTTAAGTTCATCGAACGGAGGCTGCGTTCGAGTTTGGTTCGGCGAGCCATTCGACGAACCTCTCGAACCCCATTGAAAACAATGGGAGCCAATCACAAACACATAAAAACACCTAGAAAACACCTTCAAAGGTGTCCAAAAGGTGACAAACAACTCACAAGACAACACAAACACATGGGAAAGTGACAAGGACATATACTCATGTGAAAACAAAACAGCTGGACGAGGAAAAAGAGGAGGAGACACAGATATAGGCATGACATGCCCTTCTAAAATCATGTAAAACAACGCAAGGTGACTCCAAGTACTCTCCCTTTTTTCCAAAAATTGGGCCCCACAGACACCCCTTCAGTGGCAGCACTTGTGCCCCAGTTTCAAACTGGACAGGTTGATTTGCATCAAGCACAATCCAAAATACGCCAGCCTTAACTGTCCCCAGGATTAACCCGGGATAGGTAGCAAAGTCTTTGCTGATCCATGATTTGTTCATCTTGGATCATTTTTAAAAACACAGCAAGAGGACTCCAAGCGGACTCTCCCTTTTTTCCAAAAATTGGGCCTGATATAGAAGGGTTAATAGTTTCTCTATTTCTTCATTAAAGATATTTTATTGTTATTAGTAAGTATATCTGATGGTAGTTCATAGTCATTATGGAGCCTTCAGAATAAGACACAAGCTCAAGGATTATTATTGTCTCTAAATGTTCTTCTTTTCTTCTTCTTATCTCATATGCATGACTCTACATTTTTGTTTTGCTAAAACTTAAAGGTCATATGAGCAACTTTTAAATTCCAGCTAGAAGCCTTATTTGCAATATCACATTGATCTGTAAATGGTATAAATAAACTGTACTTTGGCTGAATAAACAGAAAATTGATCATGCTCACATGAATGCAGGTCTTTTTCTCCGAGCGCTCGATCTTGATTAGGTCTGAAGACGCCTAATTCAGAGGACCTCACTGGTGATCCCATAAGCTGACTTGTGACAAAACAGAACAGCTACAACAGGCCCTACAGACACCATTTCAGTGGCAGCACTTGTGCCCCAGTTGTACACTTGACAAGTTGATTTGCATGAAGCACATTCAAAAATACGCCAGCCTTAACTGTCCCCAGGATGACACCGGGGTAGGTAGCAAAGTCTTTGCTGATCCATGATTTGTTCATCTTGGATCATTTTTAAAAACACAGCAAGATGACTCCAAGCGGAGTCTCCCTTTTTTCCAAAAATTGGCCCCACAGACAACACTTCAGTTGTATCACTTGTGCCCCTGTTTTACACTTCACAGGTACATTTGCATGAAGCACATTCCAAAATACGCCAGCCTTTAATCTCCCCAGGATGACACAGTGGTAGTAAAGTCCTTGCGGATCCATGACTTTTTCATCTTGATGAACGTTAGTCTGTCCACATTGTCACTGGACAGATGCGTGCGCTGAAGACACGTTCACGGACAACGCTGGCTGCGGGACACGGCAAGATCTCCAAGGCGTAAGTGGCGAGCTCAGGCCATTTTTCAAGATTTGAAGCCCAAAATGAGCAAGGCTCCAGTTGCAAAGTCATGGCATCGATGTTAATTTGGAGATACTCCTGTATCATCCTCTCCAGCCGTTGACTATGTGTCAGACTTCTTGTCTCTTGTGACCTTGCATTGGATGGTCTAAAAAAATTATAAAACGATTCCATAAAATTGCTGTTACCAGCACCAGATACGGTGCTGCTGGTACGGTTTGACTGATAATGACGAGACAGTCCCATGCTTGGCAAGTGACAACTGGGAGATTCACTCCGTGCACCACTGGCGTTTGGAGGAAAACCCGAACTAAGATTGAGTAACAGATTCTGCTGATACTCCTGCATACGTGCGTCCCTTTATATGGCTGGAATTATTTCGCCAAATTTGGACTTATACCGGGGATCTAATAGTGTGGCAAGCCAGTAGTCATCATCACTTCCAATTTTGACAATCTGATGGTCATGTTGTACGTAGTGCAGCAAGAAGGCGCTCATGTGTCTTGCGCATCCATGCGGACCAACTCCTCGCTGTGTTTGTGGCGGGGAGGTGAGAACCATGCTTTTTTCCTCTGACATCTCCCCCCAACCTCGTTCAACCGAAATTTGACCAAGGTCTCCGTCATCTGCTGAGTCTTCCATGTCCATCGAGAGTTCGTCCTCCATTTTTTCATGGTCTCCTGCACCTTCCTCAACATTTTGCAACGCTGCTACCATGCGCCCTTGTTAATCCCTCTCCCCCACCATCCCATGCCTGCCGCCTTGGTGATGCGGAACGTCTGGACCTTGTGAATGATGGTATCCCTTCCGCATATGAATCCTCCTGTACTTCCTCCCCTTCCTCTTGTCGCACCCCAAGACTACGAACAGTGTTTAGTGTGTTCTCCAGCATGTAAATGACTGGAATTGTCATGCTGATAATGGCATTGTCAGCGCTAAACATATTCATCGCCATGTCGAAACTGTGCAGAAGGGTGCATAGGTCCTTGATCTGAGACCACTCCATCAGCGTGATCTGCCCCACCTCTGCATCTCGTTGGCTTAGGCTATACGTCATAATGTATTGCACCAGTGCTCGGCGGTGCTGCCACAGTCGCTGCAACATGTGGAGAGTCGAATTCTAGCATGTCAGCACATCGCATTTCAGGCAATGAACCGGCAGGCTGAAAGACTTCTGGAGCGATGCAAGTCGGTCAGCTGCGGCGGTTGAACGGCGGAAGTGAGCAGAGAGTGACTGTGCCCTGTGCAGAAGCCCATCTAGGCCGGGATATTGGGTTAAAAATTTCTGGACAACAAGGTTCAACACGTGAGCCATACAAGGCACGTGTGTCACCTTGCCCCAGCGAAGGGCCGTGCCCGGGTTTGCAGCATTGTCGCACACGACCTTACCTAGCTGCAGGTTGAGTGGAGACAACCATTTACGAAACTCGCTTGCAAGAGCTGACGACAACACCTCCGCTGTGGGACTCTCATTTCCAAGACATTTCCTGATGCCGTTGAGCTCTCCTGGCAGCATAGTAAGGAGTAGAGTTGAGCGCGGTTCATGGTTCGTGGTTCTCCAGTTCGCGGCTCGAGTGATTTTGGGGGCTGTTCTAGATCGAACTAGAACTCGAGCTTTTTGCTAAAGCTCGAAAGTTCTAGATACGTTCGAGAACGGTTCTAGCAGCAAAAAGACCAGCTAATTACTAGCTGGCTTTCCGCTGTAATAGTGTAAGTCACTCTGTGACTCACACTATTATGACATTTCAGTGTATAGTGTGCAGGAACAGCGCCTTCAGATCACTGCTGTTTGGATAATGGCGATCGCCATTTTTTTTTTTTCCTTGTCTTCCTTCCCTAAGCACGCGCGTGTAGTGGGGCGGGCCAGCATGTCAGCCAATCCCAGACACACACACAGCTAAGTGGACTTTTAGCCAGAGAAGCAACGGCATGTGTGATAGGATGTCCATGTCACATGTCCCTGCATTATAAAAATGAGTATCTGCCCGTCCGGACGCCATAATCTCTTATGCGTCTTTGGTGTCAGTCACCGCTGGCGCAGCGCCTATCTCCGATACTGCCTTGTATGCTCTATACACAGCGCTGTACAGCATAGGGATAGCACTTTCTATCAGTCCTTTTAAGGGCTAATACCGGCAGGGTCAGAGCCATAGATGACAGGTCCGTAAAAACAGAGTTTAACAGCTACACAAGATGACAGCGTCTGTGTAGCTAAGGTCAGGGATTTCCTCGCTGCATTTCCCCATTAGGAGGGATAGAAAGGCAGGCTTCCTTTCCTCTACCCAGAGACCCACAACCCTGCCACTGTACCCTCCTGCCCTTTGCACACTCAAACTCATTGTTACTAAGCCATTATACTAGCAAACACTGAGTGAACTTAGTGGCATCCTAAACGTGGCTGTTGGACTTCTGTATTGTCCCATTAGTGCAAAGATATTTGCAGAACGTCTGCATTGAACATCCAAGCTCATTGTTAATAAGCCATTATACTAGCAAACTATGCTGCCAGTTTAAGGGCCGTAGTTGCATTGTCAGGGATAATTATTGTTGTTTATTCTGCTGTTAATAAAGCTAGACCACCGCTGCAATCTACACCACCTCTCAATTTTTACTACCACATTTTAAGTGCACAATCTTGTCGCAATCAACATGAGTGGAACAATGACAGATGCTGGTGGAAAGGGGATGAGGCGTGGTGGAAAAGGAAAAAAAGGGTTTGTCCGTGGGGAAGGTGGCAAAGCTCCATTAACATCTGCTGAAGATAGACCATCTACCAGCAAAAGTAAGATGTCTTACCGTGGACAATCCGATGTGCTCCTTTTTTTACAGACACGAACAACAGGAAGAAAGGTAGATGATGGCCGAAAAAGGAAAATGCTTGAATGGATCTCAAGTGGTCCAACAAGTGCCCTTTCAGCCACCTCAAGTACCGCATCCAAAAAACACCAGTCCTCTGAGTTGTCAGCCCAATCACACTTGCTTTCTCCCAGCTCTGAAGTCTCCATCCGCCCTGCACAGTATGGTGGAACTGAGATGGCTGAGTGTTCAGAGCTGTTCAGTCACACTATAGCCTGGGAATCAGAGGTCTGCTCCCAAGCTACAGTGAGTACAGACCAGGAAATGGTCTGCAGTGATGCCCAGAACCTTTGTGACTCTGATTCAGGCCGTGAGGACCAAGTTTCTGAGCATAATGTTGACCCTTTGTCACAAACTGAAACACCTGTTGTAATAGACAATGAGGAACATACTGATGACGATGAGACGCAGATACCAGATTGTGATGACAACTTAAATATTCGGTCAAGGCAAGAAGAGGCTCGGTCTGAGGGTGAGGGGAGTGCAAACACAACAATTGATGATGGAGTTCTAGATCCCACCTACTGTCAACCCACAGTCAGGCACTCGAGGAGGTCAACAGAGGCGGTGGAGGAAGATGCAACCGACGACGAAGTCACCTTGCGCCTTCCTGGACAGAGTCGGAGCACTGGTAGCACGTCTACAACTGCATCATCAGCCACCACTCTGCCTCTGAGCACTAGTTGGGGGGGCTCAGCAGGTCGCATGCCCTCTAAGCCTTGCCTAGCCTGGTCCTTTTTTGACATAGCAAAAGATCGCCCAAATTATGTGATCTGTAAAATTTGTCGTGATTCTGTTAGTAGAGGGCAAAACCTCACCAGTTTGGCAACTTCTTCCATGAATCGTCACATGAATAAATATCATATGTCGCAGTGGGAAGCTCACCGTGCTGCAATGCGGCCTAGCGGAGCGAACCATCCACGGCCTGCCCCTTCCAGTGCATCCGCGCACTCTTCATCTTCTAGGACTGTGGGGACAGCTGTCACACCTGGTTTTCCACGCACAACTTCCACCACTGTAACCGCAACAGGCAGTTTGCTTGGTAGGTCGTCAGTTGGTTTGGAAGGGGAAACAAGTGCATGTGTACAGCTCTCTCAGACATCGATAGCACCAACGTTGGATGAAGGCAACATCATGTCTACGCCTGCACTTTCCTCACAAACCTGCATTTTTCCAGGGACACCCTACTCAACACCGTCTACACACAGCAGCCAGATCTCTGTCCCTCAGATGTGGTCAAATAAAAGGCCATTTCCTGCGACCCATGACAAAGCTAAGAGGTTGACTTTATCCCTCTGTAAGCTCTTGGCTACCGAAATGCTGCCTTTCCGCCTGGTGGACACACAGGATATTAGAGACCTTATGTCTGTCGCTGTGCCCCAGTACCAGATGCCCAGTCGCCACTACTTCTCTAAGAAAGGTGTGCCCGCGCTACACCAGCATGTCGCACACAAAATCACCGCTTTCTTGAGAAACTCTGTGTGTCAACGGGTGCATTTCACCACCGATACTTGGACCAGTAAGCATGGACAGGGACGTTACATGTCGCTGACTGGGCACTGGGTAAATATGGTGATAGATGGTGAAGGGTCTGCTGCACAAGTCTTGCCGTCCCCACGACTTGTGTGTCAATCCTCTGTCTGTCCAAGTTCCGCCACTGCTTCTGCCTCCTCCATCTCATCTGTGTCCTCCACCCCCGCCCCAAGCCTGCCTGGTCAGGCCACCAGCGTTCTCACTGTGCAGAAGGAATCACGCACCCCTCATTACTATGCTGGCAGCAGAGCGCAACGGCATCAGGCGGTCTTTAGCTTGACATGTCTTGGGAATAAGAGTCACACAGCTGAGGAGTTGTGGTCAGCTTTGCGGTCCGAGTTTAATAAATGGTTGTCTCCACTCAACCTGCAGCCTGGTAAGGCCGTGTGCGACAATGCTGCAAACCTGGGTGCGGCCCTTCGCCTGGGCAAGGTGACACACGTGCCTTGTATGGCTCACGTGTTGAACCTTGTTGTCCAGCAATTTTTAACACACTATCCCGGCCTAGATGGCCTTCTGACCAGGGCACGAAAACTGTCTGCTCACTTCCGCCGTTCAACCGCCGCAGCTGAGTGACTTGCATCGCTCCAGAAGTCTTTCGGCCTGCCGGTTCATCGCCTGAAATGCGATGTGGCGACACGCTGGAATTCGACTCTCCACATGTTACAGCGACTGTGGCAGCACCGCCGAGCCCTGGTGCAATACATCATGATGTATAGCCTGGGCCAACGAGATGCAGAGGTGGGGAAGATCACCCTGATGCAGTGGTCTCAGATCAAGGTCCTATGCACCCTTCTGCACCGTTTCGACATGGCGACGAATATGTTTAGCGCTGACAATGCCATTATCAGCATGACAATTCCAGTCATTTACATGCTGGAGCACACGCTAAACACTAGTCGGAGTCAGGGGGTGGGACAACAGGAAGGGGAGGAACTACAGGAGGATTCATATGCGCAAGACACAACAACATCACCAAGGTCCAGACGTTCATCATCTCCAACGCGGTAGGCATGGGACCATGGGGGACAGGGATCAACAAGGGCGCATGGTAGCAGGCGAAATCTTGAGGCAGGTGCAGGAGAACATGAAGAAATGGAGGACGAACTGTCCATGGACATGGAAGACTCAGCGGATGAGGGAGACCTTGGTCAAATTTCAGTTGAAAGAGGTTGGGGGGAGATGTCAGAGGAAGAAAGAATGGTTAGCACCTCTATGCCACAAACACAGCGTTGACTTGGTCCGCATGGCTGCGCAAGACACATGAGTGCTTTCTTGCTGCACTACCTCCAACATGACCCTCGTATTGTCAAAATTAGAAGTGATGATGACTACTGGCTTGCCACACTATTAGATCCCCGGTACAAGTCCAAATTTTGTGACATAATTCCAGCCATAGAAAGGGACGCACGTATGTAGGAGTATCAGCAGAAGCTGTTACTCGATCTTAGCTCGGCTTTTCCACCAAAAAACCGTGCAGGTGCAGGGAGTGAATCTCCCAGTTGTAACTTGCCAAACATGGGACGGTCTCGTCATCTTCAACAGTCTACCCGTGCCAGTAGCACTGTATCTGGTGCTGGTAACAGCAATTTTATTGAATCTTTTCATAATTTTTTTAGACCATCCTTTGCAAGGCCACTAGAGACAACAAGTCTGACACATAGTCAACGGCTGGAGAGGATGATACAGGAGTATCTTCAAATGAACATCGATGCCATGACTTTGCAAATGGAGCCTTGCTCATTTTGGGCTTCAAATCTTGAAAAATGGCCAGAGCTCTCCACTTACGCCTTGGAGATTTTGTCGTGTCCAACTGCCAGCGTTGTCTCTGAACGTGTCTTCCCAGTGCTGCTGGGTGTGTGCTGACAGATAAGCACACGCGTCTGTCCAGTGACAATGTGGACAGACTAACGTTCATCAAAATGAACAAGTCATGGATTTACAAGGAATTTACTACCCCTTTGTCATCCTGTGGAGAGTAAATGCTTGTGGATTTGGAATGTGCTTGATGCAAATCAAAACATCCTGTTTGCAACTAGGGCACAATGCTGCCACTGAAGGGGTGTCTGTGTGGCCCAATTTTTGGAAAAAAGGGAGACTCCGCTTGGAGTAACCCTTGCTTACATTGTTTTTAAAAATGATCCAAGATGCACAGCGCTGGGATCAGGAAAGACTTAGCTACCTACCCCGGTGTTATCCTGGGGACGGTTAATTATGGCGTATTTTTGAATGTGCTTGATGCAAATCAAAACATCATGTTTGCAACTGGGGCACAAGTGCTGCCACTGATAGGGTGTCTGTGTGGTCCAATTTTTGGAAAAAAGGGAGACTATGCTTGGAGTAACCCTTGCTTACATTGTTTTTAAAAATGATCCAAGATGCACAGCGCTGAGATCAGGAAAGACTTTGCTACCTACCCCGGTGTCATCCTGGGTACGGTTAAGAATGGCGTATTTTTGAATGTGCTTGATGCAAATCTAGCTGTGAAGTGTACAACTGGGGCACAACTGCTGCCACTGAAGGGGTGTGTGTGTGTGGGGCCCAATTTTTGGAAAAAAGGGAGACTCCGCTTGGAGTAACCCTTGCTTACAGTGTTTTTAAAAAGGAGCCAAGATGAACAGAGCTGGGATCAAGAAAGACTTAGCTACCTACCCCGGTGTCATGCTGGAGACGGTTAATTATGGCGTATTTTTGAATGTGCTTGATGCAAATCTAGCTGTGAAGTGTACAACTGGGGCACAAGTGCTGCCACTGAAGGGGTGGGTGTGTGTGGGGCCCAATTTTTGGAAAAAAGGGAGACTCCGCTTGGAGTCACCTTGCGGTGTTTTACATGATTTTAGAAGGGCGTGCCATGCCTATATCTGTGTCTCCTCCTCTTTTTCCTTGTCCAGCTCTTTTGTTTTCGCATGAGTATATGTCCTTGTCACTTTCCCATGTGTTTGTGTTGTGTTGTGAGTTGTTTGTCACCTTTGGACACCTTTGAGGGTGTTTTCTAGGTGTTTTTATGTGTTTGTGAATGTCTGCCATTGTTTCCTATGCGGTTCGAGTTCGGTTCGTCGAACGTCCGACGAACCGAACTCGAACGGGACCTCCGTTCGGCGAACCGAAGTCGAGCCGAACCACGACCGGTTCGCTCACATCTAGTAAGGAGGTGTGCGAGATTCCTTGTGCGCAGTTAAAACGCGGGTGGCCTGACCAGGAAGGCTTGGAGTGGAGGTGGAGGACCAAGACGAGGTTGAGAAGACAGAAGCAGTGGAGGAACTTCTACATAAAGAGGATTGAAGCACAAGTCGTGGGGACGGCAACACTTGTTCAGCAGACCTTTCTCCGTCTCCCACCATAGTTACCCAGTGCCCAGTCAGCGACATGTAATGCCCCTGTCCATGCTTACTGGTCCAAGTATCTGTGGTGAAATGTAGCCGGTCACAGACAGAGTTTCTCAAAGAAGCGGTGATGTTGTGTGCAACATGCTGGTGTAGCGCAGGCACACCTTTCTTGGAGAAGTAGTGGCTAATGGGCATCTAGTACTGGATCACTGCGACGGACATAAGGTCTCAAAAATCCTCTGTGTCCACCAGGCGGAAAGGCAGCATTTCAGTAGCCAATAGCTTACAGAGGGATAAAGTCAACCTCTTAGCTTTGTCATGGCTTGGAGGAAATGGCCTTTTATTTGTCGACATCTGAGGGACAGAGATCTGGCTGCTGTGTGGAGATTGTGGTGAGTAGGGTGTCCCTGGAAAAATGCACGTCAGTGAGGAAAGTGCAGGCGGAGACATGATTTTCATCCAAAGTTGGTGCTCTCGAGTCTGAAAGAGCTGTACACCAGCACTTGTTTCCCCTTCCAAACTAAGTGACGACCTACCAAGCAAACTGCCTGTTGCGGTTAAAGTGGTGGAAGGTCTGTGTGGAAAACCAGTTGTGACAGCTGTCCTTACAGTCATAGAAGATGAATAGCGTGTGGAGGAACCTTTAAGGGGCATACGGTGTTTGGCCCGCTCCGCTAGCCTGCATTGCAGCACGTTGAGCTTCCCACTAGAACTTATGCTTGTTATTCATGTGACGATTCATGGAAGAATTTGTCAAACTGGTGAGTTTTTGGCCTCTATTTATAGATTGCCGACAAATTTTATAGATCACATGATTTGGGAGATCCTTTGCAAGGTCAAAAAAGGACCAGGCTAGGCAAGGCTTAGAGGCTATGAGACCTGCTGATCCACCCCGACTTGTGCTCAGAGGCAAAGTTGTGCCTGAGGATGCAGTTGTAGAAGTGCTTCCAGTACTCCGACTCTGTCCAGGAAGGCGCAAGGTAATTCGTCGTCAGTTGCATCCTCCTCCACCGCCTCTGGTGACCTCCTGGAGTGCCTGACTGTGGGTTGACAGTAAGTGGGATCTAGAACTTCATGATCAAGCGTTGTTTGCACTCCCCTCGCCCTCAGACCTAACCTCGTCCTGCCTTGACTGCATAGTTAAGTTGTCATCACAATAAGGTATCTGGGTCTCATCGCCTTCACTATGTTCCTCATTGTCTCCACCAACAGGTGTTACAGTTTGGGAATGAGGGTGTACATTATGCTCAGAAACTTGGTCATCAGGGCCAGAATCTGAGTCAAAAAGCTTCTGGGCATCACTGCAGACCATTTTCTGGTCTGTACTTACTGTAGCTTGGGAGCAGACCTCTGATTCCCAGGCTATAGTGTGACTGAACAGCTCTGCAGTCTCAGCCATCTTTGTTACACCATACTCTGCAGTGCGGGTAGAGACTTGAGAGCTGGGAGAAAGCAAGTGTAATTGGGATGACAACTCAGAGGACTGTTGTTTTTTGGATGTTGAAATTGAGGTGGAGAAGAGGGCACTTGTTGAAGCACTTGAGATCCATTTAAGCATGTGCTTTTTTTGTGCATCATCTACCTTTGTTACAGTTGTTCGGGTCGTAAAATAGGGAGCACATCGGATTGTCCACGGAAAGTAGTAGACATCTTACTTTTGCTGGAAGATGGCCTATCTTCAGCAGATGTTAATGCAGCTTTCCCACCTTCCCCACGGACACAAACTTTTTTTCCTTTTCCACCACGCCTGTTCCCCTTTCCACCAGCATCTGTCCTTTTGCCACTCATTTTGCTAGCGACAAGGTTGGCCACTTAAAATGTGGATGCAAAAATTGAGAGGTGGTGTAGATTGCAGAGGTGGTCTGGCTTTATTGACAGCTGAAGAAACAACACTGACTATCCCAGACAATTTTAGTATGCCCCTAACAGTGGCAGCACAGTTTGCAATTAGAATTGCGTATCAAAAATGAACAGGTGTGTACAATGCAGAGGTGGTCAAGATTTATAGGCAGCTGAAGAACCAACACTGACTATCCCAGACAATTTTTGCATGTCCTTAACAGTGGCAGCACAGTTTGCAATTAGAATTGCATATCAAAAATGGACAGGTGTGTACAATGCAGAGGTGGTCTAGCTTTATAGACAGCTGAATAACCAACACTGACTATCACAGACAATTTGTGTATGCCACTAATAGTGGAAGCACAGTTTGCAAATAAAATTGCGTGACAAAATTGGGCAGGTGGGTACAGTGCCCGGGTTCTGTGGGTACCAGGACAGGAAAGGAAAACTAAGTTAGTATTCCAGACACTTTTAGGATGGCAGAAAAAGTGTCAGCTCTTTGGGCAAATAAAATTGCATGGCAAAACTGGGCAGGTGGGTACAGTGCCCGGGTTATGTGGGTCAGTGGACAGGAAAGGAACACTAACTTAGTATTCCAGACACTTTTAGGATGGCACAAAAAGTGTCAACTCTTTGGGCAAATAAAATTGCGTGGCAACACTGGGCAGGTGGGTACAGTGCCCAGGTTCTGTGGGTACCAGGACAGGAAAGGAAGCCTCACTTTCTTTCCCTACTAATGATGAAATGCAGCAAGGAATTCCCTGAGCTGAGGTACACAGACGCTGTTATCTAAAGCTGTACACAGCATTTGCACGGACCTGCCTATCAGCTATAGCTATGAACGCCTGGAAATCAGCCCTCAAAAGGAGTGAAATAACCATCAGTCCCTAATCCCTACAGCGCTGTGTAGCTTGCACTATGTCTATAGTGTATACAGCAGGTGCGGCGGCAACAGCGTGAGTGGTGACTGTCACCCACACGCACAAATGAGATAATGGCGGCGACAGGGATAATTGCCATATTTTATAAGACAAGGACATGTGACATTCACAGCCTATGACACATGGCCTTGCTTGTCTGGCAAAAATGCACTTAGCTGTGTGTGTGTCTGTGATTGGCTGACATCCTGGCCCGCCCCACTGCACGAGCGCTTAGGAAAAAAAAAAAAATGGCGATCGGCATTCTCTCAGCCGTGCAGCACAGATCTAAACCGCGTCCCTCCCACACACTATACGCTGAAATTTCATAATAGCGTTAATCACAGTGACTCACACTATTACAGTAAAAAGCCAGCTAGTAACTATCTAGGCTTTTTGCTAATCGAACCGTTATCGAATGTAACTCGAGCTATCGAGCTTTTAGCAAAAAGCTCACGTTCGAGTTCGATCTCGAGCCTCCCCAAAAATCACTCGAACATGAAATTGGCGTACCTCGAACCTCAAACATCGCTCAATTCTAATCATAAGCTGCAGTCTGCAAATACATTCCGCAAACACAGGCTGCTACACAGCTCAGATTGCAACATTGTATTGGTCCCACTGACAACCAGTGCAGAGCAGCATTCACCCTTCCTGATGAAGGCAAAAAGAACCCTCTCACTGCCTGTCCTAGAGCAACAAGAGAAAGACATGGACTCACACTTAAATTACAATGAAAGATTTAAGCGGTTGACCAATCCAACATGCAAGGCGAAAGAGAACCTAGAAACAGTCAGAAGTGAACTGCTTACCCACACAACATTATTGTGGCAAAGATTGCAAAAACAAGTGACTGTTTTATCTGCGTCCGGCACTCATGAGCTACCACCAGATGGAGCGCTTGAACAGCTGTACTCAGCAAACCAGTCCTACAAAGACATTTGTAAAAAATATTCCTCTACCCTGCTGAGATCAAATACGTCTGAGTCTCAAAAAGAACTACAGGACTTCCAACAGCTTAATGCTGAATGAGACCACACTGTGCGCAACATTGTGAGCGAGACTGAAGCAAAAATGGAGCAAATGTCAGGAGCGGCATCTTACAAATCCAGGTCCATTAAGAGCTCAAGGCACTCACTCAAATCAGGCTCATCAAGGTACTCAACCCTCAACGAACAGCTGATAAAGGCACGCGCTGAAGCAGAAACAACGAAAGTACAAGCCATCTTTGCCCACAGAGAAGCAGAGATGAAAGCAGAATCTGCATGCAGAGAAGCAGAGATGAAAGCAGAATCTGCATGCAGAGAAGCAGAGATGAAAGCAGAATCTGCATGCAAGGAAGTAGAGATGAAAGCAGAATCTGCATGCAGAGAAGCAGAGATGAAAGCAGAATCTGCATGCAGAGAAGCAGAGAAAAAATCTGCATCTGCATGCAAAAAGGCAGAAATTGAAGCTCTATAGAAGGAATGTGAGCATGTGGTGGCCATGGCAAGGCTAAAGGTCTTTGAGCAATCTCTGGGTGGGAGCCAAGAAGGCAGCGCCAGATTGTGTGATCTCGACAGAGGCAAGAACCCTGTACAGATTATTCCTTTTCACCTGCCCTTACTTTGTACTTAATACAAGATTCTAGAAAAAAACGACAGCGTTTCTCCTTGTCTTTCTACAAGTCATCATTCTGGCTGAGTTTAAAGTGATCTGTTGATGCCTGAAGTGTGAGTAAGCATACAGTTATCTAAGGGACTGATAATTAGAGCGCTTGGGATTCACAGCTTCTAGGAAGAGACAGAATATCCGTTGTTGGTTATAATGGAAGACTATGGGGCCGGAATCCGGCAGAATACCTCAAATGACAGTTTCATGTGACGGAATGTGTAAATGTAGATGTGACAGAGTGTGTAGATGTGTAAATTCCTTTCTAGTAAAATCTTTTTCTCTCTATTTCTCTCTTTTTCTCTATTTCTCTTCTCTCTCTCTCTGTTTCTCTCTTTCTTTTTCCCAACATCAGTTAGACCACAAACTGCAACGCATCAGTCACAAATCTGATTACAACCAATGGAAAAAAACTGAAGTGTGAAAGCAGCCTAACATATTATAATCACTTTACAGCCAACAACAAGAGGCTCCGCACTGTGATCCTAAACTTCATCGTCCCTTATCCTGTTAGAAACACCCAGATTGGGAGGGGGAGGTGACATCACACTCAGGAGAGCAGACTCCGCCCACTTTTACTGTAGCTGTAATGTGAGATAGTTTTACAGTGGGATTTCAGTACGATTTCAGCAGCTGCTCCCCCTAGTGCTTAACAGTGGAAAATATCAAACTTTATTTTTTTTTAAATTTTTCTTAATTAAAACCAAAAAAAATGTTATTTCAAAATAACATTAAAACATCTAAACTTTATATTTTTCAGTCATTGAATTTTTTTTTTTTTTTTTTTTTACGACACCTTCCCTTTAATAGTGAAACCTTCTGGATCTTAACCTTGGGAACACGCCAACCCTGTGGGTTACTGTAAATAATAGACAGGATCTAATTCTCCATTATTAAAATATTTGCTATATTTTCTGTATTAGTTTGATATTTGCACATAGAGATATATATATATATATATATATATATATATATATATATATATATATATATATATATATACATATATTTATTTTTAGAATAATCAGGAGGTTTATATATATATATATATATATATATATATATTTACATATATACGTGCTTTCAAAATGCGTTGTTCTGAGATGCAGAATAAGTCTAGCTGTTTGTTTCCGGATTTTATTATATTACAAAAAAGGAAGAATTTACCATCATACCTTGAAGAACCGTGATGGATTATTCCCCTTTTCCAAAAAACTTTCTTTCAAAAATTGTGCTGATGTAAACTAACATGTGGTAAATGTAATTTATTAACTATTTTGTGTGCCATACCTCTCTGGTTTAAGGTCATACAAATTAAAAGTTTGAAATTTGCGAAATTTCAAAATTTTTCTTAATTTTCTGATTTTATTCACAAATAAAAGCAAAAAAAATCATCCTAAATGTACAACTATCATAAAGTACAATATGTCACAAAAAACAGTCTCAGAATCACTGGAATCTGTTGAAGCGTTCCAGAGTTATGACCTGTCAATGTGACACTGGTCAGATGTCCAAAATTTGGCCTGGGCATTAAGTAAAAAATTGTCCTTAAGGGGTTAACAGACAAAAAGTCTCCAGCCAGTTTGACATGAAACAATGGCAAACTTGTCTTGATTTACCGAACAAAGGAACAATATGTCTGGCCTAATTAAGAACAGTTCACCCCACAAACAAGTGGCAAGATGCTGATTTGTCACAATGTCTACTCCTTATTACTATAGGACAATGATCAGTAACCAGTGGATAATGATGCAGAGAATAAATAAATAATAGATGAATAATAGATTGAATAATAGATAGATACATTTTACTGTTATATATGTAATATATGTAATATTTTATGCAATTTCCTTACAGACTCTGACAAATGCATAAAATGCCAAAGTGATGAATGGCCAAATGAGAAGAGTGACCGGTGTCTGCCCAAAGTGATGGACTTCATCTCTTACCAGAAGGACCCCATTGCTTCTGTATTTTCCGGTGTTTCGCTCTTGGGATGTCTTGTGACCGGCTTCATATTTGGTATATTTATTTCCTACCGGGACACTCCTATTGTTAGAGCTAATAACCGGAACCTGAGTTATCTCCTCCTGGTCTCCATCTTCCTCAGCTTCCTCTCGGGCTTCTTGTTTCTTGGTCATCCCACTGATGTAACTTGTAGATTACGTGAGACCAGTTTTGGGATTTTTTTCTCAGTTGCCATTTCTTCACTTCTTGCCAAGACTATCATGGTTTGTGTGGCTTTTAAGTCCACCAAGCCCGGAAGCCCCTGGAGAAGATGGCTGAGTGTGAAACTGCCCTATACCATAGTGTTGTGTTCGTCCCTTCAGGTTGTGATCTGTGCTATCTGGTTGTCTATTTCTCCCCCATTCCAGGACCTGGACACTGAGTCTTATTCTGGGATGATCATCATTCAGTGCAATGAAGGCTCAGATCTCTGGTTCTGCTCCATGTTGGGTTATCTGGGGCTCCTGGCGGCTATCAGCTTTGTTCTGGCTTTCATGGTGAGGACATTACCGGACAGTTTTAATGAGGCCAAGTACATCACCTTCAGCATGCTGGTGTTCATCAGTGTCTGGATCGCCATGATCCCGGCTTATCTGAGCACCAGAGGGAAGTCCATGGTGGCTGTGGAGATATTTGCAGTCATGGCCTCCAGTGCTGGGCTTCTGGGTTGTGTGTTTTTCCCAAAATGTTTTATTATTTTATTTAGATCTGAAAGGAATAGAAAAACTGATCTGCTCCGGAAAAGTAATGAAAGACTGTGAGATATTAGCCCTGTGGTGATAGTGACTGATTCTGTGCATTAGAGGAAGCCATATTACAGTAGAGCTTCTCTATCGGCTCGTGTATGAAGGAAACATATAAAAATGTAACAAATAAATGTAATTTCTCCGGTTATCAGTGCAATTATTAGAATATCACATATTTATAAAGGAATAAATATGAGTAAATAAAATTGCTTCTTTTAAGGACATTATTCTAGGCTTCAGATCTATACTAGGAGGGAAATGTGGTGCCCCTGAGGTTTCAGATGCCACAGGGTATTGCATCTGATTAAAGGTGCAATACTCATCCCGGGTAAGGAAGAGGTTAACCACTGGTTTTCACTTACACAACACATACAGTTTAGGTACTTTCCCAGCTTTGCAGCCAGACATTGAAACTGGGCTAAAGATGGCCACCATAGCAACGTTTTTTTTCCCAGCCACTGGTAAGTAATAAGGAAGGTGGGGGCAGCACAGGTGAAGTGAGAGAACACAGTTTTTACTTCAGAATAGTCTGAGACTCAGAACAACACGGTTGCTGTGGAGAGTGCTTAAGAGCTTCCACAGTTAGGATTGGGCAGACTGGAAGGAGCAGGGGACGACAGTGGAAGCTCTTAAGCACTCTCCACAGCAACTGTATGGAGGAGCTGGCTTACCGGTAGCTCCTGTGGAACGAAGGAGAAACACGGTTGCCAAGGGGAGAGCTTCATTGCTCTCTTGGAATCGGCGCAGTGCAGGGTTCAGAGCCCTAGGGTGGAACATACTTTATGTTGGACCACCAGAATCTGTTGGACAGGGGGATCCCACATCCCCCTGGCCACCACAAGATCCCGGAGCACAGAGGCACGTAGGGTCTGGAATCGTGATTGCAGTCAGGCCCCACTGCGGATCCACAAAACCTGCACACGGGGCAGGAACTTTAACACTAAGCAGGGGTTCCCAAGTACTTCAGGTCATGGGGATCCACGCTAAGAAGCGCTAAGGAGGAAGAGCCCACAGACTACTGTACCGGTTCTGACCTTTGACTTATCCGGCATCAGCTGGAGTCCATTGCAGCGGAGACCAGTGCCTCCAGGCAGCCCACGAACTGTGAGTAAAGGACTTGGAACAACAATTTCTGTGTCACTCCTTCATTGCCATTGCCATCTCCTTGTGCTTCGACGCCAATGGCTGCTACTCCCTTGTTATCCTAAATCCAAACACACAAAAATCTGTTATAGATATACAGATTTTTAGAAAAGCTCAAGAAAGTCAGAAGTAAAAATACTTTTTCTTTATTGAAATATTTTCTCTATTAAAAAATACATATATACAAAACTCCACTGTATAATACCCATGGACTGGTCAAAACAGGTCAAAAAATCATAAGCCCGCATTAACAAATGGATTTAAGGATTCATGATGCCCTATACTTGAAGTAAACATATATAAGGCTCTAATGAAAATTCAAACTTCCTTTTTTCCAAATGCAGGGTTACTTAGTAAACAATAGACATAGCTACATCTCATGTGGTAAGTGATAATTAAGTGCAAAATACCATATAACAATTCCCTATGCCACTATGGGATTCTCAATCTATTTAGTACATTCCCAAATTTTGTGGATATGCAAACGGATTGTAATACTATTAGGGTTGCACCATAATGCGCCACCCAGCATTCAATGAGAGTAGTGAACCCACTGAACCACCACAGAGATAACTAATGTCCATTACCTATTAGGAGACCTGAATTCCACGTCCTGCAACCCCAACACGTGTTTCGCCTTTTCTTCTTCAGGGGGCGTGTGTTGAGGTAGGGGGACTTGGTCTTTATATAGTGCGCTGCCTAATTATGTGAACTCCACTCACCCGTGTTGTACGGCGCGGCGTCAAAAGGCCAGGACTGCAGGAAGTACAAGGAACTTCCGCCCGGCGGCTCTGACCCGCATACTGCGTTCCATCTGTCATCTGACAACGGAGGCAGCGCGTGGCCAATTCTAGCCGCCGGGCAGAAGTCGCAATCCGAGCCATTCCTGACCCGCGCATCACACTGTGAGGGCAGTACACATAAAACTGCAAGACAGCGAGGAATTTCAACATAAGGGAACAACCCTCCTCAATACAATATGTATCTTAATATCTATTCAGCGGGCATATAAACTCTTAAGGAGTAAAGTGCATTGCAAAATGTCAAAAAAATATATATATAAATAGTGTATGTAAATACGTGCATATATATAGTGTACCTACAGTGACGGATTCAATGATAAAGTGTCAGAAAGTGCATATAAATAAATAAATATAATAGATCTAAGATATGAATTGGTGATAAGATGAATTTTACATAAAATAAATAATGGTGAATAAACATTTTATAAATATGATAAAATATGTGACAGTGCTACTTCATAACTTATAAGATCAATTAATACAAATACTTTTCAACCCCGTCTGATCATAGAAACATATAATACTATCCTCACATGAAATCTTTAAAAAAATTTAAAAACATATTTTTATTAGTACATAGTTAACTTAACATTTATACAATTCATCATACACACTCCAAATAAACCCCACCGCCCCCAAAAACAGATGAGAGGAATGTTCCACGTCGATGATCCCAAACGGAGATGAAGGAGGTGGAGCAACCACCCACCCAAAATAGAAAACTATAATACACAGTAGAAGGTTACATCCAATATCGATTCTTCTCAAATCCAGAAATATTTTCATACATATGGATATTCTACACAAAAGAGAAGAAAATACATGTTAAAATACAATAAAAGCATAAATAAAACCTAAACCACCCACCCCTAAAACACTAGTTTTTTATTATTATTAATCTCTAGAACTTACAAAAATGCACCAAACCCCATGGTTTCATTAAGGCCCTGAGGACTCAGAGATTCCAGTCTTAAAAGCCATCTACTTTCTACACGAGCCAATGCTTTCGCCAAGTCACCACCCCTAAATCCCAGATCCACTGTATCTATACCTCTAAATTTGAGTAAATGAGGATTGCAATTATGTTCTCTCTTGAAGTGTCTCGGTATCGTTTTTAATTGAGACTCATCTTCAATGGTTTTTGCTTTAATTATGTCCCGGCAATGTTCACGTATTCTGATCTTAAATTCTCGGGTTGTTAAGCCCACATAGATCTTATTGCATGGGCATTGAACATGATAAATTATACCCTTTGTTGAACAAGTAATGTTTTTCCGGATATCATGGATACGGGATCCATCATGATTAGGGAATGTCTTAGTTTTAATCGTATTTGCACAGGCTTTGCAGAAGCCACAAGGAAAGAAACCTGGAGTTAAAGATCTATCACCACTCTCCTTTTTTCTTTGGAAGTGGCTATGGACCAAATTGTCCCGTAAATTGGGTGATCTCCTAGCTACAATGGATGGCTTTTCTGATATAAATCTCTTTAAGATAGGATCTGCTTGGAGAATCTTCCAATGTTTTTGAAGGATGTTCAACATGGGTAGCCATTGATTATGGTAGTTTGTAATGAAACGTACCTGATCATTAGGTTTTTGTCCTTTTTTGGAAACGGGATTATACAGAAGTTGATTCCTAGTGATGTTCCCGGCTCTTTGAAAACCTCTTTTTATCCACCTTTTACTGTATCCACGTTCCAGTAATCTTTGTGACAAATTCTGTGATTGATGAAAAAATTGAGTCTCATCAGAACAAATTCTTTTTACTCTCAAAAATTGCCCTATTGGTATGCCTTTAATTGTATTTTGAGGATGAGATGAGCTGGCATGTAGCAGAGTGTTGGTGGCCGTTTCTTTTCTAAAAATAGTGGTAGAAAGTCTACCACTGGGAAGAGTATCAATGAGAATGTCTAAAAACTCAATTTTGTGGCCAAACTTGTATGTTAGTTTAATGTTCTGATTATTCTTATTGAGGGATTCCATGAAATCATACAGCTCAGGAGTTGTTCCATCCCAGATAAACAGCACATCATCTATGTACCGCATCCAATTGTGTACATTGCTGATACCTGGGATGTCACTGTTGAAAAATATCTCCCTCTCCCATGCTCCCATAAATAAATTCGCATAAGAGGGGGCACAAGACGCCCCCATTGCTGTTCCTTGCGTTTGTATATATATTTTGATCAAACGTGAAAATATTATGGGTCAGAATGAAATTTAAAAGAGTAATCAGAAGTTTAACCATAGGTTTTTCAATATTGCTGTTACTGAGAAAGAATTCGTCTGCTTTTATGCCATCTGAGTGTTTTATAGAGGTATAAAGGGATTCCACATCTGCCGTAACCAGAATCATATTTTCATCCAATTCCAGGTTATCAAGTTTACATAAGACAGATGTGGTATCCCTAATATACGATGGCAATTCTGCTACCAGGGGTTTCAGAAAGTAGTCAATCACTGAGCAGATGACCTCACACAATCCTCCTTTTCCTGATACAATTGGTCTACCTGGTGGATCCTGTACATTTTTATGAATTTTGGGTATCAGGTACAGAGTTGGTAATTTAGGATGTAATTCTGCAATAACATCCACCATCTTTTTAGGGATTATGCCATCATCAAAGGCATGTGTCAAAATGGAAACCAATTGGTCTTGAAACTCCAACATAGGATTATACCTTAATTTTGCATAACAGTTTCTGTCATTAAGTTGTTTATGGGCCTGTTTGAGATACAACTCATTAGGCCACACCACTAGGTTACCCCCTTTGTCTGCAGGTTTAAATTGCACATCCTGCCACGTTTGTAGCTCTTCAAGAGCTTTTCTTTCTTTCAAATTTAAATTAGATATTCCTCTATATTTATATTGTTTTTTAAGTTCCTCCTCCACCACTTTGATAAATACATCAATGGCTGGAACTGTGTTAAGCGAGGGGAACTTTTTTGATTTAGTGACAAGAGACATGGGGAACTTACTTGTAGTGGTGTCTTGATTTTCATCAGATAACTGTTGCAAAATTTCAATGGCTTCCAGTTCTTCATTCGTATCCAGCTTTGTCAATTCTTCTGGTTTGAAGTGATATCTTTTAAGCAGAATTTTTCTGCCAAATAAATGTAGATCTTTTATTATTGTGAAGAGATCTGGAGGAATAGATGGAGAAAATGACAATCCTCTTTCCAACAATGCTACATGGGTATCACTCAATGTGTGTGTAGAAAGATTAATTACCTTAGTACGATCTCGGAGATTTGGCCCACCATCTTTGTCAAAGATATTATATTGTTTTTTATTGTTATTATTGGGTGGTAATTTCCCTTGAATTTTACGTTTTTTTGAAATTTCAGTAGAGCCAGATGGATTTTCATTATCTGATACTGATGAGGCTGAGGTGATAGAGCCTCTTTTTATTCCTTCTCTTATTTTTCTGTTTTGCCAATGGAAGATGTTATTCTTTTCAAAGTCTGTTCTATCCCTTTGATATTTCAGAGCTTTGTTGGCACTTATACTTTTCTCCCATTTTTCTGACTCTTTATCCACAGAAATAGAAAATTCATTAAATGTATCATCATCTAATTCCTTTTTAATGCTGTCATACAAGATTTTAATTTCTTCCTCCATTTTTTTCAGCATTATTGAATTTTTTTCAATAATTATTTTTATAAATTCAAGGGAACAGGTGTTGGCCACCTCCATCCATCTACGTACCAGGGATTCATCCTCAAGATCGAAAGTGGGGTATATCTGAATTCTCAGTCCTCTGGGTATAATTTTTTGATCCAGGTAATTATCCATAGACGTCTTTGTCCACCATAGTTTAGTTTGTTTAAAAATCAGGTTTTTATATTTTCTTGTAAGTTCTTTTGTTGAGATAGATGTACTTTGGGTTACATACGTGGAGTTTTTGCAGAAAATATTCGTGGCTTTGGATTGCCAAGACGTTAGTTTGGCTTGAAGATCCATTTTAACAACGGCACTCTGTTATAAAAACAGGAATAAGTCAATAACTCACAAATTTAGCCTATTGTAACATACTTCCACCACCGCTGTGGTAAAGCTTCTATTACAAATCCAAACACACAAAAATCTGTTATAGATATACAGATTTTTAGAAAAGCTCAAGAAAGTCAGAAGTAAAAATACTTTTTCTTTATTGAAATATTTTCTCTATTAAAAAATACATATATACAAAACTCCACTGTATAATACCCATGGACTGGTCAAAACAGGTCAAAAAATCATAAGCCCGCATTAACAAATGGATTTAAGGATTCATGATGCCCTATACTTGAAGTAAACATATATAAGGCTCTAATGAAAATTCAAACTTCCTTTTTTCCAAATGCAGGGTTACTTAGTAAACAATAGACATAGCTACATCTCATGTGGTAAGTGATAATTAAGTGCAAAATACCATATAACAATTCCCTATGCCACTATGGGATTCTCAATCTATTTAGTACATTCCCAAATTTTGTGGATATGCAAACGGATTGTAATACTATTAGGGTTGCACCATAATGCGCCACCCAGCATTCAATGAGAGTAGTGAACCCACTGAACCACCACAGAGATAACTAATGTCCGTTACCTATTAGGAGACCTGAATTCCACGTCCTGCGACCCCAACACGTGTTTCGCCTTTTCTTCTTCAGGGGGCGTGTGTTGGGGTAGGGGGACTTGGTCTTTATATAGTGCGCTGCCTAATTATGTGAACTCCACTCACCCGTGTTGTACGGCGCGGCGTCGGAAGGCCAGGACTGCAGGAAGTACAAGGAACTTCCGCCCGGCGGCTCTGACCCGCATACTGCGTTCCATCTGTCATCTGACAACGGAGGCAGCGCGTGGCCAATTCTAGCCGCCGGGCAGAAGTCGCAATCCGAGCCATTCCTGACCCGCGCATCACACTGTGAGGGCAGTACACATAAAACTGCAAGACAGCGAGGAATTTCAACATAAGGGAACAACCCTCCTCAATACAATATGTATCTTAATATCTATTCAGCGGGCATATAAACTCTTAAGGAGTAAAGTGCATTGCAAAATGTCAAAAAAATATATATATAAATAGTGTATGTAAATACGTGCATATATATAGTGTACCTACAGTGACGGATTCAATGATAAAGTGTCAGAAAGTGCATATAAATAAATAAATATAATAGATCTAAGATATGAATTGGTGATAAGATGAATTTTACATAAAATAAATAATGGTGAATAAACATTTTATAAATATGATAAAATATGTGACAGTGCTACTTCATAACTTATAAGATCAATTAATACAAATACTTTTCAACCCCGTCTGATCATAGAAATAATTTTCATTAGAGCCTTATATATGTTTACTTCAAGTATAGGGCATCATGAATCCTTAAATCCATTTGTTAATGCGGGCTTATGATTTTTTGACCTGTTTTGACCAGTCCATGGGTATTATACAGTGGAGTTTTGTATATATGTATTTTTTAATAGAGAAAATATTTCAATAAAGAAAAAGTATTTTTACTTCTGACTTTCTTGAGCTTTTCTAAAAATCTGTATATCTATAACAGATTTTTGTGTGTTTGAATTTGTAATAGAAGCTTTACCACAGCGGTGGTGGAAGTATGTTACAATAGGCTAAATTTGTGAGTTATTCCCTTGTTATCCTCCCTAGGGCCTAGCTTCACCTGCGGGAAGCTGAACTAACCTAGCTGCAACATCACCCGCCCAAGAGGACAGTTAATCCCTGGCCACATACCACAGGTGGCATCACGAGACAACTACCCCAACATCCTTCATCCCCAACATCCCATGCATCTCCTTTTGGTGCGCACCTCGAGTCCACGAAGCGGTAGGGCCACCCATGGTATCCCAGACCTGACATCGAATACATTTAACACCTGGGTGCTACAGAGAAACTGTGCAATGGGTTTTATCTGAGGAAATAGAAATGATCATATGTGCTCATCTCTGTGGAAATAAGGCTTATAAATGACTGCAGCTGCAGATCCACAGGATCAAAAAGCCGATAAGTAGGAGAGAAGGACGATTAGTGGTTATCCTGTAATGCCAGAAAATAGCGATGCTGTGCGCCATTTATAAAACATTGTCCATCGATTCAATGCTGCTTGAAGCTGCCTCGGCTCTGCAGACACCTCGGATAAAACAAAGCCGGCTCCTGCACATCTCCTGTGCTCCAGAACTGGGATGTACAGTTACTGTAGTTTACAGTAAAGGGGTTCTTCAGGAAAGACAAGTTATTACCGATGCACAGGATCCACAGGTTCAGTAGGAGATAACTTATTCATTGGTAGAACCAGACCAGTGGAAACCGCACCGATCAGAAGAATGTGGAACTTTTATCCCTGACAGGACACTTGTATCTCTATTATAAAATGCAGCGGCGGCAGGTGGGGTGTGTGACCGCAGCTCCATTCATCCTTTTTAAAGCGGTCAGAAAAAGCCAAGAACAGCACACGGCAGCTACTGAGGGAATTAATGTATTACTGGTCAAGTCGTACACGAGCTCAAGTGTAATGTGGTTAAAAATTACACATTTTGACCAGTAGTTGGGCCCCCATTGATGAATAAGCTATCACTTATCTTTAGGCCACGTTCCCAATTGGTCAATATCTTACATCAGTATTTATAGCTAAAATCAGGAGTGGGTGAAAAATGCAGAAGTGGTGCCCGTGTTTCTATTTTACTATTCCTCTGATTTTACCACTCCAGGTTTTGGGAAATACTGCTGTAAACTTCTTACCAAATACTCAACGTGTGCGCGTGGCCTTAGAATAGGTGATTACTTGATTTCACCAGAGAACCTCTGTAAGTGCATATTTGCTACAGTGTAAAATTTACAGGAAAGGGAGGGGTTAAACATTTAAGAATTTAATCTCTATTGGAAATGAAGAATCTTCCCCCAGACCAGACAACATATTGACTGAATATTACTACATAGAAGGGAGAAATAGTGCAATACTATGACCAGTACACATAGTGAACAAATAATACCACATAGAAAAGAGAAATAGAACTACACTGTGAACAGACCACATATTACCACCACATAGTGACCAAATTCAACTACATAAAAGGGAGAAATACCGCCACACCGTGACCACACCACATACTGATTGAATAATACCACTTATAGCAAAAACATACCACCAAACCATGACTGGCCCACATATTACCACCACAAAATGACCGAATACAACCCCATACAAGGGAGAAATACTACCACACCATGACGAGACAACATAGTGACTGCATATTACTACATACAATGAAGAAATTATTAACCAATAATTCCAGATTTTCATCATATCAAACATGTTTTATGCTAACTCCATATAACCATTGTTTTCAAGAAAAGGACCGGAGTATTTCCACATATTATAAATAGAAAATTTATTTTATTTGAGATTAAAATGCAAAAGGTGATAGACATACAACATAAATATTAAAAATGTATAGTGTTACAGTGCACGGAACTACACAAAGATGCGGAGGTTTGGCATGCTGACTAAGTGAACTAGATCTAGTCTATTGGTTTGCTGGTTTTAATTGCTTTCACAGGAGACTACAAGTCATTGATTATAGGGTTATATCTATCTGTATATATGTACACACGGGTATACAATGTGACTTTCTGGATTATTTTTTTTTTTTTTATATCCTATCTCTCACTGTTAAAATTAACCTACCCCTAAAATTATAGACTGTTCATGTGTTTGTCATTGAGCAAACTTACAAAATCAGAAAGGGATCAAATACTTATTTCCCTCACTGTAGATCTGGTCATCATTTTATAGAATTTATCTCTTGTATGTGGTGTTATTTGGTCACTATATGGTATGGTCATGGTGTTGTGGTATGTGTCTCTTGTATTTTGATATATTTGGTTACTATGTGGTGGTAATATGTGGTCTGGTCACAGTGTAGTGGTATTTCTCTTTTGTATGTGGTATTATTGGTTCAATATGTGTACTCGTCAGAGTGCTGCATTGTTTCTCCCTTGTATTGTTTTCAAGAAAAGGACCGTAGTAATTCCACATATTATAAATAGAAAATTTATTTTATTTGAGATTAAAATGCAAAAGGTGATAGACATACAACATAAATATTAAAAATGTATAGTGTTACAGTGCACGGAACTACACAAAGATGCGGAGGTTTGGCATGCTGACTAAGTGAACTAGATCTAGTTTATTGGTTTGCTGGTTTTAATTGCTTTCACAGGAGACTACAAGTCATTGATTATAGGGTTATATCTATCTGTATATACAGTGCCTACAAGTAGTATTCAACCCCCTGCAGATTTAGCAGGTTTGATAAGATGCAAATAAGTTAGGGCCTGCAAACTTCAAACAAGAGCAGGATTTATGAACAGATGCATAAATCTTACAAACCAACAAGTTATGTTGCTCAGTTAAATTTTAATAAATTTTCAACATAAAAGATTGGGTCAATTATTATTCAACCCCTTTGTTTAATATTTTGTGGAATAACCCTTGTTTGCAATTACAGCTAATAATCGTCTTTTATAAGACCTTATCAGGCCGGCACAGGTCTCTGGAGTTATCTTGGCCCACTCCTCCATGCAGATCTTCTCCAAGTTATCTAGGTTCTTTGGGTGTCTCATGTGGACTTTAATCTTGAGCTCCTTCCACAAGTTTTCAATTGGGTTAAGGTCAGGAGACTGACTAGGCCACTGCAACACCTTGATTTTTTCCCTCTTGAACCAGGCCTTGATTTTCTTGGCTGTGTGCTTTGGGTCGTTGTCTTGTTGGAAGATGAAATGACGACCCATCTTAAGATCCTTGATGGAGGAGTAGAGGTTCTTGGCCCAAATCTCCAGGTAGGCCGTGCTATCCATCTTCCCATGGAGGTGGACAAGATGGCCAGGCCCCTTGGCTGAGAAACAGCCCCACAGCATGATGCTGCCACCACCATGCTTGACTGTAGAGAAGGTATTCTTGGGGTCGTATGCCGTGCCATCCGTCTCCAAACGTCACGTGTGTGGTTGGCACCAAAGGTCTCGATCTTGGTCTCATCAGACCAGAGAACCTTGAACCAGTCTGTCTCAGAGTCCTCCAAGTGATCATGAGCAAACTGTAGACAAGTCTTGACATGACGCTTTGAAAGTAAAGGTACCTTACGGGCTCGTCTGGAACGGAGACCATTGAGGGGGAGTACGTTACTTATGGTATTGACTGAAACCAATGTCCCCACTGCCATGAGATCTTCCCGGAGCTCCTTCCTTATTGTCCTTGGCTTAGCCTTGACTCTTTGGACAAGCCTGGCCTCGGCAAGGGAGGAAACTTTCAAAGGCTGTCCAGGCCGTGGAAGGCTAACAGTAGTTCCATAAGCCTTCCACTTGCGGATGATGCTCCCAACAGTGGAGACAGGTAGGCCCAACTCCTTGGAAAGGGTTTTGTACCCCTTGCCAGCCTTGTGACCCTCCACGATCTTGTCTCTGATGGCCTTGGAATGCTCCTTTGTCTTTCCCATGTTGACCATGTATGAGTGCTGTTCACAAGTTTGGGGAGGGTCTTAATTAGTCAAAAAAGGCTGGAAAAAGAGATAATTAATCCAAACATGTGAAGCTCATTGTTCTTTGTGCCTGAAATACTTCTTAATACTTTAGGGGAACTAAACAGAATTCTTGTGGTTTGAGGGGTTGAATAATAAATGACCCTCTGAATAAACTTTTCACAATTTAAAAAAAAAAAAAAATTGAAATAACATTCTTTTTTGCTGCATTTCACACTTCCAGGCTGATCTACAGTCCAAATGTCACAATGCCAAGTTATTCCGAATGTGTAAACCTGCTAAATCTGCAGGGGGTTGAATACTACTTGTAGGCACTGTATGTACACACGGGTACTCATAACTTATCAATGTATGTAAATATATTAATGAAGTAGACACATATCAGTGAACATACATTGCTATTTATCCGTATACATATATCTATTAGCATGTATATAGGACTAAGGCGGGCTTTGCACGTTGCGACATCGCAAGCCGATGCTGCGATGTCGTACGCGATAGTCCCCGCCCCCGTCGCAGGTACAATATAAATTATCGCTACGCCAGCTTCACATGCACTCACCTGCCCTGTGACCATCGCTCTGGCCGGCGACCTGCCTCCTTCCTAAAAAGGCGGGTCGTGCGGCGTCATAGTGATGTCACACGGCAGGCGGCCAATATCGGCGGAGGGGCGGAGATGAGCGGGATGTAAACATTCCGCTCACCTTCTTCCTTCCGTATAGCCGCCGGCAGCAGGTAAGGAGATGTTCTTCGCTCCTGCGGCTTCACACACAGCCATGTGTGCTGCCGCAGGAACGAGGAACAACATCGTACCTGTCGCGGAAATTATGGAAATGTCGGTGAATGCAACGATGATACGATAACGACGTTTTTGCGCTTGTTCATCGTATCATCTAGCATTTACACACTACGATGTCGAAAGCGACGCCGGATGTGCGTCACTTTCGATTTGACCCCACCGACATCGCACGTGCAATGTCGCAACATGTAAAGCCGCCCTAAGTGGTGAGCTACTCCCACTCAGAGTGATTGCCTTTATGAGACGCAACACATCACATGAATAACAGGTTTGCACTTTACAACTCAGAGTTAACATTCACCATATGCAGCACTGTGTTATCAAGGCACCTATATAAGCAATGTCTATTATTGTAAACGGGCTCAACTCTTAGGGGTGCTTCACACACAGCGAGCTCGCTGCCGAGATCGCTGCTGAGTCACGCTTTTTGTGACGCAGCAGTGACCTCATTAGCGATCTCGCTGTTTGTGACAATGAGCAGCGATCTGGCCCCTGCTGCGAGATCGCTGCTCGTTACACACAGCCCTGGTTCGTTTTCTTCAAAGCCGCTCTCCCGCTGTGACACACAGATCGCTGTGTGTGACAGCGAGAGAGCGACAAATGAAGCGAGCAGGAGCCGGCATCTGACAGCTGAGGTAAGCTGTATCCAAGATAAACATCGGGTAACCAAGGTGGTTACCCGATATTTACCTTAGTTACGAGCCTCTGCAGCTCTCACGCTGCCTGTGCTGCCGGCTCCGGCTCTCTGCACATGTAGCTGCTGTACACATCGGGTTAATTAACCCGATGTGTACAGCAGCTAGGAGAGCAAGGAGCCAGCGCTAAGCAGTGTGCGCGGCTCCCTGCTCTCTGAACATGTAGCTGCATTACACATCGGGTTAATTAACCCGATGTGTACTGTAGCTATGGTAGGAGAGCAAGGAGCCAGCGCTCAGTGTGCGCGGCTCCCTGCTCCCTGCACACACAGCTGTGCGCTGGTAACTAATGTAAACATCGGGTAACCATACCCGATGTTTACCTTAGTTACCAGTCTCCGCAGCTTCCAGACGGCAGCTCCGTGCAAGCGCAGCGTCGCTTGCACGTCGCTGCTGGCTGGGGGCTGTTCACTGGTCGCTGGTGAGATCTGCCTGTTTGACAGCTCACCAGCGACCATGTAGCGATGCAGCAGCGATCCTGACCAGGTCAGATCGCTGGTCGGATCGCTGCTGCATCGCTAAGTGTGAAGGTACACTAAGTGGTTGCCCTTTTAAGACACATCACTTAATGGCCTGATCTATAGTAACGTTACTAACAGGCTTACATCTATTACAAGACCGGTTTGGAGTTATACTATTAGTAACCTTATATCTATTAGGGCACACATGCAAAGAATAGCAATAGCAATGTATGTTCACTGCTATGTGTCTACTTCATTAATATATTTACATACATTGATGAGTTATGAGTACCCGTGTGTACATATATACAGATAGATATAACCCTATAATCAATGACTTGTAGTCTCCTGTGAAAGCAATTAAAACCAGCAAACCAATAAACTAGATCTAGTTCACTTAGTCAGCATGCCAAACCTCCGCATCTTTGTGAACTTCCGTGCACTGTAACACTATACATTTTTAATGTTTTTGTTGTATGTCTATCACCTTTTGCATTTTAATCTTAAATAAAATACATTTTCTTTTTATAATATGTGGAAATACTCCGGTCCTTTTCTTGAAAACAATGGTTATATGGAATTAGCATAAAACATGTTTGATATGATGAAAATCTGGAATTATTGGTTAATAATTGTAATTTCTGTGTTTTTTACAGCATCCCAGTAATAAATATAAAATGGATTACAAAGCCAGAGAGAAGTTATGGCTTACAAAAATAAATGAAGTGTTCGGTGATGAACCCACACTGGTGTCCACGGAAAACAGTGGAGAAATGCAGAGTTGCATGGTGCAGTATAAAGGATTGCTGCGCAAGAGAACGAGAATCTGGTGGAAAAGGGCATTTAAAGAAAAATACTTAGAAAAGAACCTTATACCAAGGGGACTAAGCGTGCAGGTGTTCCCGGCATTTGAGGTTCAGGATGACACATTTAGAAGTACGTGGGAACAAGCTGCTACTATTTGTACTAGGGAATTCATGGAGTTATTAGTGCAGCTCAATAAGTAGAAAGGTCGCTGAGATGGATATAGAGATAGAGCAGATACAGAAAAAACTGCAAGGTAATCTATCCAGTGACACATTAGACAAACTTAACTCTGAGATCGAAGTGGAATCTGTTAAATGGGAAAAAGAGGTATGTGATGCCAAATCAAAAAAAATTCAAAGGGATACTATGGACCGTAACCAAAACAACATGTACAGATGGCACAAACGACAACGAGGTAAATGGAACAACCGGGGATCAAGGTCAGGGTCGGTCACTTCCTGCACATCCAATGAGGATTCAGCCAACCAGGAATCAAGCTCCGGCACGAGCATGATTTTGCGATCTATGGATACAAGAAACACTCACTCCAATTAAAGCACGTACTCAGGCTCTTATGGGAAAAGTCATAAGAAAAATACACAAAAACTACAGGTGATTAACTTATCAGATCATGTAATGACACCTGATCAAAGGAAGTTGCTAGAAAGGGGGCTTAATTTTGCACCCACTAACGGCTTTAATCTTTTTACAGCCATAAAAGATATAAACCTGTTTTCAAGGAAACTGATCCTTAAAAAGTTGCATCACAAAAACAATGACGATCACATGACTACACCAGAGTGCACAACAGAAGAAGAAGCCTTGAGAAATCTGAATTCCTTATTGGATGAGCAGGCAGAGAAAACCACAGGTAAATACCCTAGGCATTTATACCCTAAATCAGTGACGTTCCCCCCAATGTCGGCGTGCTCTGCGGTTGAGATCTTCACTGAACTGGTCATCCAGGATCTCATGGAAATCTCCACTTCACAGCGGAGTGACAATCTCACACGGGCAGAACGTAAGGCCCTATGTGAGTTACAGTCACTCGATGACCTAGTCATCAAACCCGCCAACAAAGGGGAAAACGTAGTTTTGTGGCCCAAAAAGATGTACGAGAAGGAGGCGCAAAAACAGCTAAGGGATAAAACGACATATGTTAAACTATCTACTAACCCCATAGTATCATACTCCGCGGAACTAGACCTGATTCTATATGACGCCTTTACACAGGGCGTCATCTTTAAAAAGGTTTATGATGGCTCAGTGGTTAAGTGCCCCAGGACACCAACCATCTATTTTATCCCTAAAATTCATAAACATGCTACTGAACCCCCGGGCAGACCGATTGTGTCTGAATTGGGAGGTCTCAACGATCCAGTATGCAAATTTATAGATTTTTACCTCAAACCATTAGCAGAGCTCCTCCCATCATATGTACGTGACACTACAGATGTACTGACTAGAATAAATGGGATACATTTGGAGGATGATATGTACCTTGTGACTGCAGAGATAGAATCACTCTATACTTGCATTGACCATCAGCAGGGTTTGGATGCGGTCCGCTTTTTTCTCATGAACAGCAACTGGGATGGGTCCACATGTGAGTTGGTCCTTGGACTGCTTGAGTTCATCCTCACGCATAATTATTTTTCCTTTAAAGAACAGTATTATCTACAGCGGAGGGGCACCGCGATGAGCACGGCCTGGGCGCCTTCGTTTTCAAACTTTTTTCTGGGGTATTGGGAAAGGGGTTTGTGGGGGGGCGAGGGCGCGCAGGCTGCAGACCATGTGCCCCTCTGGCTGAGATATATTGATGATATTTTATTTATTTTGCAAGGCAGTGAGGATGAGCTCAGGCGGGTCATGGGACAACTCAATGTGAATAACTTCAACCTTAGGCTTACCTGCGCGTGCAGCAGGGAGGTGGTGGACTTCCTGGACATTAAGATTGAGATCGACAGCAAACGGCAATTGCAGACGGATCTGTTCAGGAAGCCCACCGCAGTAAACTCCCTGTTGCATGCGGGTTCTAACCATCATTATGCTACCATAAAATCCATCCAAGTTGTACAATTTATGAGAACGAAGCGGATTTGCTCGACCCCACAAAAATATGAATATCAAGCTGACATACTAAAACAGAGGTTCCAGTCACGAGGGTACAGCAACAGATCCATCAAAGAAGGGTAAATAGAGTTAAAAAAAACATTCTCGTGAGACCTTGCTCCAACCCTCTCTCAACCAAAAGCAACCAAAAGTAAAGACACAGATTGTGTCAGGTTTATCACCACTTATAATACACAATCTGATGAAGTAAAAACAATTTTGCAACACCATTGGTCGGTGCTCCAGACCGAACCTATTATCAGGAAGTACATATCTGATCACCCTCAGATGACCTATAAGAGAAGTCAGAATTTAAAAGACATCTTGGTAAGAAGCCACTATGTGGCAACTACAAAGACACCCTTCTGCACAGGGATACCTGTAAAAGGTTTCTATCCCTGTGGTGGATACAGAGCATGTGCTTATATGCACAGGACTAAAAGCTTTAGGTCATCTGCTGGTGACAAAGAATTTGAGATTCGCCAATATATTACCTGCTCTACAACGCAGGTTATATATTATGCAACATGTGGGTGTGGCCTAATTTATATTGGGCTGACCTCACGCCAATTAAGGGTCAGAATAAGAGAGCACGTACGCGACATTGTCGCTGCAAGAACCGTCTCCAATGTAGATGAAGTGAAAAGGATCCCACGCCATTTCAAAGTAAAGCATGATAGGGATCCCCGCACTTTGACGAGGGGAATCGAACATGTATCAATAGGGATCAGAGGTGGCAACGCAAATAAACAATTATTACAACAGGAATGCAACTGGATCACGCTGTTAGAAACCAAGACACCTAGGGGTCTTAATGATACTAATTCATTTGCATGCTTCCTATAATCTATATCAACTTTCCTAAAGAATAAGGGCGCCTGTGAATCCCTATAGGTACACCATTTGTTCTCTGCGCAGCAATAATAGATACTAATAGGTATTTAATGGCGAATTCCCCCATGCTAATTTACAGTATTGAGACTGCTTTTTTCTCCACTGTTTTCCTACATGTTTTTAATCGGTTTTTAAATTTATGTATTGTTTGCAGTATTCTTCATTTAATCCCAGAGATCACCTTTATATCAAGAAATTCACCCTAGATATGCCACTGGAATGGATTCCTATGTGTATTTTAATGACCTGTATATGATGTGAGGCAATTATATGTATAGTTCCTATATGACTACTTATTCTTGTATGGACAGTAAATGCCTGATTGCATTGTACAGGCATGTTACACGTAATGGGTTAAAGCAGTCTGGTGCGCGTGCCCGCTAATCTCCCCTCGCCCGCTAGGTGGCGCCGCTGTCACTCGGACTAGACATGTTCACTGCCTTGAGGGCCAAAGCGCATGCGTTGGTTTCCTTGACGAGCGGCGCCTCCCTGTTCAGGCTTGTGGACGGCAGCGCGCATGCGCCAGCGTCAGACTGTGCATGGCAACCATTATGAGAGCACAGTATATAAGGTGAGGGGAATCGATTTAGAAATAGCCTCCTGAGGAAGCAGTCAGGCGAAATGTACATAGGGGTGGAGGTGAACGCTGAGCTGACTCACTAAAACCAACATGGGTAATACTAAAGCTGGTGTCACACATAACGACGACGACAACGACGTCGCTGCTACGTCACCATTTTCTGTGACGTTGCAGCGACGTCCCGTCGCTGTCGCTGTGTGTGACATCCAGCAACGACCTGGCCCCTGCTGTGAGGTCGCCGGTCGTTGCTGAATGTCCAGCTTCATTTTTTGGTCGTCACTCTCCCGCTGTGACACACACATCGCTGTGTGTGACAGCGAGAGAGCGACGAAATGAAGCGATCAGGAGCCGGCACTGGCAGCTGCGGTAAGCTGTAACCAGCGTAAACATCGGGCTGGTTACCAGCCTCCGCTCTTGCTGCCAGCGCCGGCTCCTGCACTGTGACATGTGGCTGCAGTACGCATCGGGTAATTAACCCGATGTATACTGTAGCAAGGAGAGCAAGGAGTCAGCACTAAGCAGTGCGCGGCTCCCTGCTCTCTGAACTGTGACATGTAGCTGCAGCACACATCGGGTTAATTAACCCGATGTGTGCTGCAGGAGAGCAAGGAGCCAGCGCTAAGCGCGGCTCCCTGCTCTCTGAACATGTAGCACAGCGACGTTATGATCGCTGCTTCTGCTGTGTTTGACAGCTAAGCAGCGATCATAACAGCGACTTACAAGGTAAATATGGTGATAGATGGTGAAGGGTCTGCTGCACAAGTCTTGCCGTCCCCACGACTTGTGTGTCAATCCTCTGTCTGTCCAAGTTCCGCCACTGCTTCTGCCTCCTCCACCTCATCTGTGTCCTCCACCCCCGCCCCAAGCCTGCCTGGTCAGGCCACCAGCGTTCTCACTGTGCAGAAGGAATCACGCACCCCTCATTACTATGCTGGCAGCAGAGCGCAACGGCATCAGGCGGTCTTTAGCTTGACATGTCTTGGGAATAAGAGTCACACAGCTGAGGAGTTGTGGTCAGCTTTGCGGTCCGAGTTTAATAAATGGTTGTCTCCACTCAACCTGCAGCCTGGTAAGGCCGTGTGCGACAATGCTGCAAACCTGGGTGCGGCCCTTCGCCTGGGCAAGGTGACACACGTGCCTTGTATGGCTCACGTGTTGAACCTTGTTGTCCAGCAATTTTTAACACACTATCCCAGCCTAGATGGCCTTCTGACCAGGGCACGAAAACTGTCTGCTCACTTCCGCCGTTCAACCGCCGCAGCTGAGTGACTTGCATCGCTCCAGAAGTCTTTCGGCCTGCCGGTTCATCGCCTGAAATGCGATGTGGCGACACGCTGGAATTCGACTCTCCACATGTTACAGCGACTGTGGCAGCACCGCCGAGCCCTGGTGCAATACATCATGATGTATAGCCTGGGCCAACGAGATGCAGAGGTGGGGAAGATCACCCTGATGCAGTGGTCTCAGATCAAGGTCCTATGCACCCTTCTGCACCGTTTCGACATGGCGACGAATATGTTTAGCGCTGACAATGCCATTATCAGCACGACAATTCCAGTCATTTACATGCTGGAGCACACGTTAAACACTAGTCGGAGTCAGGGGGTGGGACAACAGGAAGGGGAGGAACTACAGGAGGATTCATATGCGCAAGACACAACAGCATCACCAAGGTCCAGACGTTCATCATCTCCAACGCGGTAGGCATGGGACCATGGGGGACAGGGATCAACAAGGGCGCATGGTAGCAGGCGAAATCTTGAGGCAGGTGCAGGAGAACATGAAGAAATGGAGGACGAACTGTCCATGGACATGGAAGACTCAGCAGATGAGGGAGACCTTGGTCAAATTTCAGTTGAAAGAGGTTGGGGGGAGATGTCAGAGGAAGAAAGAATGGTTAGCACCTCTATGCCACAAACACAGCGTTGACTTGGTCCGCATGGCTGCGCAAGACACATGAGTGCTTTCTTGCTGCACTACCTCCAACATGACCCTCGTATTGTCAAAATTAGAAGTGATGATGACTACTGGCTTGCCACACTATTAGATCCCCGGTACAAGTCCAAATTTTGTGACATAATTCCAGCCATAGAAAGGGACGCACGTATGCAGGAGTATCAGCAGAAGCTGTTACTCGATCTTAGCTCGGCTTTTCCACCAAAAAACCGTGCAGGTGCAGGGAGTGAATCTCCCAGTTGTAACTTGCCAAACATGGGACGATCTCGTCATCTTCAACAGTCTACCCGTACCAGTAGCACCGTATCTGGTGCTGGTAACAGCAATTTTATTGAATCTTTTCATAATTTTTTTAGACCATCCTTTGCAAGGCCACTAGAGACAACAAGTCTGACACATAGTCAACGGCTGGAGAGGATGATACAGGAGTATCTGCAAATGAACATCGATGCCATGACTTTGCAAATGGAGCCTTGCTCATTTTGGGCTTCAAATCTTGAAAAATGGCCAGAGCTCTCCACTTACGCCTTGGAGATTTTGTCGTGTACAGCTGCCAGCGTTGTCTCTGAACATGTCTTCAGTGCTGCTGGGTGTGCGCTGACAGATAAGCGCACGCGTCTGTCCAGTGACAATGTGGACAGACTAACGTTCATCAAAATGAACAAGTCATGGATTTACAAGGAATTTACTACCCCTGTGTCATCCTGTGGAGAGTAAATGCTTGTGGATTTGGAATGTGCTTGATGCAAATCAAAACATCCTGTTTGCAACTAGGGCACAATGCTGCCACTGATGGGGTGGGTGTCTGTGTGGCCCAATTTTTGGAAAAAAGGGAGACTCCGCTTGGAGTAACCCTTGCTTACATTGTTTTTAAAAATGATCCAAGATGCACAGCGCTGGGATCAGGAAAGACTTAGCTACCTACCCCGGTGTTATCCTGGGGACGGTTAATTATGGCGTATTTTTGAATGTGCTTGATGCAAATAAAAACATCATGTTTGCAACTGGGGCACAAGTGCTGCCACTGATAGGGTGTCTGTGTGGTCCAATTTTTGGAAAAAAGGGAGACTATGCTTGGAGTAACCCTTGCTTACATTGTTTTTAAAAATGATCCAAGATGCACAGCGCTGAGATCAGGAAAGACTTTGCTACCTACCCCGGTGTCATCCTGGGTACGGTTAAGAATGGCGTGCTTGATGCAAATCTAGCTGTGAAGTGTACAACTGGGGCACAAGTGCTGCCACTGAAGGGGTGTGTGTGTGTGGGGCCCAATTTTTGGAAAAAAGGGAGACTCCGCTTGGAGTAACCCTTGCTTACAGTGTTTTTAAAAAGGAGCCAAGATGAACAGAGCTGGGATCAAGAAAGACTTAACTACCTACCCCGGTGTCATGTTGGAGACGGTTAATTATGGCGTATTTTTGAATGTGCTTGATGCAAATCTAGCTGTGAAGTGTACAACTGGGGCACAAGTGCTGCCACTGAAGGGGTGGGTGTGTGTGGGGCCCAATTTTTGGAAAAAAGGGAGACTCCGCTTGGAGTCACCTTGCGGTGTTTTACATGATTTTAGAAGGGCGTGCCATGCCTATATCTGTGTCTCCTCCTCTTTTTCCTTGTCCAGCTCTTTTGTTTTCGCATGAGTATATGTCCTTGTCACTTTCCCATGTGTTTGTGTTGTGTTGTGAGTTGTTTGTCACCTTTTGGACACCTTTGAGGGTGTTTTCTAGGTGTTTTTATGTGTTTGTGAATGTCTGCCATTGTTTCCTATGCGGTTCGAGTTCGGTTCGTCGAACGTCCGACTAAACGAACTCGAACGGGACCTCCGTTCGGCGAACCGAAGTCGAGCCGAACCACGACCGGTTCGCTCATCTCTAGTAAGGAGGTGTGCGAGATTCCTTGTGCGCAGTTAAAACGCGGGTGGCCTGACCAGGAAGGCTTGGAGTGGAGGTGGAGGACCAAGACGAGGTTGGGAAGGCAGAAGCAGTGGGAGGAACTTCTACATAAAGAGGATTGAAGCACAAGTCGTGGGGACGGCAACACTTGTTCAGCAGACCTTTCTCCGTCTCCCACCATAGTTACCCAGTGCCCAGTCAGCGACATGTAATGCCCCTGTCCATGCTTACTGGTCCAAGTATCTGTGGTGAAATGTAGCCGGTCACAGACAGAGTTTCTCAAGGAAGCGGTGATGTTGTGTGCAACATGCTGGTGTAGCGCAGGCACACCTTTCTTGGAGAAGTAGTGGCTAATGGGCATCTAGTACTGGATCTCTGCGACGGACATAAGGTCTCAAAAATCCTCTGTGTCCACCAGGCGGAAAGGCAGCATTTCAGTAGCCAATAGCTTACAGAGGGATAAAGTCAACCTCTTAGCTTTGTCATGGCTCGGAGGAAATGGCCTTTTATTTGTCGACATCTGAGGGACAGAGATCTGGCTGCTGTGTGGAGATTGTGGTGAGTAGGGTGTCCCTGGAAAAATGCACGTCAGTGAGGAAAGTGCAGGCGGAGACATGATTTTCATCCAAAGTTGGTGCTCTCGAGTCTGAAAAAGCTGTACACCAGCACTTGTTTCCCCTTCCAAACTAAGTGACGACCTACCAAGCAAACTGCCTGTTGCGGTTAAAGTGGTGGAAGGTCTGTGTGGAAAACCAGTTGTGACAGCTGTCCTTACAGTCATAGAAGATGAATAGCGTGTGGAGGAACCTTTAAGGGGCATACGGTGTTTGGCCCGCTCTGCTAGCCTGCATTGCAGCACGTTGAGCTTCCCACTAGAACTTATGCTTGTTATTCATGTGACGATTCATGGAAGAATTTGTCAAACTGGTGAGTTTTTGGCCTCTATTTATAGATTGCCGACAAATTTTATAGATCACATGATTTGGGAGATCCTTTGCAAGGTCAAAAAAGGACCAGGCTAGGCAAGGCTTAGAGGCCATGAGACCTGCTGATCCACCCCGACTTGTGCTCAGAGGCAAAGTTGTGCCTGAGGATGCAGTTGTAGAAGTGCTTCCAGTACTCCGACTCTGTCCAGGAAGGCGCAAGGTAATTCGTCGTCAGTTGCATCCTCCTCCACCGCCTCTGGTGACCTCCTCGAGTGCCTGACTGTGGGTTGACAGTAAGTGGGATCTAGAACTTCATGATCAAGTGTTGTTTGCACTCCCCTCGCCCTCAGACCTAACCTCGTCCTGCCTTGACTGCATAGTTAAGTTGTCATCACAATAAGGTGTCTGGGTCTCATCGCCTTCACTATGTTCCTCATTGTCTCCACCAACAGGTGTTACAGTTTGGGAATGAGGGTGTACATTATGCTCAGAAACTTGGTCATCAGGGCCAGAATCTGAGTCAAAAAGCTTCTGGGCATCACTGCAGACCATTTTCTGGTCTGTACTTACTGTAGCTTGGGAGCAGACCTCTGATTCCCAGGCTATAGTGTGACTGAACAGCTCTGCAGTCTCAGCCATCTTTGTTACACCATACTCTGCAGTCCGGGTAGAGACTTGAGAGCTGGGAGAAAGCAAGTGTAATTGGGATGACAACTCAGAGGACTGTTGTTTTTTGGATGTTGAAATTGAGGTGGAGGAGAGGGCACTTGTTGAAGCACTTGAGATCCATTTAAGCATGTGCTTTTTTTGTGCATCATCTACCTTTGTTACAGTTGTTTGGGTCGTAAAATAGGGAGCACATCGGATTGTCCACGGAAAGTAGTAGACATCTTACTTTTGCTGGAAGATGGCCTATCTTCAGCAGATGTTAATGCAGCTTTCCCACCTTCCCCACGGACACAAACTTTTTTTCCTTTTCCAACACGCCTGTTCCCCTTTCCACCAGCATCTGTCCTTTTGCCACTCATTTTGCTAGCGACAAGGTTGGCCACTTAAAATGTGGATGCAAAAATTGAGAGGTGGTGTAGATTGCAGAGGTGGTCTGGCTTTATTGACAGCTGAAGAAACAACACTGACTATCCCAGACAATTTTAGTATGCCCCTAACAGTGGCAGCACAGTTTGCAATTAGAATTGCGTATCAAAAATGAACAGGTGTGTACAATGCAGAGGTGGTCAAGATTTATAGACAGCTGAAGAACCAACACTGACTATCCCAGACAATTTTTGCATGTCCTTAACAGTGGCAGCACAGTTTGCAATTAGAATTGCATATCAAAAATGGACAGGTGTGTACAATGCAGAGGTGGTCTAGCTTTATAGACAGCTGAATAACCAACACTGACTATCACAGACAATTTGTGTATGCCACTAATAGTAGCAGCACAGTTTGCAAATAAAATTGCGTGACAAAACTGGGCAGGTGGGTACAGTGCCCGGGTTCTGTGGGTACCAGGAAAGGAAAGGAAAACTAAGTTAGTATTCCAGACACTTTTAGGATGGCAGAAAAAGTGTCAGCTCTTTGGGCAAATAAAATAGCGTGGCAAAATTGGGCAGGTGGGTACAGTGCCCGGGTTCTGTGGGTACCAGGACAGGAAAGGAACACTAACTTAGTATTCCAGACACTTTTAGGATGGCACAAAAAGTGTCAACTCTTTGGGCAAATAAAATTGCGTGGCAACACTGGGCAGGTGGGTACAGTGCCCAGGTTCTGTGGGTACCAGGACAGGAAAGGAAGCCTCACTTTCTTTCCCTACTAATGATGAAATGCAGCAAGGAATTCCCTGAGCTGAGGTACACAGACGCTGTTATCTAAAGCTGTACACAGCATTTGCACGGACCTGCCTATCAGCTATAGCTATGAACGCCTGGAAATCAGCCCTCAAAAGGAGTGAAATAACCATCAGTCCCTAATCCCTACAGCGCTGTGTAGCTTGCACTATGTCTATAGTGTATACAGCAGGTGCGGCGGCAGCAGCGTGAGTGGTGACTGTCACCCACACGCACAAATTAGATAATGGCGGCGACAGGGAAAATTGCCATATTTTATAAGACAAGGACACGTGACATTCACAGCCTATGACACATGGCCTTGCTTGTCTGGCAAAAATGCACTTAGCTGTGTGTGTGTCTGTGATTGGCTGACATCCTGGCCCGCCCCACTGCACGAGCGCTTAGGAAAAAAAAAAAAAATGGCGATCGGCATTCTCTCAGCCGTGCAGCACAGATCTAAACCGCGTCCCTCCCACACACTATACGCTGAAATTTCATAATAGCGTTAATCACAGTGACTCACACTATTACAGTAAAAAGCCAGCTAGTAACTATCTAGGCTTTTTGCTAATCGAACCGTTATCGAATGTAACTCGAGCTATCGAGCTTTTAGCAAAAAGCTCACGTTCGAGTTCGATCTCGAGACTCCCAAAAAAAACACTCGAACATGAAATTGGCGTACCTCGAACCTCAAACATCGCTCAATTCTAATCATAAGCTGCAGTCTGCAAATACATTCCGCAAACACAGGCTGCTACACAGCTCAGATTGCAACATTATATTGGTCCCACTGACAACCAGTGCAGAGCAGCATTCACCCTTCCTGATGAAGGCAAAAAGAACCCTCTCACTGCCTGTCCTAGAGCAACAAGAGAAAGACATGGACTCACACTTAAATTACAATGAAAGATTTAAGCGGTTGACCAATCCAACATGCAAGGTGAAAGAGAACCTAGAAACAGTCAGAAGTGAACTGCTTACCCACACAACATTAGTGTGGCAAAGATTGCAAAAACAAGTGACTGTTTTATCTGCGTCTGGCACTCATGAGCTACCACCAGATGGAGCGCTTGAACAGCTGTACTCAGCAAACCAGTCCTACAAAGACATTTGTAAAAAATATTCCTCTACCCTGCTGAGATCAAATACGTCTGAGTCTCAAAAAGAACTACAGGACTTCCAACAGCTTAATGCTGAATGAGACCGCACTGTGCGCAACATTGTGAGCGAGACTGAAGCAAAAATGGAGCAAATGTCAGGAGCGGCATCTTACAAATCCAGGTCCATTAAGAGCTCAAGGCACTCACTCAAATCAGGCTCATCAAGGTACTCAACCCTCAACGAACAGCTGATAAAGGCACGCGCTGAAGCAGAAACAACGAAAGTACAAGCCATCTTTGCCCACAGAGAAGCAGAGATGAAAGCAGAATCTGCATGCAGAGAAGCAGAGATGAAAGCAGAATCTGCATGCAGAGAAGCAGAGATGAAAGCAGAATCTGCATGCAAGGAAGTAGAGATGAAAGCAGAATCTGCATGCAGAGAAGCAGAGATGAAAGCAGAATCTGCATGCAGAGAAGCAGAGAAAAAATCTGCATCTGCATGCAAAAAGGCAGAAATTGAAGCTCTATAGAAGGAATGTGAGCATGTGGTGGCCATGGCAAGGCTAAAGGTCTTTGAGCAATCTCTGGGTGGGAGCCAAGAAGGCAGCGCCAGATTGTGTGATCTCGACAGAGGCAAGAACCCTGTACAGATTATTCCTTTTCACCTGCCCTTACTTTGTACTTAATACAAGATTCTAGAAGAAAACGACAGCGTTTCTCCTTGTCTTTCTACAAGTCATCATTCTGGCTGAGTTTAAAGCGATCTGTTGATGCCTGAAGTGTGAGTAAGCATACAGTTATCTAAGGGACTGATAATTAGAGCGCTTGGGATTCACAGCTTCTAGGAAGAGACAGAATATCCGTTGTTGGTTATAATGGAAGACTATGGGGCCGGAATCCGGCAGAATACCTCAAATGACAGTTTCATGTGACGGAATGTGTAAATGTAGATGTGACAGAGTGTGTAGATGTGTAAATTCCTTTCTAGTAAAATCTTTTTCTCTCTATTTCTCTCTTTTTCTCTATTTCTCTTCTCTTTCTCTGTTTCTCTCTTTCTTTTTCCCAACATCAGTTAGACCACAAACTGCAATGCATCAGTCACAAATCTGATTACAACCAATGGAAAAAAAACTGAAGTGTGAAAGCAGCCTAACATATTATAATCACTTTACAGCCAACAACAAAGAGGCTCAGCACTGTGATCCTAAACTTCATCGTCCCTTATCCTGTTAGAAACACCCAGATTGGGAGGGGGAGGTGACATCACACTCAGGAGAGCAGACTCCGCCCACTTTTACTGTAGCTGTAATGTGAGATAGTTTTACAGTGGGATTTCAGTACGATTTCAGCAGCTGCTCCCCCTAGTGCTTAACAGTGGAAAATATCAAACTTTATTTTTTTTTAAATTTTTCTTAATTAAAACCAAAAAAATGTTATTTCAAAATAACATTAAAACATCTAAACTTTATATTTTTCAGTCATTGAATTTTTTTTTTTTTTTTTTTTACGACACCTTCCCTTTAATAGTGAAACCTTCTGGATCTTAACCTTGGGAACACGCCAACCCTGTGGGTTACTGTAAATAATAGACAGGATCTAATTCTCCATTATTAAAATATTTGCTATATTTTCTGTATTAGTTTGATATTTGCACATAGAGATATATATATATATATATATATATATATATATATATATATTTACATATATTTATTTTTAGAATAATCAGGAGGTTTATATATATATATATATATATATATATATATATTTACATATATACGTGCTTTCAAAATGCGTTGTTCTGAGATGCAGAATAAGTCTAGCTGTTTGTTTCCGGATTTTATTATATTACAAAAAAGGAAGAATTTACCATCATACCTTGAAGAACCGTGATGGATTATTCCCCTTTTCCAAAAAAGTTTCTTTCAAAAATTGTGCCGATGTAAACTAACATGTGGTAAATGTAATTTATTAACTATTTTGTGTGCCATACCTCTCTGGTTTAAGGTCATACAAATTAAAAGTTTGAAATTTGCGAAATTTCAAAATTTTTCTTAATTTTCTGATTTTATTCACAAATAAAAGCAAAAAAAATCATCCTAAATGTACCACTATCATAAAGTACAATATGTCACAAAAAAACAGTCTCAGAATCACTGGAATCTGTTGAAGCGTTCCAGAGTTATGACCTGTGAATGTGACACTGGTCAGATGTCCAAAATTTGGCCTGGGCATTAAGTAAAAAATTGTCCTTAAGGGGTTAACAGACAAAAAGTCTCCAGCCAGTTTGACATGAAACAATGGCAAACTTGTCTTGATTTACCGAACAAAGGAACAATATGTCTGGCCTAATTAAGAACAGTTCACCCCACAAACAAGTGGCAAGATGCTGATTTGTCACAATGTCTACTCCTTATTAGTGATGAGCGAGCATGCTTGTCACTACTCGGTACTCGCACGAGTATCACTGTACTCGGGCTGCTCGGCGGGGAACGAGTAATCTCGCGATACTCGTGCTTTACTCGTGGTCTTCATTTCTGCATGTTGGCGCTCTTTTGAGAGCCAGCCCTCATGCAGGGATTGGCTGGCAGACCACTGCAATGCCACAGCCCTGTTAGTTGTGGAATTGCAGTGATTGGCCGGCCTGCACAGCGTCACCGAGCCTTTATATAGGCCGGCGCGCTGTGCTCTGCTCACAGCTATTCTGACAGTGAGTGTAGGGAGAGTGTCGCTGATTCAGGGAAAGCTTTGCGGCCCTTTATAGCTTTTTCAGTTGCAGGGCTGCAAACAGTGTGACCAAAAGTCCTTCTCAGGACTATTCTAGTTGTATACAGGCAGGCAGGGTATAGCCAGGTCGGCGTACAGTAGCAGAGTCCTTCTCAGGACTATTGTTGCTATATACAGGCAGGGTATAGCCAGGTCTGAATACAGGCTAGTGACCAAAAGAGTCCTTGTCAGGACTATTGTAGCAGTATACAGGCAGGCAGGCAGGCAGGGTAGTGGTGACCGTATACCAGCCTTCATATCTGGGGCTGGTGTACACAGTGTAAAACAGTCCAGATAGTGTCTGACTTGTCTGTACTGTAATTGTCGCTCCCCAAAAAAACCTGTTAGGTTATTATTGCGTCCGTGCTTGGTTTTTAAAACCGCACGTGTGTGCCTGTTGGTGGCAGCGTACAGGTGCACTGGTGTGCGTTTACCAAACTATTATATAACGCACAAGTGTAGTGTATAATACACGTCAGTCAGCAGTGGCTGATAGTGTCAGAGTTCTTAATTTTTGCTCCTAAAACCTGTGTTAGGTTATTATTGCGTCCGTGCTTGGTTTTTAAAACCGCACGTGTGTGCCTGTTGGTGGCAGCGTACAGGTGCACTGGTGTGCGTTTACCAAACTATTATATAACGCACAAGTGTAGTGTATAATACACGTCAGTCAGCAGTGGCTGATAGTGTCAGAGTTCTTAATTTTTGCTCCTAAAACCTGTGTTAGGTTATTATTGCGTCCGTGCTTGGTTTTTAAAACCGCACGTGTGTGCCTGTTGGTGGCAGCGTACAGGTGCACTGGTGTGCGTTTACCAAACTATTATATAACGCACAAGTGTAGTGTATAATACACGTCAGTCAGCAGTGGCTGATAGTGTCAGAGTTCTTAATTTTTGCTCCTAAAACCTGTGTTAGGTTATTATTGCGTCCGTGCTTGGTTTTTAAAACCGCACGTGTGTGCCTGTTGGTGGCAGCGTACAGGTGCACTGGTGTGCGTTTACCAAACTATTATATAACGCACAAGTGTAGTGTATAATACACGTCAGTCAGCAGTGGCTGATAGTGTCAGAGTTCTTAATTTTTGCTCCTAAAACCTGTGTTAGGTTATTATTGCGTCCGTGCTTGGTTTTTAAAACCGCACGTGTGTGCCTGTTGGTGGCAGCGTACAGGTGCACTGGTGTGCGTTTACCAAACTATTATATAACGCACAAGTGTAGTGTATAATACACGTCAGTCAGCAGTGGCTGATAGTGTCAGAGTTCTTAATTTTTGCTCCTAAAACCTGTGTTAGGTTATTATTGCGTCCGTGCTTGCATTTAAAAACCGCACGTGTGTGCCTGTCGGTGGCAGCGTACAGGTGCACTTGTGTGCAATTTCCAGAAACTTTGATATAACGCACAAGTAGTGAATATACACGTCAGCAGTGCACAGCATTGCAAAATGCGCAAGGGCATTGGCAAGGAACAAGGAAGTGGACGTGATGGTGGTGCAGGCAGAGGCCGAGGTCGTGGGCAAGCTCTAATTTCGCCACAACAAAGGGCCACATCTAGTCGCTCGCACGTCCTGTCCCAAATTCTTGGGGACCGCAGCAGTACACCGCTCTTGAACCAAGACCAGTGTCAACAGGTTGTTAGTTGGATAGCGGATAATGCTTCCAGTCAGATTGGCACCACCACAAACACTCTGTCTTCCACACGGTCAAGTGTCAGTAGCCGTGATACTGCACCGCACATTTCTGAACCTGATCCTCCTTCCTACCACCAGGCTGAGTACACGTCCTCCTCGGACATTAATGATCCCACACTTGGACACTCGGAAGAGCTGTTCACGTTTCCATTCACACATTCTGGCCTCTCGCCAGCTCATATTGAAGTGGGTCATGAGGAGATCGTCTGTACAGATGGCCAAATATTTGAGCAGCCACGTTCTCACGAAGTTGGCAACGTGTCTCAACAAGTGGTGGACGATGATGAGACACAATTGTCAGCAAGTCAGGAGGAGGAGCAGGGTGCGGAAGAGGAAGACGACGTGGTGGATGATCCAGTAACTGACCCAACCTGGCAGGAGGATATGCAGAGCGAGGACAGCAGTGCACAGGGGGAGGGAGGCGTAGCATCACAACAGGCAGTAAGAAGCAGGGTGGTGGCCCCAGGCAGAAGTCAGGCAACCGTTCCCCGGAACAACACGACGACACAAGGTGCCTGTACAAATGTTAGGTCTTCACGAGTCTGGCAGTTTTTTAAGTTGGATCCAGATGATTCAAAAAAGGCCATTTGCAACACCTGCCGTGCCAGCATCAGCAGGGGTACCAAAACTAGCAGCCTGACCACCACCAGCATGATCAGGCACATGTCAGCCAAGCACCCGACTTTGTGGGAAGTACAACAGAGTCGAGGAGCAGTGCTTGCTGATGTCACTGCTACGTCTTCGCTGGTTGTGCATGCGAGCCAATCCTCTGTCCATGCTGCCTGCGAACAAGCCTCCTCCACTCCTGCACCTGCAGTTGCCTACGCAGAAAGAACACCATCATCAAGCACGTCCTTGTCCCAGCGCAGCGTTCAGTTATCCATTCAGCAAACCTTTGAACGCAGGCGCAAATACACTGCCAACACCCCACATGCCACAGTTCTAAATGCTAACATTTCGCGACTGCTTGCGCTGGAAATGTTGCCTTTTAGGCTGGTGGAGACAGATGCATTCCGTGACCTGATGGCGGCAGCTGTCCCACGTTACTCGGTCCCCAGCCGCCACTATTTCTCCCGGTGTGCCGTCCCCGCGTTGCATAACCACGTGTCACAAAACATCACACGTGCCCTGAACAACGCTGTTTCACCCAAGGTCCACCTAACCACAGACACGTGGACAAGTGCTTGTGGGCAAGGCCGCTACATCTCGTTGACGGCACACTGGGTTAATATTGTGGAAGCTGGGACCCAGTCTGAGCGAGGGACGCAACACGTCCTTCCCACACCAAGGTTTGCAGGCCCTACCTCAGTCAGTGTTTCACCCACACTCTACAGCTCCGGAATGTCATGCTCTTCAGCCTCCTCCTCCTCCTGCGCATCCTCATCCACTGTGCCCTCCACACCAGTCACAAGCTGGAAGCACTGCAGCACTGCCTCGGCGAAGCGGCAACAGGCTGTGCTGAAGCTAATCTGCATAGGTGACAAACCCCACAATGCAGAAGAGCTGTGGACAGCTCTGAAACAGCAGGCAGATCACTGGCTCACACCTCTGAACCTAAAGCCAGGAAAGGTCGTTTGTGACAATGGCCGGAACCTGGTGGCGGCTTTGAGGCGAGGCCAGCTGACACATGTTCCATGCGTGGCCCATGTGCTCAACCTCGTGGTTCAGCGGTTTATAAAGTCATACCCAGAGCTGTCTGATCTGCTGGTAAAAGTTCGCCGCCTGTCTGCACATTTTCGAAAGTCACCTACTGCTTCAGCCGGCCTTGCCGGCTTTCAGCGCCGTTTGCATCTTCCGGCTCACAGACTGGTGTGTGATGTCCCCACGCGTTGGAATTCAACTCTGCACATGTTGGTCAGGATATGTGAGCAGAAGAGGGCAGTTGTTGAGTACCTGCATCACCTAAGCCGTCGGGAAATGGGTCAAACTCCACACATAACACCTGAGGAGTGGAGATGGATGTCAGACCTATGTACCATCCTCCAAAACTTTGAGGACTCCACCAAGATGGTGAGTGGTGATGACGCCATTATTAGCGTCACCATACCGCTACTCTGCCTTCTAAAACGGTCCCTGCTGAAAAACAAACATGATGCATTGCAGGCGGAGCGCGATGAGTTGCAGCAAGAAACAGTAGTGGGTGTGGGTGATAACACACAGCCCAGCCTCGTCTCATCACAACGTGCAGTGGAGGACTATGACGAGGAGGAGGATGAAGACATGGATCAACTCTCCGGCCAAATTGAGGATATGACATGCACACCAGTCATATCCTCGATTCAGCGTGGCTGGCCAGAGGACAGGGTAGATGAGGAGGAGGAGGAGGAGGAGGAGGAGGAGGACAGCATGTTCAGTCATCTTGTTGGTCAGGCTACTGAAGTCCTGGCTGTTAAGAGTCTGGCGCACATGGCTGACTTTATGGTAAGCTGCCTGTCTCGTGACCCTCGCGTTAAGAACATCTTGGCCGACAATCATTACTGGTTGGTAACACTGTTAGACCCACGCTACAAGGAGAACTTTTTGTCTCTTATTCCCGTGGAGGAGAGGTCAACCAAAATGCAGCAGTTTCGGAAGGCCATACTCACGGAAGTAGGCAAAGCATTCCCCTCACAAAACGCTAGCGGCATAGGTCAGGAATCAGTGGACAACCGAGGCGTACAGCCGAGAGAGGCACAAGTCCAATCCGCCAGAGGTAGGGGAACAGTCTTTAAGATGTGGGACAGTTTTCTCAGCCCCTCACGTACCACAGCCCCTGAGGTGCGGGGTAGTGCCACAAGAAATCCTAAGTTTGCCCAGATGCTGAAGGAGTACCTTGCAGATCGAACAACTGTACTCCGACATTCCTCTGTGCCTTACAATTATTGGGTATCCAAGCTGGACACGTGGCATGAATTGGCTCTCTACGCCTTGGAAGTCCTGGCCTGCCCTGCTGCTAGCGTTTTGTCAGAGCGTGTTTTTAGTGCCGCAGGTGGAATCATTACAGATAAACGCACCCGCCTGTCAACTGAAAATGCTGACAGGCTGACTCTGATAAAGATGAACAAGGGTTGGATTGGGCCAGACTTCACCACACCACCAGCAAATGAGAGCGGAGTTTAAAGTTTGCCATGTACCTCCACTCACCCATGGGTACACTTCTCGACTTTGGATAATCGCTGGACTGCTCCTCCTTCTCCTCATGCGCCATCATGATGACCGTTACAATAGTTAGGTCTTTGTTTCAGGTATACCCCCAGTGGTAAATTTTTTCGCCCATTCTTTGCAGAATGGACATTACAACGACAGGAGACCCGCTCCTTTGCAATGGGAACAATGTTTTGAGGCCCTCATGCACGTCTCTACCCAGGGACAACGTGGAGCCTCCCAATTTTTGGCTGCCCTGCCTAAGGGCTATACTGAAATACACCCACTTCCTTACAATGGGCACTTCAGGTTTACAGGCCATCATGCACGTCTCTATCCAGGGACAATGTGGAGCCTCCCAATTTTTGGCTGCCCTGGCAAAGGGCTATACTAAAATAGACCCACTTCCTTACAATGGGCACTTCAGGTTTACAGGCCATCATGCACGTCTCTATCCAGGGACAATGTGGAGCCTCCCAATTTTTGGCTGCCCTGGCAAAGGGCTATACTAAAATAGACCCACTTCCTTACAATGGGCACTTCAGGTTTACAGGCCATCATGCACGTCTCTATCCAGGGACAATGTGGAGCCTCCCAATTTTTGGCTGCCCTGGCAAAGGGCTATACTGAAATAGACCCACTTCCTTACAATGGGCACTTCAGGTTTACAGGCCATCATGCACGTCTCTATCCAGGGACAATGTGGAGCCTCCCAATTTTTGGCTGCCCTGGCAAAGGGCTATACTAAAATAGACCCACTTCCTTACAATGGGCACTTCAGGTTTACAGGCCATCATGCACGTCTCTATCCAGGGACAATGTGGAGCCTCCCAATTTTTGGCTGCCCTGGCAAAGGGCTATACTGAAATAGACCCACTTCCTTACAATGGGCACTTCAGGTTTACAGGCCATCATGCACGTCTCTATCCAGGGACAATGTGGAGCCTCCCAATTTTTGGCTGCCCTGGCAAAGGGCTATACTGAAATAGACCCACTTCCTTACAATGGGCACTTCAGGTTTACAGGCCATCATGCACGTCTCTATCCAGGGACAATGTGGAGCCTCCCAATTTTTGGCTGCCCTGGCAAAGGGCTATACTAAAATAGACCCACTTCCTTACAATGGGCACTTCAGGTTTACAGGCCATCATGCACGTCTCTATCCAGGGACAATGTGGAGCCTCCCAATTTTTGGCTGCCCTGGCAAAGGGCTATACTAAAATAGACCCACTTCCTTACAATGGGCACTTCAGGTTTACAGGCCATCATGCACGTCTCTATCCAGGGACAATGTGGAGCCTCCCAATTTTTGGCTGCCCTGGCAAAGGGCTATACTAAAATAGACCCACTTCCTTACAATGGGCACTTCAGGTTTACAGGCCATCATGCACGTCTCTATCCAGGGACAATGTGGAGCCTCCCAATTTTTGGCTGCCCTGGCAAAGGGCTATACTGAAATAGACCCACTTCCTTACAATGGGCACTTCAGGTTTACAGGCCATCATGCACGTCTCTATCCAGGGACAATGTGGAGCCTCCCAATTTTTGGCTGCCCTGGCAAAGGGCTATACTGAAATAGACCCACTTCCTTACAATGGGCACTTCAGGTTTACAGGCCATCATGCACGTCTCTATCCAGGGACAATGTGGAGCCTCCCAATTTTTGGCTGCCCTGGCAAAGGGCTATACTAAAATAGACCCACTTCCTTACAATGGGCACTTCAGGTTTACAGGCCATCATGCACGTCTCTATCCAGGGACAATGTGGAGCCTCCCAATTTTTGGCTGCCCTGGCAAAGGGCTATACTAAAATAGACCCACTTCCTTACAATGGGCACTTCAGGTTTACAGGCCATCATGCACGTCTCTATCCAGGGACAATGTGGAGCCTCCCAATTTTTGGCTGCCCTGGCAAAGGGCTATACTGAAATAGACCCACTTCCTTACAATGGGCACTTCAGGTTTACAGGCCATCATGCACGTCTCTATCCAGGGACAATGTGGAGCCTCCCAATTTTTGGCTGCCCTGGCAAAGGGCTATACTAAAATAGACCCACTTCCTTACAATGGGCACTTCAGGTTTACAGGCCATCATGCACGTCTCTATCCAGGGACATTGGTGAACCTCACAATTTTGGACTGCCCTGGCAAAGGAAAATACTACAAAGACTCACTTCCTCAAAATGGGCACATTAGACTCAAGAGGCCTTCATGTACGTCTCTTCTCAGGGACATCGGAGTGCCACACAATGTTTTCACGTAAAATCTTTCATGTATTAATCTCAAAAAGTAACATACACCAGCTCTATCTCACTATTCGGTATGTGCCCTTAACATTTCTGCCATGAAAAATCATTTTGGGGTCATTTTGGAAGGTTTTCTGGTGAGTCCGTAAAAATGGCGTAAAACGCGGACAAAATTGTTCACAGCTGTGACTTTTGAGTGATAAATGCTTCAAGGGGTCTTCCCCATGCTGTTGCCATGTCATTTGAGCACTCTTCTGAGACTTTTGTGCCATTTTTAGGGTTTCTCCATGCTGCCGGGAGGTCATTTCACAAAAATACTCGGGTCTCCCATAGGATAACATTGGGCTCGTTGCTCGGGCCGAGTACACGAGTATCTTGGGAGGCTCGGCCCGAGCTTCGAGCACCCGAGCTTTTTAGTACTCGCTCATCACTACTCCTTATTACTATAGGACAATGATCAGTAACCAGTGGATAATGATGCAGAGAATAAATAAATAATAGATGAATAATAGATTGAATAATAGATAGATAGATTTTACTGTTATATATGTAATATTTTATGCAATTTCCTTACAGACTCTGACAAATGCATAAAATGCCAAAGTGATGAATGGCCAAATGAGAAGAGTGACCGGTGTCTGCCCAAAGTGATGGACTTCATCTCTTACCAGAAGGACCCCATTGCTTCTGTATTTTCCGGTGTTTCGCTCTTGGGATGTCTTGTGACCGGCTTCATATTTGGTATATTTATTTCCTACCGGGACACTCCTATTGTTAGAGCTAATAACCGGAACCTGAGTTATCTCCTCCTGGTCTCCATCTTCCTCAGCTTCCTCTCGGGCTTCTTGTTTCTTGGTCATCCCACTGATGTAACTTGTAGATTACGTGAGACCAGTTTTGGGATTTTTTTCTCAGTTGCCATTTCTTCACTTCTTGCCAAGACTATCATGGTTTGTGTGGCTTTTAAGTCCACCAAGCCCGGAAGCCCCTGGAGAAGATGGCTGAGTGTGAAACTGCCCTATACCATAGTGTTGTTGTGTTCGTCCCTTCAGGTTGTGATCTGTGCTATCTGGTTGTCTATTTCTCCCCCATTCCAGGACCTGGACACTGAGTCTTATTCTGGGATGATCATCATTCAGTGCAATGAAGGCTCAGATCTCTGGTTCTGCTCCATGTTGGGTTATCTGGGGCTCCTGGCGGCTGTCAGCTTTGTTCTGGCTTTCATGGTGAGGACATTACCGGACAGTTTTAATGAGGCCAAGTACATCACCTTCAGCATGCTGGTGTTCATCAGTGTCTGGATCGCCATGATCCCGGCTTATCTGAGCACCAGAGGGAAGTCCATGGTGGCTGTGGAGATATTTGCAGTCATGGCCTCCAGTGCTGGGCTTCTGGGTTGTGTGTTTTTCCCAAAATGTTTTATTATTTTATTTAGATCTGAAAGGAATAGAAAAACTGATCTGCTCCGGAAAAGTAATGAAAGACTGTGAGATATTAGCCCTGTGGTGATAGTGACTGATTCTGTGCATTAGAGGAGGCCATATTACAGTAGAGCTTCTCTATCGGCTCGTGTATGAAGGAAACACATAAAAATGTAACAAATAAATGTAATTTCTCCGGTTATCAGTGCAATTATTAGAATATCACATATTTATAAAGGAATAAATCTGAGTAAATAAAATTGCTTCTTTTAAGGACATTATTCTAGGCTTCAGATCTATCCTAGGAGGGAAATGTGGTGCCCCTGAGGCTTCAGATGCCACAGGGTATTTCATCTGATTAAAGGTGCAATACTCATCCCGGGTAAGGAAGAGGTTAACCACTGGTTTTCACTTACACAACACATACAGTTTAGGTACTTTCCCAGCTTTGCAGCCAGACATTGAAACTGGGCTAAAGATGGCCACCATAACAACGTTTTTTTTCCCAGCCACTGGTGAGTAATAAGGAAGGTGGGGGCAGCACAGGTGAAGTGAGAGAACACAGTTTTTACTTCAGAATAGTCTGAGACTCAGAACAACACGGTTGCTGTGGAGAGTGCTTAAGAGCTTCCACAGTTAGGATTGGGCAGACTGGAAGGAGCAGGGGACGACAGTGGAAGCTCTTAAGCACTCTCCACAGCAACTGTATGGAGGAGCTGGCTTACCGGTAGCTCCTGTGGAACGAAGGAGAAACACGGTTGCCAAGGGGAGAGCTTCATTGCTCTCTTGGAATCGGCGCAGTGCAGGGTTCAGAGCCCTAGGGTGGAACATACTTTATGTTGGACCACCAGAATCTGTTGGACAGGGGGATCCCACATCCCCCTGGCCACCACAAGATCCCGGAGCACAGAGGCATGTAGGGTCTGGAATCGTGATTGCAGTCAGGCCCCACTGCGGATCCACAAAACCTGCACACAGGGCAGGAACTTTAACACTAAGCAGGGGTTCCCAAGTACTTCAGGTCATGGGGATCCACGCTAAGAAGCGCAAGGAGGAAGGGCCCACAGACTACTGTACCGGTTCTGACCTTTGACTTATCCGGCATCAGCTGGAGTCCATTGCAGCGGAGACCAGTGCCTCCAGGCAGCCCACGAACTGTGAGTAAAGGACTTGGAACAACAATTTCTGTGTCACTCCTTCATTGCCATTGCCATCTCCTTGTGCTTCGACGCCAATGGCTGCTACTCCCTTGTTATCCTCCCTAGGGCCTAGCTTCACCTGCGGGAAGCTGAACTAACCTAGCTGCAACATCACCCGCCCAAGAGGACAGTTAATCCCTGGCCACATACCACAGGTGGCATCACGAGACAACTACCCCAACATCCTTCATCCCCAACATCCCATGCATCTCCTTTTGGTGCGCACCTCGAGTCCACGAAGCGGTAGGGCCACCCATGGTATCCCAGACCTGACATCGAATACATTTAACACCTGGGTGCTACAGAGAAACTGTGCAATGGGTTTTATCTGAGGAAATAGAAATGATCATATGTGCTCATCTCTGTGGAAATAAGGCTTATAAATGACTGCAGCTGCAGATCCACAGGATCAAAAAGCCGATAAGTAGGAGAGAAGGACGATTAGTGGTTATCCTGTAATGCCAGAAAATAGCGATGCTGTGCGCCATTTATAAAACATTGTCCATCGATTCAATGCTGCTTGAAGCTGCCTCGGCTCTGCAGACACCTCGGATAAACTGTAAAACAAAGCCGGCTCCTGCACATCTCCTGTGCTCCAGAACTGGGATGTACAGTTACTGTAGTTTACAGTAAAGGGGTTCTTCAGGAAAGACAAGTTATTACCGATGCACAGGATCCACAGGTTCAGTAGGAGATAACTTATTCATTGGTAGAACCAGACCAGTGGAAACCGCACCGATCAGAGGAATGTGGAACTTTTATCCCTGACAGGACACTTGTATCCCTATTATAAAATGCAGTGGCGTCAGGTGGGGTGTGTGACCGCAGCTCCATTCATCCTTTTTAAAGCGGTCAGAAAAAGCCAAGAACAGCACACGACAGCTACTGAGGGAATTAATGTATTAGTGGTCAAGTCGGACACGAGCTCAAGTGTAATGTGGTTAAAAATTACACATTTTGACCAGTAGTTGGGCCCCCATTGATGAATAAGCTATCACTTATCTTTAGGCCACGTTCCCAATTGGTCAATATCTTACATCAGTATTTATAGCTAAAACCAGGAGTGGGTGAAAAATGCAGAAGTGGTGCCCGTGTTTCTATTTTACTATTCCTCTGATTTTACCACTCCAGGTTTTGGGAAATACTGCTGTAAACTTCTTACCAAATACTCAACGTGTGCGCGTGGCCTTAGAATAGGTGATTACTTGATTTCACCAGAGAACCTCTGTAAGTGCATATTTGCTACAGTGTAATATTTACAGGAAAGGGAGGGGTTAAACATTTAAGAATTTAATCTCTATTGGAAATGAAGAATCTTCCCCCAGACCAGACAACATATTGACTGAATATTACTACATAGAAGGGAGAAATAGTGCAATACTATGACCAGTACACATAGTGAACAAATAATACCACATAGAAAAGAGAAATAGAACCACACTGTGAACAGACCACATATTACCACCACATAGTGACAAAATTCAACTACATAAAAGGGAGAAATACCGCCACACCGTGACCACACCACATACTGATTGAATAATACCACTTATAGCAAAAACATACCACCAAACCATGACTGGCCCACATATTACCACCACAAAATGACCGAATACAACCCCATACAAGGGAGAAATACTACCACACCATAACGAGACAACATAGTGACTGCATATTACTACATACAATGAAGAAATTATTAACCAATAATTCCAGATTTTCATCATATCAAACATGTTTTATGCTAACTCCATATAACTAGTGATGAGCGAGCATGCTTGTAACTACTCGGTACTCGCACGAGTATCACTGTACTCGGGCTGCTCGGCGGGTACCGAGTAATTTTGCAATACTCGTGCTTTACTCGTGGTCTTCATCCCTGCATGTTGGCGCTCTTTTGAGAGCCAGCCCTCATGCAGGGATTGGCTGGCAGACCACTGCAATGCCACAGCCCTGTTAGTTGTGGAATTGCAGTGATTGGCCGGCCTGCACAGCGTGACCGAGCCTTTATACCGGCGGGCGCGCTGTGCTCTGTACACAGCCATCTCATATTCCCTGCTTTCCACGCCCACAGGCGCCTATGATTGGTTGCAGTGAGACACGCCCCCACGCTGAGTGACAGGTGTCACACTGCACCCAATCACAGCAGCCGGTGGGCGTGTCTATACTGTGCAGTAAAATAAATAAATAAATAATTAAAAAAACGGCGTGCGGTTCCCCCCAATTTTAATACCAGCCAGATAAAGCCATACAGCTGAAGGCTGGTATTCTCAGGATGGGGAGCCCCACGTTATGGGGAGCCCCCCACCCTAACAATATCAGTCAGCAGCTGGCCAGAATTGCCGCATACATTATATGCGACAGTTCTGGGACTGTACCCGGCTCTTCCCGATTTACCCTGGTGCGTTGGCAAATCGGGGTAATAAGGAGTTATTGGAAGCCCATAGCTGCCAATAAGTCCTAGATTAATCATGTCAGGCGTCTATGAGACACCCTCCATGATTAATCTGTAAGTTACAGTAAATAAACACACACACACCAGAAAAAATCCTTTATTAGAAATAAAAAACACACACATATACCCTGGTTCACCACTTTAATCAGCCCGAAAAAGCCCTCCTTGTCCGGCGTAATCCAGGATGATCCAGCGTCGCATCCAGCGCTGCTGCATGGAGGTGACCGGAGCCGCAGCAGACACAGCCGCTCCGGTCACCTCCACACAGCAAATGAACACAGCCGCGCGATCAGCTGCTGTCACTGAGGTTACCCGCTTTCACCGCTGCATCCACCGGTGGCCGCGGGTAACCTCAGTGACAGCAGCTGATCGCGCGGCTGTGTTCATTTGCTGTGTGGAGGTGACCGGAGCGGCTGTGTGTGCTGCGGCTCCGGTCACCTCCATGCAGCAGCGCTGGATGCGACGCTGGATCATCCTGGATTACGCCGGACATGGAGGGCTTTTTCGGGCTGATTAAAGTGGTGAACCAGGGTATATGTGTGTGTTTTTATTTCTAATAAAGGATTTTTTCGGGTGTGTGTGTTTATTTACTGTAACTTACAGATTAATCATGGAGGGTGTCTCATAGACGCCTGACATGATTAATCTAGGACTTATTGGCAGCTATGGGCTGCCAATAACTCCTTATTACCCCGATTTGCCAACGCACCAGGGCAAATCGGGAAGAGCCGGGTACAGTCCCAGAACTGTCGCATATAATGTATGCGGCAATTCTGGGCGGCTGTTGGCTGATATTGTTAGGGTGGGGGGCTCCCCATAACGTGGAGCTCCCCATCCTGAGAATACCAGCCTTCAGCCGTATGGCTTTATCTGGCTGGCATTAAAATGGGGGGGACCGCACGCCGTTTTTTTTTAATTATTTATTAATTTATTTTACTGCACAGTATAGACACGCCCACCGGCTGCTGTGATTGGGTGCAGTGTGACACCTGTCACTCAGCGTGGGGGCGTGTCTCACTGCAACCAATCATAGGCACCGGTGGGCGGGGAAAGCAGGGAATAGGAGATTGTTTAATGAGCGGCCGGCTTTTTCAAAATAGTAAAAGCCGCCGGTCACCTCCACGCAGCTAATGAAGGGAATAGCGCGATCAGCTGCTGTCAGTCAGGTAACTCGCGGCCACCGCTGGATCCAGCGGTGCCGCGATTAACCTCAGTGACAGCAGCTGATCGCTATACTCACCTCAGTTGGTGCATGGAGCTGACTGGAGCGGCGGTGAGTAGCGCGATCAGCTGAGCTGTCACTGAGGTTACCCGCGGCCACCGCTGCATCCACCGCTGGATCCAGGTAACCTCAGTGACAGCTCAGCTGATCGCGCTACTCATCTCATTAGCTGCGTGGAGGTGACCGGAGCGGCGGTGTCTTCTGCAGCTCCTGTCACTTCCATGCAGCAGAGCTGGACGCGACGCTGGAGGACTGTGGAGTACGCCGGACATGGAGGGTTTGTCGGGGTTAATAAATTGGTAATGAGGGACTTTGTTAGTGTTTTTTATTTCTAATAAAGGATTTTTTCGGGTGTGTGTGTTTTTTAACTGTAATTTACAGATTAATCATGGAAGGAATCTCGGGGAGACGACTGACATGATTAATCTAGGATTTAGTGGCAGCTATGGGCTGCCATTAACTCCTTATTACCCCGATTTGCCAACGCACCAGGGTAAATCGGGAAGAGCCGGGTACAGCCCCAGAACTGTCGCATCTAATGTATGCGGCAATTCTGGGCGGCTGCTGACTGATATTGTTAGGGTGGGGGGCTCCCCATAACGTGGAGCTCCCCATCCTGAGAATACCAGCCTTCAGCCGTATGGCTTTATCTGGCTGGTATTAAAATTGGGGGGACCGCATGCCGTTTTTTTTAATTATTTAATTATTTATTTCACTGCACAGTATACACACACCGGCTGCTGTGATTGGTTGCAGTGAGACAGCTGTCACTCAGTGTGGGAGCGTGTCTCACTGCAACCAATCATAGGCGCCGAAAAGCAGGACAGCAGGGAATAGGAGATTGATTAATGAGCGGCCGGCTTTTTCAAAAGAGGAAAAGCCACCGGAGTTTGAACAGCTGTGCAGCGCCGCGGCAGTGATCGGGGAACGGTAAGTAAGAGAGAGGGGGGGGAACTGACCGACAGACTGTGAGAGGGGGACAGACAAGACAGAGAGAGACAGACCGACGGACTGAGGGAGATAGAATAAAAAAAAAAAAATGACCGACATCGCTAGTAAAAAGCACAAAACGTGCGTTTTGGACATCGGAGTGCCACACAAGGTTTTCATGTAAAATCTTTCATGTATTAATCTCAAAAAGTAACATACACCAGCTCTATCTCACTATTGAGTATGTGCCCTTAACATTTCCGCCATGAAAAATCATTTTGGGGTCATTTTGGAAGGTTTTCTGGTGAGTCCGTAAAAATGGCGTAAAACTCGGACAAAATTGTTCACATCTGTGACTTTTGAGTGATAAATGCTTCAAGGGGTCTTCCCCATGCTGATGCCATGTCATTTGAGCACTCTTCTGAGACTTTTGTGACATTTTTAGGGTTTCTCCATGCTGCCGGGGGGTCATTTCACAAAAATACTCGGGTCTCCCATAGGATAACATTGGGCTCGGTGCTCGGGCCGAGTACACGAGTATCTTGGGAGGCTCGGCCCGAGCTTCGAGCACCCGAGCTTTTTAGTACTCGCTCATCACTACATATAACCATTGTTTTCAAGAAAAGGACCGGAGTATTTCCAAATATTATAAATAGAAAATTTATTTTATTTGAGATTAAAATGCAAAAGGTGATAGACATACAACATAAATATTAAAAATGTATAGTGTTACAGTGCACGGAACTACACAAAGATGCGGAGGTTTGGCATGCTGACTAAGTGAACTAGATCTAGTTTATTGGTTTGCTGGTTTTAATTGCTTTCACAGGAGACTACAAGTCATTGATTATAGGGTTATATCTATCTGTATATATGTACACACGGGTATACAATGTGACTTTCTGGATTATTTTTTTTTTTTTATATCCTATCTCTCACTGTTAAAATTAACCTACCCCTAAAATTATAGACTGTTCATGTGTTTGTCATTGAGCAAACTTACAAAATCAGAAAGGGATCAAATACTTATTTCCCTCACTGTAGATCTGGTCATCATTTTATAGAATTTATCTCTTGTATGTGGTGTTATTTGGTCACTATATGGTATGGTCATGGTGTTGTGGTATGTGTCTCTTGTATTTTGATATATTTGGTTACTATGTGGTGGTAATATGTGGTCTGGTCACAGTGTAGTGGTATTTCTCTTTTGTATGTGGTATTATTGGTTCAATATGTGTACTCGTCAGAGTGCTGCATTGTTTCTCCCTTGTATTGTTTTCAAGAAAAGGACCGTAGTAATTCCACATATTATAAATAGAAAATTTATTTTATTTGAGATTAAAATGCAAAAGGTGATAGACATTCAACATAAACATTAAAAATGTATAGTGTTACAGTGCACGGAACTACACAAAGATGCGGAGGTTTGGCATGCTGACTAAGTGAACTAGATCTAGTTTATTGGTTTGCTGGTTTTAATTGCTTTCACAGGAGACTACAAGTCATTGATTATAGGGTTATATCTATCTGTATATACAGTGCCTACAAGTAGTCTTCAACCCCCTGAAGATTTAGCAGGTTTGATAAGATGCAAATAAGTTAGAGCCTGCAAACTTCAAACAAGAGCAGGATTTATTAACAGATGCATAAATCTTACAAACCAACAAGTTATGTTGCTCAGTTAAATTTTAATAAATTTTCAACATAAAAGATTGGGTCAATTATTATTCAACCCCTAGGTTTAATATTTTGTGGAATAACCCTTGTTTGCAATTACAGCTAATAATCGTCTTTTATAAGACCTGATCAGGCCGGCACAGGTCTCTGGAGTTATCTTGGCCCACTCCTCCATGCAGATCTTCTCCAAGTTATCTAGGTTCTTTGGGTGTCTCATGTGGACTTTAATCTTGAGCTCCTTCCACAAGTTTTCAATTGGGTTAAGGTCAGGAGACTGACTAGGCCACTGCAACACCTTGATTTTTTCCCTCTTGAACCAGGCCTTGATTTTCTTGGCTGTGTGCTTTGGGTCGTTGTCTTGTTGGAAGATGAAATGACGACCCATCTTAAGATCCTTGATGGAGGAGTAGAGGTTCTTGGCCAAAATCTCCAGGTAGGCCGTGCTATCCATCTTCCTATGGAGGAGGACAAGATGGCCAGGCCCCTTGGCTGAGAAACAGCCCCACAGCATGATGCTGCCACCACCATGCTTGACTGTAGAGATGGTATTCTTGGGGTCGTATGCCGTGCCATCCGTCTCCAAACGTCACGTGTGTGGTTGGCACCAAAGGTCTCGATCTTGGTCTCATCATACCAGAGAACCTTGAACCAGTCTGTCTCAGAGTCCTCCAAGTGATCATGAGCAAACTGTAGACAAGTCTTGACATGACGCTTTGAAAGTAAAGGTACCTTACGGGCTCGTCTGGAACGGAGACCATTGCGGGGGAGTACGTTACTTATGGTATTGACTGAAACCAATGTCCCCACTGCCATGAGATCTTCCCGGAGCTCCTTCCTTATTGTCCTTGGCTTAGCCTTGACTCTTCGGACAAGCCTGGCCTCGGCAAGGGAGGAAACTTTCAAAGGCTGTCCAGGCCGTGGAAGGCTAACAGTAGTTCCATAAGCCTTCCACTTGCGGATGATGCTCCCAACAGTGGAGACAGGTAGGCCCAACTCCTTGGAAAGGGTTTTGTACCCCTTGCCAGCCTTGTGACCCTCCACGATCTTGTCTCTGATGGCCTTGGAATGCTCCTTTGTCTTTCCCATGTTGACCATGTATGAGTGCTGTTCACAAGTTTGGGGAGGGTCTTAATTAGTCAAAAAAGGCTGGAAAAAGAGATAATTAATCCAAACATGTGAAGCTCATTGTTCTTTGTGCCTGAAATACTTCTTAATACTTTAGGGGAACTAAACAGAATTCTGGTGGTTTGAGGGGTTGAATAATAAATGACCCTCTGAATAAACTTTTCACAATTTAAAAAAAAAAAAAATTGAAATAACATTCTTTTTTGCTGCATTTCACACTTCCAGGCTGATCTACAGTCCAAATGTCACAATGCCAAGTTATTCCGAATGTGTAAACCTGCTAAATCTGCAGGGGGTTGAATACTACTTGTAGGCACTGTATGTACACACAGGTACTCACAACTTATCAATGTATGTAAATATATTAATGAAGTAGACACATATCAGTGAACATACATTGCTATTTAGCCGTATACATATATCTATCAGCATGTATATAGGACTAAGGCGGGCTTTGCACGTTGCGACATCGCAAGCCGATGCTGCGATGTCGCACGCGATAGTCCCCGCCCCCGTCGCAGGTACAATATAAATTATCGCTACGCCAGCTTCACATGCACTCACCTGCCCTGTGACCATCGCTCTGGCCGGCGACCTGCCTACTTCCTAAAAAGGCGGGCCGTGCGGCGTCATAGTGATGTCACACGGCAGGCGGCCAATATCGGCGGAGGGGCGGAGATGAGCGGGATGTAAACATTCCGCTCACCTTCTTCCTTCCGTATAGCCACCGGCAGCAGGTAAGGAGATGTTCTTCGCTCCTGCGGCTTCACACACAGCCATGTGTGCTGCCGCAGGAACGAGGAACAACATCGTACCTGTCGCGGAAATTATGGAAATGTCGGTGAATGCAACGATGATACGATAACGACGTTTTTGCGCTTGTTCATCGTATCATCTAGCATTTACACACTACGATGTCGAAAGCGACGCCGGATGTGCGTCACTTTCGATTTGACCCCACCGACATCGCACGTGCAATGTCGCAACATGTAAAGCCGCCCTAAGTGGTGAGCTACTCCCACTCAGAGTGATTGCCTTTATGAGACGCAACACATCACATGAATAACAGGTTTGCACTTTACAACTCAGAGTTAACATTCACCATATGCAGCACTGTGTTATCAAGGCACCTATATAAGCAATGTCTATTATTGTAAACGGGCTCAACTCTAAGTGGTTGCCCTTTTAAGACACATCACTTAATGGCCTGATCTATAGTAACGTTACTAACAGGCTTACATCTATTACAAGACCGGTTTGGAGTTATACTATTAGTAACCTTATATCTATTAGGGCACACATGCAAAGAATAGCAATAGCAATGTATGTTCACTGCTATGTGTCTACTTCATTAATATATTTACATACATTGATGAGTTATGAGTACCCGTGTGTACATATATACAGATAGATATAACCCTATAATCAATGACTTGTAGTCTCCTGTGAAAGCAATTAAAACCAGCAAACCAATAAACTAGATCTAGTTCACTTAGTCAGCATGCCAAACCTCCGCATCTTTGTGTAGTTCCGTGCACTGTAACACTATACATTTTTAATGTTTATGTTGTATGTTTATCACCTTTTGCATTTTAATCTTAAATAAAATAAATTTTCTATTTATAATATGTGGAAATACTCCGGTCCTTTTCTTGAAAACAATGGTTATATGGAATTAGCATAAAACATGTTTGATATGATGAAAATCTGGAATTATTGGTTAATAATTGTAATTTCTGTGTTTTTTACAGAATCCAGTAATAAATATAAAATGGATTACAAAGCCAGAGAGAAGTTATGGCTTACAAAAATAAATGAAGTGTTCGGTGATGAACCCACACTGGTGTCCACGGAAAACAGTGGAGAAATGCAGAGTTGCATGGTGCAGTATAAAGGATTGCTGCGCAAGAGAACGAGAATCTGGTGGAATAGGGCATTTTTAGAAAAATACTTAGAAAAGAACCTTATACCAAGGGGACTAAGCGTGCAGGTGTTCCCGGCATTTGAGGTTCAGGATGACACATTTAGAAGTACGTGGGAACAAGCTGCTACTATTTGTACTAGGGAATTCATGGAGTTATTAGTGCAGCTCAATAAGTAAAAAGGTCGCTGAGATGGATATAGAGATAGAGCAGATACAGAAAAAACTGCAAGGTAATCTATCCAGTGACACATTAGACAAACTTAACTCTGAGATCGAAGTGGAATCTGTTAAATGGGAAAAAGAGGTATGTGATGCCAAATCGAAAAAAATTCAAAGGGATACTATGGACCGTAACGAAAACAACATGTACAGATGGCACAAACGACAACGAGGTAAATGGAACAACCGGGGATCAAGGTCAGGGTCGGTCACTTCCTGCACATCCAATGAGGGTTCAGCCAACCAGGAATCAAGCTCCGGCACGAGCATGATTTTGCGATCTATGGATACAAGAAACACTCACTCCAATTAAAGCACGTACTCAGGCTCTTATGGGAAAAGTCATAAGAAAAATACACAAAAACTACAGGTGATTAACTTATCAGATCATGTAATGACACCTGATCAAAGGAAGTTGCTAGAAAGGGGGCTTAATTTTGCACCCACTAACGGCTTTAATCTTTTTACAGCCATAAAAGATATAAA